>NC_137625.1:28515125-28871161 GCF_963280865.1 Gymnoscopelus braueri
ACTCCAGTAAAGTAAAAAATACCTCAAAATTGTACTTAAGCACAGTACTTGAGTAAATGTACTTAGTTACTTTACACCACTGCCCCTAGGCAACGTTTTTCAAAAATCTTCAAAAAATGACAAAAACAAATCAAAAACACGCAAGCTCACAACACGCATCCCGGTGCGATGCATTGCAAACTTCTAGATCTGCTATTTTTGAAAGAGGGTCTGTGGTTAACATTGCTGGTGTGCTGAGAAATACAGAGATATGGACGATCACGTGAAATGACAGATTCTCCATGTTTGCCATATCGTATAGGAAATATGTATCTGATTTCTCAGTGAGTAGGCTGTCTTTTCCAGAGACAGCACGAAGCATTTCACTTCAGAGAGCCACAGTCCAACTGGCAAAGGGAGATCTGATTTCCATTTCATTGCTATACATTCTTTTTTTGGCAGTGGCCTTGGGATTTCTGTAAGCTTGATGGAATAACTATTTGTAATATTAGAGTTTGTGAAGTTCCCCAGATGGCATGATATCTCAGGATCCATCGGTAAAGTAATTCCATGAATTGTGGATAAAGCATCACAGCAGATTCCTCTGCCAAAAGCCTAGTTTATTGCCCTGCCAGAAGGAATGAAGGAAAAGTGCCTTCTACTACTAGACCACATCTATAGCAAAGTGATCAGAGAATGGAATACTGTTGTATTGTTTGTCAAGCTTTGGTGGTGGAGCCACTTTCATTGTGAAAGTTGCAATAAAAAGAGTTTCCTATATTAAGAAGTTTCCACGTCTCTTCCTTTTTTGTCCGAGTACATCTCATAGTTTATGTTTTCTTCTTCTCACCCCAGGTCCCTGCACTGACTTCTGTTAAGGCCACTATGACGATGGACCAGGTAATCAGAATCTTACCAGGGATTACCAAGTGCGGGGACATTCAGGGACACTCTTTCTATGAGAGGCAGGAACGGCTTCGACTGTTTTGTACGGAAATTCAAAAAAAAAAAAGTCTCTTTCCCATTTCATCCAATTCGATAATTTACAATGTGCCACCTAGAGGGCAGGCCGTCTAGAAGTGTATTTGTGTGTCCTTGTGCCCGCCCGTCCGTCCGTCCGTCCGTCCTTGGGTCCGTCTGCACCGCCATATTTGGGCAAGACATGTACTCATATGATGTCATCAACATGATGTCAGAGATTCACAGGGTAGCTAATGCCATTTTTAGACCCTCTCTTGATTAATCATAGGTTAACGCTATTAACAAAAATCAAGAATATACATAACTAGACCATACCCGTCAGGGGATATGAGCACCCAAAGTATGTGCAGTTTGGGTTATGCGCTGTGCACAGACAGTATATCAGGGATGGAAAGTGGACTTTGTACTTGGTACCTGCAACACTTCCAACACGCACACGCGCGCGTCCCGTTGCCACGGCGTGGTGCCACAGAGAACACACACAAACACCCGCTCATAAACAGTGCCAACACACAACATACACAAGTGCACGCGCGACCCGTCGCAAACACACGCACGAGCGGCTTAGTGAATCGGGCCTATTTGGGAGTAAAGTCAGATGACGTTTCACCCTGATTATTACTTTTTTCACTGCTGACTTTCTACGAGGCCAAACAAGCAAGTTTTGTGTCACTCTAATCAATAACCGTGGTTCAAGTTCAAGTTTTCAAATCAATAACTGTGGTTCAGTTCAAGTTTTGTTGTTCTAATCGATACGTGCTTCTGTTTCATCTCGATATTGGAGGCAGTCGACACTATGCTTCAGCTGTACTACACGCTAAAATCCTCAGTGTTCATAAATCCATTTCGTTTTTTGTTTCTTTTTGGTACATCTGTACACTCTCAGAGTTAAATTAAGACCCACAATAGTCTGGTACAACTCTCTCCCACATGGAGATGGAGGGAAATAGAAGCTTATACGTGAACGAGAGAGAGGGAGCTAGGGATGCTTATACAGCCCACCTTAGCTGTAAGCACAACTCCCAGCATGGAGGAATTAACGATAGAAATTCTCCCACACCTTTCTTTTTCAGTTAGTCACCCGTTCTCAGTACGTCACATCAACCCCCCCCCCCCCCCCCCACAACCCCCCACGCACTCCATCCTCTCTCTCCAGGTCGTATGTCCTCCATCCAGCTCACCTGCAGCCTAGAGTAAGCCAGGGATTACTTTTGCTGTCTTTGTGCAAAAAAAGCCATAATCCCCCCCCCAAAGCAGAGTTTGTGTCTGTGTGCGATGAGAAGCTCTCATCCGGACAGCTGTCTTCTAAAAGCTGCACCTCTAACGCATGAGACCACATTTTTTAACCAAGAGGCAGTCCCTCCCACTTGTCCAGGGGAGATAATATTGCACTTATTTGTATCAGGCAGTACTACGTGTCAGCCGGTATAGGTGACCTACCTGACCCCCCAGGGTCTACATTTACTCAATGGAAGAGTATAGGGAGACCAACTCCACTCCCTCCAGCCACAGCAGATGCGCTGCATTGTATTAACCCATTAAGACCAGGAACTGTGTCATTTTTAGATTTGAGCTAAAAAGCATTATTTTACACTTTAGGCTATTCAAAAATAGCAGATATACAAGCTCATAGCGCGGCACTCGGTGCCGCGCTACGAGCTTGTAGATCTGCTATTTTTGAAAAATCGTGAAAAATGTGTGCAAATCTTTGAATATATATATTTTTAAAGCGAACATTTTTAACTCAAATCTTTGCTTCTGGGGGGTCCCTGGAACAAAATATTTTGATGGGGGTCCGTGGCCAAATACATATAATTTTGGGGGTCCTTGACATGAAAAAGATTGAGAACCACTGATACAGAAACATACGTTTTTCAGAAAACTGTTGAGATTTAGGAGACATGTAGAATCGGCTTCAGGTCTTAATGGGTTAACATACTCTACCATACAAATTGGTTCAAACGTAACATTTCATTCATTCAAATACGTTCCGGATTGCAGCTTTTTTTGTAGTCGAAGCTGCATGGCGGCTCGACCTCGACGTGGAATGGAGCCGTACTGTACGTGTGTTGATGGAGGGTCCTCAGCTGAGAGGAGTGAAGAGAGTGTGTTAATCAGGCTGGCTGGGTGAGTGGCTAATGGAGATTTTATTAACCCATTAAGACCGGGAACGCATCTGTGTCTTTTTTTTTTGTTGAGGTAAAGCGATTTTTTTTTACTCAAATCTTTGCTTCTGGGGGGTCCCTGGAACCACATATTTTCAGATGGGGGTCCGTGGCCAAATACATGTCATTTTGGGGGTCCTTGACATGAAAAAGTGTGAGAACCACTGATATATAGCAAAATACATTTTTTTTTTAAAAGGTGTGTTTTTTAAGACATTTGTACGATCCCCCAGAAGCAAAGATTTGAGTTAAAATGTTCGCTTAAAAAATATATATATATTCAAAGATTTGCACAAAATTTCCCAAAAAATAGCAAATCTACAAGCTCATAGCGCGGCACTCGGTGCCGCGCTATGAGCTTGTAGATTTGCTATTTTTGAATAGCCAAAGAAATCTTAAAATGACACAGATGTGTCCCCGGTCTTAACGGATTAAGATGAAGAGGTCTCGCCGACGACAGGCCTTAACGACGATAAGGCCCCCCCCGTTCAAAGTCCCGCTATACGTCACAATGTCTAGAGCCGAGGGACAAGTCACCGATGTATATCCTATAATAACTGATACGCTACCATGGTCTCTGCGAGTCCCTCTCATCTCCTCTGTCTCTCCGTCTCCTACTACAGTAATCTAACAATTACTGTTACCACTGTTCTTCTTCACTGGCTGCACGAATATCGCATGGGTGGATAAAGTGATTAGATGGAGTATTCAGCATGGATTGATATAGGCCTGTCACAATTATTACATAATCGTTTAATCGCAATTATTTGTGTGATATTAATCGTAAAAAAAGAAAAGCAGAAATAGCAGATCTACAAGCTTACAACGCGTCATGAAGTGATGCGTTGTAAGCTTGTAGAGCTATTTCCGCTATCTTTAAATGTTTTGAAAGTATAAAAGTATTAAATATGTCAGTAATGTATTTTTTATTATGAAGCCTTAAAGGTACTCTGAAAATGTTATTCATATGTTCCAATGTTCAATGCCAAAAATACAATGAAATCGTTAATCGCAATTATTTGTTTGACAATTAATCGTCAACTTATATTTGAAATCGTGACAGCCCTATGGATTGAGGAAGGAAGGAAGGAAGAGAAGTGATGGACCGACAAACTGCAGGTTTGGGTAAGCTTATAGAAAATATCACGTGTTCGGTCGGGTGGGTCAAAACACACACACACACACGCACAAGCGCGCACACGCGCACACACACACACACACACACACACACACACACACACACACACACACACACACACACACACACACACACACACACACACACACACACACACACACACACACACACACACACACACACACACACACACACACACACACACACACACACACACACACACACACACACCCCCCCCCCTACAAGCCATAGGCTTCGACTACAAGTTTTCTCCCTTAAGTGGTGTCCTTCTGTTTGGATGTTCATGTTCGTGATGACGTTTATTGCAGGTTGTGATGTGTGAGGGTTTTAAGCTCACTGTAACAGTATAGCTATAAAAATGAGCCGCACACTCTCCACACTCTCGTCAGAATCATATGTCCAATTTGTGTTTACACTAGCTACTGTAGTTACAGTATAGCTACCGTAGACAGGTCCTAATATGGCTATTGGGTATTATGCTCTCACCACTTAACCTCCCATGTTAAAAGGGACACTGTGTGATCCTCATGTAAACACATTGGAATGGAGTTGGTGGGATACACATACTGACTATATAAGGCCTATATGTGTATGTAAAAGCTGCAAGTGTCTGCTTGTGTTTTGAGGTATTTTACAATTATAAATAAATGAATAAATAACATCAAGCCCATCAAAGCATTCGAAGAACAAGCTTTAAGGTACACCTTGCAGCCAAATCTCAGTATTGAGAGTATTGCTGCTCTGACCTTGATGTTGTGTCCGGTAAATAAGCAGTGATGGAAAAAGTACTCACATTTTTTACTTAAGTAAAAGTATCAATACTGCAATGTAGAAATACTCTGTTACAAGTAAAAGTCCGGAATTAAAAATGTACTTGAGTAAAAGTACAAAAGTATTGGTATCAAAATGTACTTGAAGTACCAAAAGTAGAAAGTACTCATTATGCAGAATGTCCCATAAAAAAACTGAATGTATACAAATCTTTTGAAAATAGCAGAACTCCAAGCTCGGGTCGGGTCAGATGCGGGTGTTTTTGTGAGTTGGGCGGTGTGTGGATTGGCTCTCATCTCATAACGGGTGCGGGTGGGTGGGTGTGGGCGTTACAAAGCCCTGACCCTCAACAATGCTGTCCTGGTCACAACTGGCCATTTCCGGTGACAACTGGTCAGCACTTTCTCTCCTCTCCTAGGGGACTTCAAGAGGAGAAAGTGCTAACCAGTGTCACTGTCTACACCCCTTCACCTCTTCTGTTTGCGTTGATGGAGGACACACGCACACACACACACACACACACACACACACACACACACACACACACACACACACACACACACACACACACACACACACACACACACACACACACACACACACACACACACACACACACACACACATATTTATTGAATGCACAACCACCCTGGGAGTTGTAGGTGTGTGCGTGTGCGTGTGCGTGTGCATGTGCATGTGCATGTGCATGTGCATGTGCATGTGCATGTGCGTGTGCGTGTGCGTGTGCATGTGCGTGTGCGTGTGCGTGTGCGTGTGCGTGTGCGCGTGCGTGCGCACGTGTGTGCGATGTCAAACATAGCCATCTCCTCAGGCTCATTGTAAGAGGTGATTCTCTGTCTGTCCTATCATCAGGAAAGACAAACTAACCTTTTCTCTGCACCAGAGTTGAACCAAAAGGCAGCTATACTGCACTGGAACGTTCTACTGAATCACTGCAAGGTCCTTATAAAGTTGCAGAGGTATATATTCAGTGATGCAGTGGGTCCCCAAATAAAAGGAGAAACGCTAAGATTTGAATTGAATATAACATGAATTCCGTCACAATCGATTGACTTTTCATAAAAATAAATGGACAAAGTAAAAATGCTCAAATTGGCCCTTGCTTGTTTAACCCATTAAGACTGGGAACTTTGGCTATTCAAAAATAGCAGATATACAAGCTCATAGCGCGGCACTGAGCACAATTGGCCTTAGATCTTAATGGGTTAACCCTTGAATCATGGGTGAATGAATCATGTATACTTGACGACCATTTTCCAAAGCATACCGAGGCGGCTGTAGCTTATAGCGGGTACAGAGGTCACCGGGTAATCACAAGGTCACCGGTTGACCTCACGGCCCTGGCATCCCTGAGCAAAATACTTAACCTTTAAACTGAACCCCTAACAGTGAGTAATTCATCACACTAAATATCATCGTGTCAGGGCCTGAAATTAATTTTTCAAAAGGGGAGGATATTGCTACTCCGTCTCAGATTGCATTTTATCGTGTAATATTGTGAACAGACGCACAATATTAACAAGCTGCAATTCCCCCCCCCCCCTCATTTCTGTTTCGCAGCTCATAACAAGCATTCACGTGGGAGTGCGTGCGAGTGCTGCATGTATTAAGTCTGTCATACACAGAGACAATAGCCTAAACAGCCATTGTGTTTTGACTAGCCAAGGAGATAACAGCGCTAACCACGCATCTGAGGTGGCGTAAAATCCATGTATCATAGGCATTAGGCCCATTGTATCTGAGTGAATGCAATGCAGCATTCTCAGTGTCATTGGCTATTCCACTGAAACTGAACAATACAAATGAATGCCGGCTGGCTCAATGTCATTACTCAATTGATTCGAGGGGAAGCATATAATGTCGCATTCGCTTATTCGTCAACATTGGACCAAGGACGACGATTTGTTTGTTTGTTTGCGTGGACGGGCATGGCAGTAAACACTAACAGCTGTCAGCACCACAGGCGATGCCACACGCGTGTGCGCGTGCCATGCATGCACGCACACACACACACACACATGCACGCACAGTGGTGGAAAGTAACTAAGTAAATGTACTCAAGTACAATTTTGAGGAATCAGTACTTTACTTGAGTATTTCCAATTTCCAGTACTTTTACTTCTACTCCACTACATCTCAGAGGCAAATATTGTACTTTTTACTCCACTACAATTATTTGAAAACTGTAGTTACTAGATACTTTGTAGATTAAGATTATTATTACAAAACATACATTAACCACTTCAGCCCTATATACATTTCAGCTATTTGAAAGTAGCCGATCTACAAGCTCACAATGCATTGTGAGCTTGTAGATCTGCTATTTCCAAAATATTTTTATATATTTTTGGAATGGGACATTCTGCATAATGAGTACTTTCTACTTTTGGCACTTTAAGCCCATTTTGATGCCAATACTTTTGTACGTTTACTGACTTTTACTTGTAACAGAGTATTTCTACACTGCAGTATTGCTACTTTTACTGAAGTAAAACGTTTTAGTATTTTTTCCACCAATGTGCACGCACACACACACCAGACAGAGAGGATAGAGCTAGAGATAGATTAGTTGGTTAGGAGCCCAATCATTTTCTTCATGTTGTTTTGATACGAGCGTTTTGTAAAGTAATCCGCCCGGCGACAGTGTTTTGACAGTCATGTCAATAATCCATCTTCAGTTGAGCTGAATTGAGAGGGAGATGACGGGCAGAATAAAGGAAGGGAGAGAGAGAGAGAGAGAGAGAGAGAGAGAGAGAGAGAGAGAGAGAGAGAGAGAGAGAGAGAGAGAGAGAGAGAGACACAGACAGTGGTGGACAGTACCTACTGTAAGTATACAGTGGTGGAAAAAGTACCCCAATTTTGTTCTTAAGTAAAAATATCAATACTGCAATGTAGAAATACTCCATTACAAGTAAAAGTCCGGAATTAAAAATGTACTTGCAAAAGTAATGGCATAAAAATTTACTTAAGTACCAAAAGTAAAAGTACTCATTATGCAGAATTTCACAAGTTTAAAAAAATTAATCTTCACGATCGCGTCGCATCGCATAGCTTGTAGATCGGCTATTTTCAAATGTCCAAAATGTATATGGGCTGAAGTGGTACTGAACGCATGTTTTGTAATAATAATCAAAATCTACAAAGTAACTAGAAACTAAAGTTCTCAAATAATTGTCGTGGAGTAAAAGTACAATATTTGCCTCTGAGATGCAGTGAAGTAGAAGCAAAAGTACAGACAATTGGAAATACTCCAATAAAGTAAAAAATACCTCAAAACTGTACTTAAGTACAGCACTTAAAGGAGAATTTTGGACTAAAGTTTTCTTACCTTTTCTATGACGTTATGATATCTTAGGATGAATGGTACAGTAGAAAATTTTCATAACTCCACCCCTAAGCCGCCACAGCTTAAAAGGTGCGCGGATAGGCCTTAGGTTAGATCACATATTTTAATAGCTTTTTTTTTTTAAATGTTTTGGTGAGATCTGAAGTTCATAGTGACAGAACACTATGCAACAAAAAAAAAAAAAAAAAAAAAAAACATTAGTCTCGCTAGACGAGATTGAATTTTTTTTTTTTTGGTTGCATAGTGTTCTGTCACTATGAACTTCAGATCTCACCATTTTTTTAAAAAAAAGCTATTAAAATATGTGATCTAACCTAAGGCCTATCCGCGCACCTTTTAAGCTGTGGCGGCTCAGGGGTGGAGTTATGAAAATGTTCTACTGTACCATTCATCCTAAGATATCATAACGTCATAGAAAAGGTAAGAAAACTTTAGTCCAAAATTCTCCTTTAAGTACATGTACTTACTGTAGTTACTTTCCACCACTGAGTATCTTAACTTTGATTCAAGTACTGGGGTTGAGTACTTAGTCCACCGCTCGAAGTATTATGAATGCAAGGGCACACGGTTGCTTGCTTCTCACTGCTCATGATTCCTGCAAATAACAGGCCCGCAACAGGCATGCTGTGTGCATGCATGCAAACTCATAATACAATAATAATCATCATTACAAGCTCCGTCTATGACGACGGCCTTAATTCTTTGTTTGTGCCGGCGTGGGCCAAAGAGATTTTAATGGCGTAATTTGTTTGTTTTTATGGGAGCTTTGTACCGTGGTATAAGCTTAAACAGAATCATCATAATTAACATTACATGAGGCAGAAAATATTCTCTCTCTACACGACTAATGGTGCTCCTGCTCCCCTCTGCCCTGTGCGAAGGTGACTCACGCACGCGTGTGCGCACACACACACACACACACACACACACACACACACACACACACAGAACCGCCTGTGCAGCAATCGCAGGTAAAACCATCTGGGTGAATTAATTTATACCATTACCAATCTGCAAACAAACAAGTGTTTACACGCAGGTATGAGTGCCTGTGTTCCTGTGTACTTCTGTGTGTGTGTGTGTGTGTGTGTGTGTGTGTGTGTGTGTGTGTGTGTGTGTGTGTGTGTGTGTGTGTGTGTGTGTGTGTGTGTGTGTGTGTGTGTGTGTGGGGGTGGGTGGGTGGGTGGGTGGGTGGGTGTGTGTGTGTATGTATGTATGTATGTATGTATGTATGTATGTATGTATGTATGTATGTATGTATGTATGTATGTATGTATGTATGTATGCAAGTAACTAATTACATTTACTCAAGTATTGCACTTAAGTAAAAATGTTGAGGTATTTTTTACTTTACTTGAGTGTTTCCAATTTCCAATACTTTTACTTCTACTCCACTACAGCTCAGAGGCAAATATTGTACTTTTACTCCACTACAATTATTTGAAAACTTTAGTTACTTTGTAGATTTAGATTTTATCACAAAACATAGATTAACCACTTCAGCCCTATATAGATTTCGGCCGTTTGAAAATAGCCAATCTACAAGCTCACAATGCGTCGCGATGCGACACATTGTGAGCTTGAAGATCTGCTATTTTAAAAATATTTGTATACATTTGAAAATGTGAAATGGGACATTCTGCATAATGAGTACTTCTGCTTTTGGTACTTTAACCCATTTAGACCTGAGGACGATTCTAAAAACGCCTTCTAAATCCTGACCTAAGTTTTCTGAAAAACTTCAAATATTTATTGAAAAATTACAAAACAAATATGTTGCTATATACTGTACATAGCAACAAGAACCCTAAAAGGGGTTCCCGTCTTCTAAGGTATAGTTACAAATAGGGGTTCCCGCTGTAAATGGGTTAAGTACATTTTGATACCAATACGTTTTTTTACTTTTACTCCAGTAAATTTTGAATACAGGACTTTCACTTTTAACAGAGTATTTCTACAGTACAGTATTGATACTTTTACTCAAGCAAAACATTTGAGTACTTTTTCCACCACTGTATGTATGTATGTATGTATGTATGTATGTATGTATGTATGTATGTATGTATGTATGTATGTATGTATGTATGTGTGTGTGTGTGTGTGTGTGTGTGTGTGCGCGCACGTGTGAGTGCGTGTGTGTGCACGTGTCTGTGCGCTTGTGCGTGCCAACACGTGGCTCTCAGCAATATGCCCGCTGTCGACAGCATGTTTAACATTTCATCAAGTGAATTCATGTAGCGTTGATCGCTTGGTTAGACTGAATCATTTATAACACCTGTCCCTCCCCTCTCTCCATCTCTCTCCTTCATTCTTGGCTGATTACCCCTAATGGCTTCTTTCGCCATTAGGGGTAAACGCCTACTGTTGAGCGTGCGCACGCATGCACGCACGCACACACACACACACACACACACACACACACACACACACACACACACACACACACACACACACACACACACACAGTGGTGGAAGAAGTACTCCGATATTTTACTTAAGTAAAAGTAGCAACACCACAATATAAAAATACGCTGTCGCAAGTAAAAGGCCTGTGTTAAATGTTACTTGAGTAAAAGTACAAAAGTATTGGCATCGAAATATACTTAAAGTAAAAGTACTAAAATGTTTGAAAATAGCAGATCTACAAGCTCAGAACACGTCACGATGCGACGCGTTGTGCTTGTAGAACTTGTAGACCGGCTATTTTCAAATAGCCTATGTAAAAAATATAGGGTTAAAGTGGTTAATGTATGTTATGTTTTATAATATAATATATATATGCAAAGTAACTAAAGTGTTCAAATAATTGTAGTGGAGTAAAAGTACAATACTTGCCTCTGAGAAAAAATTTACTACTGTACTTTACACCACTGCTCACACACACACACACACACACACACACACACACACACACACACACACACACACACACACACACACACACACACACACACACACACACACACACACACACACACAGTGCTATGCAGCATGTACAAAATGGTTGTAGGCTCACATAATGAGAGCCTGGAGAACACATTCATTATGAATCAGCATCTCTCTCTGTGCATGGCGCGACGGCGTGTGATTTGTGGCCGTAGTGTGAGCGGCGGCGTATTTGCGGCGTGAACCGTTTCCATGTGAGTGACGGGGCGTGACAGCGTGACAGCACCGCGGGGGTCAGCGCAGGGCGCCATCCGTAATCAATGAGCATCTGTCAACCGACTGAACGGAAGGAAGGAACGGCGAGGCTAAGACCTGCTCGTTTTGGTAACCGAGGACCGCGCGATGGTGGGGCCGGACCATCTGCCACCGCTATAGGCCTCTAGCTTGTGCCGTGCCGTGTGACACTCAGGTCCCCTGGCCAGCTTGACATCTCCAATCTAGACTGTGAACTGTCTGCTTTGACTATCCATCACTCTGACGGCACACTTGCCCAGCCTCTATTCTCACCTACTGTAGTTCATCCATCCATCCATCCATCTGCCACTAACCAGTGGTGGAAAACGTCCTCAAATTGTTTTACTTAAGTAAAAGTATCAATACTGCAATGCAGAAATACTCTAGTTACAAGTAAAAGTCCGGAATTCAAAATTTACTTGAGTAAAATATAGTATTGGCATGACAATGTACTTAACGTACCAAAAGTAAAAGCACTAGTTATGCAGATCTACAAGCTCACAACGCGTCGCCGTGCGACACGTTGTGAGCTTATAGATCAGCTATTTTCAAATGGCCGAAATGTATATAGGGCTGAAGTGGGTAATGTATGTTTTATAATAATCAAAATCTACAAAGTAACTAGTAACTAAAGTTTTCAAATAATTGTAGTGGAGTAAAAAGTACAATACTTGTCTCTGAGATGTAGTGGAGCAGAAGTAAAAGTATTGGAATTGTAAATACTCAAGTAAAGTACAAATACCTCAAAATCTTACTTACGTACAGTACTTGAGTAAATGTACTTAGTTACTTTACACCACTGCCTTTAACCACTTCATTATTGCCTGCCTTTTGCCGCCCCCCCCCCCCCCATTTCCTTGCTGCCCTCCCCCCTTACATAACACTTAAACCATGTTGAAGGCAGTGTGTTTCCCATCCCCCCATTCCTTGTGTTATCTGTGAGAGGGTGAGCAGGTGAAATCAATAAGCTGCCGTGTCAATAAAAAGGGGTTTAAATGCCCATACTCTCCCCCTATAAAACACACATTAACACACAGAGAGAGAGAGAGAGAGAGAGAGAGAGAGAGAGAGAGAGAGAGAGAGAGAGAGAGAGAGAGAGAGAGAGAGAGAGAGAGAGAGAGAGAGAGATTGTTAGGTTGTTTGTTATTTACTTGTAGATTATATACTGTATATTATGTCAAGTCAAGTCAAATTTATTTATATAGCACATTTAAAAACAACAGCAGCTGACCCAAGGTGCTTTCCAAACAAGAGCACAAAAATAGACCTTATTCTATTCACAAAGCAAAGTAAAGGCATACAAAATCAGTAGCAAACAACGACAAAACAAAAACAAATTACAATATATGTAATGTTGTTTTATGATTTGTTATGTTATATTTAAGCTTTGCAGTCGGAGGATAATGCTACGCACATCCACGTCTAATTCGACGGGTGCTGGATATAAAGAGCAAAGTACAAAAATGCTAAACATTATCCGCACACCATTATCGATGCTCCCTCACTGTGTATCTACTGAAGAGATACAATGTATCAACCTACGCGCTCTTCATTCATGCACCTGATGAAGGCTGCGTAGGTCGAAACCTTGTATCGCTTCAATAAATATACAGAGAGAGCGCCTAGAATGGTGTGCGGATAATCTGTGGTATGTGTGTTTTGCCTTGCCAATGGAAAATATGTTTTATCATGCCAATAGAGCAATTGAATTGCATTGCATTGAATTGAAAGCGAGAGTGGGAGGGAGAGAGAGAGAGAGAGAGAGAGAGAGAGAGAGAGAGAGAGAGAGAGAGAGAGAGAGAGAGAGAGAGAGAGAGAGAGAGAGAGAGAGAGAGAGAGAGAGAGAGAGAGAGAGAGAGAGAGAGAGAGAGAGAGAGAGAGCATCCGTGACCTGAAACAGCAGAGGAAGAGAAGGCACCTATAAGCGGTGTGACAGTTTTAAAGCTGTGCTCTCCACAACCAGGCCAGTCAGTGCATGAATTCAAGCTTAAAGAACACAACGCCACACGTCTAGAATAGAACAGAAGCATAACCAACAGGATATAACTCTGGAGAAGTGTACACACTTTCTCCAGAGTTAAAGGAATAGTTCACAAAAAAATGACTTATTTTCTATCAATTACACACCCCATGAAGCGTTGAATTCATGGAGATTTTTTTTGTTTTTGTCGCATTCCTAAGCCAATAGTTTGATTACCGGTGGAAAGATGCTGATGTATCCGTTAAGAGACTCAAAGGAGTCTCTTTGTGTCTCCTACCGGAAATACAACCGGTCATCAAATATTGGCTTAGGAATACGACAAAAACAAAAAAAATGGCGTGAATTCAAGGCTTCATGGGGTGTGTAATTGATAGAACATAAGTCATTTTCTGGGTGAACTATTCCTTTAAATGGACTGGATTTTTACAGCGTGGGTAGGAAGGATGCGCAGGACAGGTCAGGTCATTCCACGGCCAAAGCCACCTCGCCTTAGCTGACAGATAAGGAGAGAGGAAAGGATAACAGAGCGAGAGAGGGAGAGGGAGAGGGAGAGAGAGAGAGAGAGAGAGAGAGAGAGAGAGAGAGAGAGAGAGAGAGAGAGAGAGAGAGAGTGTAAAGGCCACCTGAGAGACGCTCATTCATCTGTCTATTTTTAAACATGTCAAACAGCAGATTGGAGCTGCCGCACTCTCCATCTATCATCCTTGCACGCACGCACGCACGCACGCACGCACGCACGCACGCACGCACGCACGCACGCACGCACGCACGCACGCACGCACGCACACAAAAGGATGCATTGCAATGACATGCAAGTACACATGCAGCGCACATACATAAACATACAATTGCAGTCCACATACAGTACACATAAATACTCAAACAATACAGTATGCAAATCTTATTACATAATTAGTAACCTACTGGGATACTTGCACACTATTATATATCATTGTTGCTGGTGTGCATGCATGCACGCACGCACGCAAATAATAGCTCCGGGATATAATTGTGTGTAAGATTAACAATCCTATCAGCTGTGCTGCATCGCACGCACACACGCACACCTCCCCGCTGCTTTGATGTGCTAAACAGAGCAGAGCTCCAGATTTCAGATGTTTCCAACAAACAGCATGGTGAGGACCAGTGGTGGAAAGTAACTAAGTACATTTACTTAAGTACTGTTAAGTAAAATATTTGTAAAATATTTGGAAAATATATGGAAAATATTTGGAAACTATTTGGAAAATATATGGAAAATATTTGGAAAATATATGGAAAATATTTGGAAAATATATGGAAAATAGCAGATCTACAAGCTCACAACGTGTGAGCTTGTAGATCGGAATATAGATAACACTTAGGGTGCGTTCTAGTCTCAAACAAGGTCAAATTGCAGGCCGAAAGAGTCCTCAGAACTGAACTCGAAAATATCAGTTCTTGGCTTGGCAATTGCAAACTTTTTAGATGAATTGATCCCCTATACCAGCTTACCCCCAGAGGTGGTCTAGAAATGCTGAAATGAAATGCAATTCTGCTGCCGAATATTCTCAACAAACTTTTAAACTAGCTGTTGTAAATCTGAAATGAATCAATATTGAGCAACTCCATGACTCAGATTTCTCAGCAAAAATGTTATCAGAAAATAGTTTCTGAGAACACATCACGTCAGGGGCAGCTGGGTGGTGAAACGGCCTGGGCCATAATACCCCCCCCCCCCTTCTCTCTTCCACTTTCACTGTCTGTCCGATGAAATCGGGAGGCACTATCCAATGTCATCGCCACCATAGCTACAGTATGGGGCGATATGGGGTCATTGCAGAAGTTAGTTGGAAGAAAAAAGATGGCTCCTAAACGCGTGATCCCAAAACCTATACCAGGACGCGCCGTGATCGGCCAGTAGCCACTTTGAGTGGCAGTAGTTGGGGCAAACGCTCGCCCCAAAACATGATTTACACGATTCTGTCCCTATCGGTACATAACTCGGACGGCGCTGAGTAGGCTCAAGCGAACTTTGCAACGTTCGGCACGGCAACTCGCTCACTTTAGCTCGTTCGGTGGTGCCTCTCGTGGCTCAAGTTCTCTTGAGACTGCGCGCCTCCGTCGTGGTTCAAAACATTTGTCCGCGGTCGTCTGTAAAAAGAGCAGCAGCAGCAGGATTCGATCACGGGGGTTGGGGCCGGAAGTTCAATGCTTAGCGAAGCACGCCACCAGACCAGTAGGAAAAATAGGGTGACAACGCCCCTACCGTTGGTAGACGAGAGGCAGTTCCGCGTCCGTCACAGAAGCGGGGCGTAGTTATAGCACAAGCGGTATAGGCTTTGGTATGTCGCCAGATGCCAAATCTGAATTTCCTCCACTCTGCCCTTCCTGCTGGAAGTCATTGAATGAGAGATTTGATTTGTCTTCGCCCCCTTTTATGACCTAAAGTGGTGGAAAAAGTACTCAAATGTTTTACTTAAAGGTAGGGTAAGTGATTTGCGTTGGTTAAAATAAGTGTTAAATAGCTCTATATTCTGATAGTACTCATTGATATAGAGTGTTTGTTCAGTATTAGGAGTCTCCTTGTCTCTCCACCTCTTTATTAAACAGAAAATGCATTTTCGTTTCAGTTTCAGTTTCATTTCCAATTTTATCCAACCAGGACAGAGAACTCAATCAGGATACAGATTAAACAAGTGAAATTGGAAGTGATGACACTAAGAAATGAGCAGATGAAATTTGAACTGGAACACTATACAAATTAAGCTTAAAAATGGGTACTTTCTCCTGATTGGCTGAGACTTTGACACCTACCGAAAAATGTATTTTCTGTTTATTAAAGAGGTGGAGAGACAGGGAGACATCTGTTACTGAAAAAACACTCTATAGCAATGATTACTATCAGAATATAGTATTTTAACCTTTTAACAAAATACTTTTTGTTTTAACCAAAAAATATCACTTACCCTACCTTTAAGTAGAAGTATCAATACTGCAATGTAAAAGTCCGGAATTCAAAATTCACTTGAGTAAAAGTACAAAAGTATTGGTATCAAAATGTACTTAAAGTATCAAAAGTAAAAGTACTAAAATGTTTGAAAATAGCAGATCTACAAGCTCACAACGTTGTGAGCTTGTAGATCGGCTATTTTCAAATATCCTAGGTATAAAATAGGGCTAAAGTGGTTAATGTATGTTTTATAATGTGATGATTTATATCTGCAAAGTATAGTAACTAAAGTTTTCAAATAATTGTAGTGGAGTAAAAGTAACAATATTTGGCTCTGTGATGTAGTGGAGTAGAAGTAAAAGTATAGACAATTGGAAATACTCCAGTAAAGTAAAAGTACTTAGTTACTTTACACCACTGTTAGTGAGACGGAGAGAGAGAGAGAGAGAGTGCTCTGGTGAGAGTGACAAAGTCAGACAGAGACGGTGTGTGGCATGTGTTTTGTGGATGCAGCATGGCGTGCAGTCAATTTAATCAACAGTGGGAAGATGATGAAAACTGCCCCTCTCACTCTAAAGTAAATATTGTGACAGAGGATCACTTAGCGACAGAAGCCCCCGCTGTGTCAAACGAGCAGCTGCTTATTTCCATAATATGCACGCCTCTCCAAAGCAAGCGGCGTGCTGCTAGGGAAATGTATGTCTGCGTGCGTTACGGCCACCTGCGCAGCCCATCTGTGGAACTAACGGGATAAAGATGTCTTCCTTTGTCGCCTAGCTTCCTCATCAAGTAATACCTAGCGTTACAGAGCACGTCATGAAACCTGCAACATCCTGAGAGTTATAGGCGATATCTTCCCATCGTTGAATATAGGGCTTAATATAATTATACGCTTACCAATGTATCCAATATCCTGCGTATAGAAATTGACTCGCCAAGATTCCATTCCTCTGTGATGAACACAAGGTGTTCATATTTGCTCCCCATTCACTTTCATTGAATGAGCTACACAGTGGTGGAAAAAGTACTCAAATTCTTTACTTAAGTAAAAGTACCAATACTGCATTATAGAAATACTCTGTTACAAGTAAAAGTCCTGAATTCAAAATGTGCTTGAGTAAAAGTACAAAAGTATTGGCATCAAAATGTACTTAAAGTACCAAAAGTAAAAGTACTAAAATATTTGAAAATAGCAGATCTACAAGCTCACGACGCGTTGTGAGCTTGTAGATCGGCTATTTTCAAATAGGGTATGTATAAAATAGGGCTAAAGTGGTTAATGTAGGTTTTATAATATCATACTTTATGTCTGAAAAATAATTAGTCACTAAAGTTTTCAAATAATTGTAGTGGAGTAAAAGTACAATATTTGCCTCTGAGATGTAGCGGAGTAGAAGTAAAAGTATTATAAATTGGAAATACTCAAGTAAAGTAATGATACCTCAAAATTGTACTTAAGTACAGTACTTGAGTAAATGTACTCAGTTACTTTACACCACTGGACATAATGTGTTGCAAGTCTGTATAGTTCCAACATACACCCTATATTCAACAATGGGAAAATATTGATTCAACTTAACTTAACTCATGCATGTAAAAAACAGGTACATTCACATGCTCTTGACAGTGAAATGAACTCTCAGGATTATGCAGTGTGCAGCATTTAAGTGTGAGTATAGGCCTATATAGTTCTCATCCCATCTGGTGTTACAGTGGGTCAAGTACCTCTTGTGTAGAACATGGGTCCTCTCTGGCATATAGTACACGTACAATCCACCAGTGTTCATTTGACTCTCCAGATTTCACTGTGCACACAGTACAGTCCGTGTTAATTTAACACATAGAAATGCTCGAAATGGCCTTTGATAACCTGTTCAGCAGGAGAACATTTTCAGCTAATAGATGTTTTTAAATGGCTTAAAACAACTGCTGTTTTTGGACTGAGATGTACAGTTTGCCCTGCACTGCAGCAGAGACCATTTCTGTTTAAATTACTTCTCTCTCTCTCTCTCTCTCTCTCTCCCTCTCAGGACTTGCTCTCTCCACCCTCCGTATCATTTCATTGGCCTGGCAGTGCCAATCCACTCCCCTGCCATCGCTAAGATATGGCAGCACAGATGGAGAGGTGTAAATACGATGCAGGCCCCGCTGACAGTAAACACACACACACACGCACGCAATATGGCTGTGAAGACCTGTGGAGCGTTCAAGTGCCTTGGTTGTGAAGTACAGGTAAATTACAGACTGGCACGCTAAATCATCCAATCGTGGGACATAGATGTAGACACACACACACACTCCAAGGAGTGAGATGAGGAGAGACAGAAACCAAGGTAGATTGTAGGCTACTTAAAGGGTTAGTTCAGATTTTTGGACTTATAGCTGTAGGAAATACTTGCCATTAATGTAGTGGTTGCAAAGGTATTAATTGATTGCCCGAGTCCCGTGGTCAGAGTTCTGGTCCGTTTATGATACATATTAAGTAGTTCCGGTGATTTGGTGGGGCCACTCATTAAAAATAAATCTGCTTATTTCTCTCGTAATTTGGCAACACTGGCAAATTGCCATCCTCTCTCTCTCCCTCTCCCTCTCTCTGATTGGCTGTGTGCAGAAGGCGGTTCGGGGGAAAACTGTACTGGATTCCCTCAGTGCGATTAGTACCAGTCCATGCCACAGCCAATCAATGCTTTGATCCATCACCTGAAAGTTGGGAATCAGCTGTGTGTGTGTGTGTGTGTGTGTGTGTGTGTGTGTGTGTGTGTGTGTGTGTGTGTGTGTGTGTGTGTGTGTGTGTGTGTGTGTGTGTGTGTGTGTGTGTGTGTGTGTGTGTGTGTGTGTGTGTGTGTGTGTGTGTGTGTGCGCGCGCTCTTGTGTGTGTTGTTGTTGTTGTTGTACAGTGGATCAGGTATTAAACCTGTGGCAGAGTAATAGTTCAACACATTTCCCCCATGGTTCCCAGAATCCCAAAGGAACGGCGCTGATTCAACCCACCTGCCTACGCGTGTGTGTGCGTGTGTGTGTGTGTGTGTGTGCGTGTGTTTGTGTGTGTGTGAATCTGTGTGTGTGTGTGTGTGTGTGTGTGTGTGTGTGCTTGCACGCACATGTGAATGGAAGTGAGAGAGAGAACGGGCTTGCGCTCCTATGTGGGTCTTGGAATCCATTAGAACCAAAACACATTTTTCTGAACGCAGCAGACTGCCCTGTTCCGCCCCCCCCCCCATCTCTGCTCCACTTTCCCTGTCATCTTCTCTCTCATCCCCTCCCCCTCTCTCCCTCCATCCTCGTCTCTCTCTCTCTCTCTCTCTCTGGCTCTCTCTTTCCTTTGCGTGCGCCTCAGTGTCCACTCATCGCCTACAGCGATCCGCAGCTCCTGTTTTTATAGCTCAGAGAGAGTACTTGTTTTGCCTGTGCGAAGAAAGAGAGGGAAAGAGCAAAGGAGAGAGGGGAGAGAGAGAGAGACACAGAGAGACAGAAAGAAAGAGAGGAGACACAAGCTGCCATCTAAAGTCCAACAGAAGCATCATGGCCCAGTTCTACATTAAAAGCAGCGTTCTAAAAAGGTCATCTAACCGCCAACATGCAGAGGACGTGAAGCCTTCATAATCTTACCTCATTATTGCGAAACGGCAGTGGTGGTGGACGGCAATGAAGTACATTTACTTGAGTACTGTACTTAAGTACATTTGTAGAGTATCTGTGCTTTACTTGGGTATTTGTAATTTTAGATACTTATGACTTTTACTGCACTACATTTTAAATCAAAATATTGACTCTGCTACATTTGTATCCTGGCTGCTAGCTTAGCTACTTAAACCTAGCGTCCCTATTCTGGGGGCGAAAATCCAGCAAAAATAGCCCTATACGAGTTTATACCTGCGGCCCTATACCTTTTTCCCTCTACACCATGTCTTTCGTCGAAAATAGCAGCTCTACAAGCTCACAATTTGTCGCAAATCTTCCATTTTCTGCAAATGTTCAATACATGCCCCCAAACAATTTTATGAAATAATATAAAGGTTCTCAAAGGTTCTGCACGCCTAACTTGCTATCCATCATAGCATACTCCCTTTTCACCCCTTCTTCCGGGTTGGGAAATGTTACAGGCGGGGCCTATTTGGGGCCTATTTGGGGCCTATGTGACGCGTTTTGCGTCATGGAGGTCACCTCCATGCACAACCATGCGCAAGCTCGTTGAGTCGAGCACATTGGTCGAAACCGTTCTCGCTCGTTCATGTCTCGGGCCCCGGCCGTAATAAGCTGCAGTACCTATGAACGGCCAGCATGTCCAATAATGCGCTTCACTGCTCCCTCTCGGTTCTGGGGGCTTGCTAATAGCCTGGTTCCATACCATAGACCCCGCCCACTCTCTGAGTGGACTGCCCCTTGGTCTGGTGTCGTAAAATGTGAACCAATAGGACTTCTCCGGTACAAAATGTATTGTCCAATGAGAGTCGGAGGTGGGCGTGGGGATCCCTTAGGATTGGTTTAGGGAATTTCTAATCCCCTCCCCCTTGTAATCGCCGACACGGGGAGCTAATGTCTGAAGCTCCACTCAGCTTCAGTCTGATAATCAGGCTAGGCTTGCTATCCATAGCTACAGATTGCGCAGGGAAGCCACTGCATTATTAGTGTCTCTTGTTTTAATAAACCAGAGAAGAGGTACAGGGTGTTCCTGGGGAAAGGAAGAGCGGTAGGTAGATTGATGCACCATAATGGGCCAGCCTTCTCCAAACAGCTACAGGGCTGTTTTGTTTGCACATATACCGTTCATCTTTTTTGCCACACTTAAATCCCTTCATCTGGAGTATGCTTGTTCTAATGCAAGGATAATAGGAGGCTGATTGAAAAGCAGCAGCCTCAACTTTGGAGACCCCCAGCTAATGACAGCCAGAACAGGCCCCATTAGCCACTAACAGGCACAGCGGGGCGTTCTTTAACTAACACGGGTGGCCATTCATTTAACCCATTAGAACCGGGAACGCATCTCTGTCATTTTAGAATTTCTTTGGCTGTTCAAAAATAGCAGATATACAAGCTCATAGCGCGGCACCGAGTGCCGCGCTATGAGCTTGTAGATCTGCTATTTTGGAAAAATCGTGAAAATGTGTGCAAATCTTTGAATATATATATTTTTAAAGTGAACATTTGTAACTCAAATCTTTGCTTCTGGAGGTCCCCGGAACAAAATATTTTTTACAAATGTTTGCTTTAAAAATATATATTCAAAGATTTGCACACATTTTTCACTATAAAAAAAATGATCTACAAGCTCATAGCACGGCACTAGCGCTATGAGCTTGTAGATCTGCTTTTTTTTTTATCGTGAAAATGTGTGCAAATCTTTGAATTAATATGTTTTAATGCCAACATTTGTTACTCAAATATTTGCTTTTGGAGGTCCCTGGAACCAAAATATTTGTACAAATGTTTGCTTAAAAAAAAGATATATTCAAAGATTTGCACACATTTTTCACGATAAAAAAAATAAATAGCAGATCAACAAGCTCATGAGCTTGTATATCTGCTATTTTTGAATAGCCCAAAGAAATTTTAAAAAATGACACGTTTGATGCGTTCCGGGTTTGAATGAGTTAAGCCACAGTGCCTTTGTTTGCACTGCACCGCAGGCGAAAACTTTTCAATTAAATCTGACCTTGACGACACCGAGAGGAGAGAGTGGAGGTGCAGGTGGAGGTGGGGTGTCTAGCATGAAAGGGAGGGAGTGAGGGAGGGAGGGAGTGGGTGTCTTTGTGGAAACGAGAAAACATGGCAAGACAAATAAATAATGTTCTTCTGAATGAAAAGGCCATGTTCTGTGTGATTGAAGATGCTGGAGATAATTATGTCTATCTCACTAAAATCCTCTTCTGTATTTCTGCCAGCTGGAGCCTTGGCAGAACTCATAATTGGACGTTGAGTAAACTATGTAGATGAGGCCTTCAGTCTCATCAATTCACTGCTTTATCCCTGATTGCTGAGGCCTATTTAAAGGGAAAGACTGTGTCTCAAACTGTTACTATAGGGAACGGGTGTAGTGGCGTCAGAGTTAAGATTCGCCGTTTCGACGCCATCTTGGTAGGTGACCAGTTTGACGCGCTGCAACGTCAGCCTGTAGTCCTATGCTTCTTGTCTAGCCAGCAGCAATGGTATTGGTACCCGTGACCAGTGGAGTGTAGAAAGTGTACATTATCTTCAATCTCTCTTCTATCTCTAACTTGTCGGATGCAATAGCAAGTGTTCAGACGTTGGAGTTAAAATGTACACAATTCCAACTTGGAAACAAAACTATGGAGATCAGATGTCAGAGATATCAAAGAAATGTCGTATGGCTTGTCAGCTGTAAGACGAAATAACATTACCTTCAACATCATTCCCGTACACATGTATGTGTGTTTTTGACCGTTGTACGTTCAGTTCACGGCCTGAGTAACTGTCAATGTTGTTGTGGGCTGCTTCCTTATTTATTTACAGTGACCAAACATAATGGCTACCGGAACTACGCCATTCTGGGCTCGACTCCTCCCTATTGTTCCCTATTCAGAAAATGTATTATTTGTTTTACCTGTGCTCCAATGGAGCCAATATAGTTATTGTTTAGTCACAAGCTCTTGTAATACTTTTCATTGGTTCAATATTATTATTATATAAAATACACATACACACTTATCCATTTTCACAAGGTCCAAAAATAGCTCACAACGCAGCACAATGGGACATGTTGTGAGCTCGTAGATTTGCCTATTTTTGCTACCTTTGTAAGACACTGTAGTATGACGAAGTATAGGGCATTATGGAGATACGAGGTTTGCTGCCGACAGAGACAATATGCGTTGCAGGTCATTATTGATGATCAAAGTCTAACACACAGTTACACAGTCTATAGCTATATTTACAATGCAATCCATATCAGAGAAAATGCCCCTTTGTGTCTATTTTGACCATTCTTTATTTCTACAATTCCCACGGTGCATTTCATGAACAAGCATAGTGTACAGTACCATATAACTTGTACTCTAGATCAGGGGTCTTCAACCTTTTCAGGCCAGGGACCCCCAAACTGATGGGGAGATGGAGCAGGGACCCCCTACCTCGTAGGGTAGGGGGGGCTACCACATATATTGTATATTTATGATTACAATTGTGTTTTATATTGCCTGCTCCTATACGCACCTGCCCCAGTAGGTGTGCAAAACAAAAAAATCTCTACAAAATATGTATAAACATACCATGTTATTGTGCATTGTGCCTCCATTTATCTGTTTGCTATGGATTCATGTTATGTTTAAAGACAATTTGACATTTTGAAAAAAAAGATTTTTTTTTTTTTTTTTTTTTCAAACAAAAATATTGTTTAATCAAACAGCAATTTCGCGGACCCCCTGCAGTACCTCCACGGACCCCCTAGGGGTCGCGGACCCCCTGTTGAAGACCTCTGCTCTAGATCATGGGTCTTCAACAGGAGGTCCGGTACCCCTAGGGGGTCCTCAGAGGTGCTACAGGGGGGCCACCACATCTTTGTGTGAAAGGATTTTTTTCCTTTTAGATTAACCACTTGAAACCAGGAATCCCTATTCTGAGGGGAAGACTAAGCTCACAAGCTTATGGAGATCTTTGTATCTGTCAGCCCTTGTCCCTTTTGTGCCCATATATGGAGATCCATGATGTCATCAGTATATGCCCATATATGGGCATGCCCCCTTTTGTGCCCGACAGTCTGACGTCACGCTCATGTCACCACCATGACTCAGCCATAACCATATAAGGAGTTCCCAATGCAGCTATACACCCAAATATGGAGTGTGTTGTCTAACCTCAATGTGTTGTCATGGCATCAGACCATTTTCTAATAATTCATACGCCCATCAAATTAAGAAAAAATATTTTGAACTAATAGGCGTAGTGTGGGAAAAAGAAAACTTGAAATGAAATAATGACTGTTAAATGCGTGATTTAGTTTGTTGCACGCGGTGGCACAGAAAACAGCAGATCTATACAGCAGATTTACAAAATAGAAAAGACTGTGATATACTATGCCTTATACATACTGTATATTGTTGTGGGAAGGTGAGGTGGGAATGGTCTTTCGGGACCTTTCGAAATATGCCAGCGGCCCGGAGGTCAAGAAAGGTTCAGAAACAGTGATGTACACCACAGAACTGTGCAATGACCTCTGCATGCTGCAGGTCTATTTTCAGTGCCTGCATATACAGGTACCAATTTCATCTATGAAAAGTCACATTAAATGGGGAAACTATCAGTTCTCCACAGTGCATGCATGGAGATAGAAATGAGGTACTCCGCGCAGTTTAAAGGGAAGATGTGAAGAAGAGGAGGAGGGGAAGGAGGAGAAGCCCAGGAGAGCCTGGAGGGGAACCGAGTAGATTTTCTCCCCTCTCCTCCGATCCCCGCGGACGGGCTGCTATCTCTCAGGTAGCAGACGTGGCTTCCTGCAGGGGGCTGGAGGAGTCTTGCTTCTCTCACTGCCTTCTTCTCCCCCTACCTACTCCTCCTGCTCAAAGCGTTCACTGTAGCTGCAAGTAGTCTCAAGAAAAAAAACGGCAGAAGTTTCAGTGTGCCAAAGTCACTGCTGAATACGCTTAATTTTGCGTTTTTTTAAAGTGTGCACGAGTGTGTGCATGCGTGCGCTTGGAAAAAGTGGAAAAAGTACTCTTTACTTGAGTAAAAGTATCAATACTGCAATGTAGAAATACTCTGTTACGTTAAGTAAAAGTCCGGAATTCACAATTTACTTGAGTAAAAGTACAAAAGTATTGGTATCAAAATGTACTTATTTTATTTCAATTACACACCCCATGAAGCATTGAATTCATGGAGATTTTGTTTTTTTTGTCGCATTCCTAAGCCAATCATTTGATGACCGGCGGAAAGATGCTGATGTATCCAGTAGGAGACTCAAAGGAGACTCTTTGAGTCTCCTACCGGACAGACCGCAATGTACATAGGGCTGAGGTGGTTAATGTATGTTTTGTGATAATAATCTAAATCTGCAAAGTAAGTAAAGCTGTCAAATAATTGTAGTGGAGTAAAAGTACAATATTTTCCTCTGAGATGTAGTGGAGAAGAAAAATGGGAAATACTCCAGTAAAGAAAAGTAAATGTACTTAGTTACTTTACACCACTGGGTGTGTACGTGCAAGCATGTGCCTTTATTGTACTGTATATGCATTGAGTGTGTGTCTTTGAGTGTCTATGCTCTATCACTCAGCCCCAATGGCAATAGTGATGCAACGCAACGCCTGGAATTTCTATTTTCTGCAGTTTTGACGGTTGTCGCCCAAGTTGTTCCAGCCTTCATTATTATAGGTGAGACGTTTCACTCTGTCCTGTCGCTGGGAATCCTCTCCAGCTCATTTTAACCCATTAAGACCGGCAACGCATCTGTGTGTAATTTTTTTGATTTCTTTGGGCTATTCCAAAAAAATGCAGATCTACAAGTTCATAGCTCATATGAGCTTGTAGATCTGCTATTTTTTTTGAAAAATCGTGAACGTTTGTGCAAATCTTTGAATATATTAGTTTTTTAAAGCGAACGTTTTTAACTCAAATCTTTGCTTCTGCGGGATTCTACAAATGTCTTCTAAATCCTAACAGTTTTTTGAAAAACGTATGTTTCTATATCAGTGGTTCTCAAACTTTTTCATGTCAAGGACCCCCATCTCCAACGCGGACCCCCATCTCAAAATATTTTGTAATAGGGACCCCCCAGAAGCAAAGATTTGAGTCAAAAATGTTCTCTTAAAAAATATATATATATTCAAATATTTGCACAAATTTTCACGATACAAAAATAAAATAACAGATCTACAAGCTCATAGCGCGGCACTCGGTGCCGCACAATGAGCTTGTAGATCTGCTATTTTTGAATAGCCTCAGAGATCTTAAAATGACACACAGATGCGTTCCCGGTCTTAAAGGGTTAATTGGTGTGCCGTGAGCTGCCACCACCATATACACTCCTTGCGTCCCACACACACACTACTAGTACCTCGGGAAGGCGCTACGACAAATTGCATACTACTTGAACGGGGTGGCACATCGTGTTTTCATGCTTTCAATTATCCGTCCCATTGCGGAGCGTACTTTAGCCCGCTGCCTGAGCCATTAAATGAATGAGAGTCCAGTTTGCTACTCCTCCATGCGAGCTGCAGGTTTTCTCCTTCTGTCACACTGCATTTGGGATAATGAATCCTGTTGATGCTCGCTTTCTCACTCCCTCTCTCTCTCCCTCCCTCCCTCCCTCCCTCCCTCCCTCTTGCGTGTGCATTCTCCCTCTTTCTTTGTCTGTCTCTTATCTTGTCTTTCCATCTCTCTGTCTCCTGTCTTTTTTCCCTCCCTATAGCCTTCTCCTTCTAGCTCTCTCTCTCTCTCTCTCTCTCTCTCTCTCTCTGTGAGTTCAGACAGAGTAGTGGTATGTCTAACCCGTTAAAACCAGGAACGCATCTGCGTAACCACTTCAACTATTGTTTTATACTTTTAGCTATTCAAAAATAGCAGATCTACAAGCTCATAGCGCGGCACCGAGATTGTCGCGCTGTAGATCGGCTATTTTTGAGAAATCATGAAAAAGTGTGTAAATCTTTGAATATATATATTTTTAAAGCAAACATTTCTAACTCAAATCTGTGCTTCTGGGGGGTCCCTGGAACAAAATATTTTCAGATACGGGGCCAAATACATATCATTTTGGAGGTCCTTGACATGAAAAAGTTTGAAGCACCACTGATATAGCAACAATAGTTTTTCAGAAAGATGAAGACATTTGTTGAGACATTTGACAGCTACAAATGTTCGCTTCTAAAAACATATATTCACAGATTTGCACAAATTTTCACACACTCAAAAATAGCAGATCTATAAGCTCGTAGATCTGTTATTTTTGAATAGCCCAGAGAAATCATAAAAAATGACACAGATGCCGTTCTCGGTCTTAAAGGGCTAATTGAAGTGCAGCTTTGTAATGAAGACGTGTGAAGATGGTGGTGGAGAGTGCTCTCACCACACAGATAAGCGCATCAAGGTGCGATGGAAGTGCCTGACCGCAGCCGCCACAGATGGAGCGAGTGATGGGGTTGGGTGGGGGGGGGGTGTTAATCGTAAAAAAAGGGAACGAGGGAGGTTGAGGGTTCTTATCGGTGGCCGCCAAGACTTCTTTCCCCGGGAGAGAGGGAGTAATTATATAGGGAGAGGACTGGAGGAGAGGTGAGAATGAGGGAAGAGGCGTGATGAGGAGAGGACAGAAATAAGGGTGGAGGGGGGGGGGGCGAGGTGTGAATAGCGAGTTGGTTCACTCCATCAGATGAGGGACGCGGTTACCGTAGAAATGTCTCCTGCAACAACCATCCATTTATTTATGTATGTATGTATCAGGCTCCATTATGTTTTCCTTGTGACTTTGATTATTTATTCAAAATGAATAGAAGATCTACCACAATGACTTCTATAAGGTTTTGACCATTTTGGCGAGATTTGTTAGATTTTTTTAGTTTCTTTTTTTTTAAACGGCCGGCCTGGTTCGGCCTGGAATGGACCGGGCCGTACAGGAGTTGTCCCACATTTTCCCAGTGGAAAGCCAGCACGTCCCTGACCGTGTCCGCGGACCATTGGCTGAGATGCACTGGTATAGACTGCAAAAAAAGCTTCTTTCCCACGTACAATCAGGTACATGAACGATCTGACAAGAACCAGATATA
Source organism: Gymnoscopelus braueri (assembly GCF_963280865.1). Taxonomy (NCBI): domain Eukaryota; kingdom Metazoa; phylum Chordata; class Actinopteri; order Myctophiformes; family Myctophidae; genus Gymnoscopelus; species Gymnoscopelus braueri. The sequence goes on from NC_137625.1 coordinate 28,543,352, forward strand.
CCTGAACTGCACCCACTGTACCTAATCTGCTGTATATAGAATATACTGTGAAGTTGTTTACACAAAGTTAGGTGGCAGCTACTGAAGAAAAAATGCTGGTGGTGTATACAACATACCAAGTTTTTACCAGGTTGTCAAACCTGGTCTACATCTACACTCGCTAGTCCTGACTTTTGCTTGACTTTTTTTGTCATTGGCTGGTCATTTAGCCAATGAGGGCTCAATGTCCTCTCAGCATATGGGATCTAAAGACGACCCGCAATACTGTGTTCGGCCACTACATGTATCTCTATAGACCATATTCACACGGCGGCCATGTTGCTATTAAGTCAATGAAGTGCCACCCCGTTTCCACGGCAACGGGGTGGCACTTTCAATGCTAAATTCCAATATGGCCGCCGTGTGAATATGGTCTATAAACTGTGGCGCTGTTCCTCATTTGGCCTTTCAACGTTGCCATGTTTAGTGAGAGAAATAAGCAACCATATGGGATCTAAAAACGTTGCCATGTTTAGTGAGAGAAATAAGCAACCTGGTATAATATTTTTTAAAAGTATCTTGTTTCTTTTTATGCACATGTACATTTGATTTGATGATGCTCTTTTTATTCTCTTTTTGCACTCTTTTCTTTCAATCTTTTTACGTTTTCTATCATTATTCTGTTGTAACACAGAAGAAAGTACAACTTTGAAGTGCGGCTATTTTTTACAACTTTGAACCTTGAACAATGAACCTTGAACCTTGGTATACACATGATGACACTATTTCCTAGTTCTTATAGACTGTCGATGAGGGCCCTGATGATCTCAATAATGCAGGTCTCATTCCGCATGCCATCCGGGGCTATTGATACACATGGACGCACAACATGCAGTCACAGCACCCTTTCAAAGATGCTGTTGGCCTGCAGCCATTTATAAAAGTGGACAACAAATCAATTTCTTTACACTGTCTCTCCGTCACAGCCCGCTGCCTGGTGATCACTTAACCCGTTCAGTCCGAGAACGTGTCCGTGTCATTTTATAGATTTCTTTGGCTATTAAAAAAATAGCAGATCCACAAGCTTGTGGATCTGCAATTTTTTTAATTTATTGTGAAAATGTGTGCAAATCTTTTAATATATATTTTTTAAAGCGAAAATTTTTAACTAAAATCTTTGCTTCTGGGGGATTCTACAAATGTCTTCTAAATACTAACAGTTCTTTGAAAAAACGTATGTCGCTATAATCAGTGGTTCTCAAATTTGTTCATGTCAAGGACCCTCAAAATGATATGTATTTCGCTGTGGACCCCAATCTCAAAATATGTTATTCCAGGGACCCCCCAGAAGCAAATATTTGAGTTAAAAATATTTGCTTTAAAAAAAATATATATATACAGTATATTCAAAGATTTGCACACATTTTCGTAATTTTTCAAAAAATTGCAGATCTACAAGCGCTACGAGCTTGAAGATCTGCTATTTTTGGAATCGCCAAAGAAATCTTAAAAAATGACACGCAGATGCGTTTCCCGGTCTCAATGGGTTAACCTCTTATTGTTAACTCTGGCTGATCCTTGCTTCTTGAAGATCCATGGGGGCCGTTATGTGGCTGACTGATCAATGCCTCGGCGGGGGGAGCTCAGGCAAGGAGCTGTGGCAACCGCTATAACGAACGATCTATCGATCTATTGAGCCCAACTAACTGGACTCTCCATCTCACTCAGGCTAGAGTCCCAGCCTGCTTGGCCCTGGCCTGTCGTGCCAATTTACAGAGCCCAGGGCCTCAGGGATACCGGCTGGGCCTGACAGCCCCCATCTCTCAGCTGGGCCTGATCGAATTCCCACTGACAACTCTACCCTCAGTGTGGGGAGACCGCAGCCAAAATGTGGCTCCTGCAATGTAGCGCCTCTCGCTAGCTGAGAGTTATTTAACGTTAGCTGTACACAACGATTAGCTTGCTGCCTGCCCGCCACAGACTGCTCTCACCATCAACGGCCTTTGATTAAACCCATTATTAAGACCGGGAACACATCGGTGGAACCACATAAACCATTATTTTATACTTTGGCTATTCAAAAATAGTGAGCTCATAGCGCGGACAAGTCGTGAACATTTGTGCAAATCTTTGAATGTATTTTTTAAGCAATTTGTTTTTACTCAAATCTTTGCTTCTGGGGGGTCCCTGGAACAACATATTCTGAGATGGGGGTCCGCGGCCGAATGCATATGATTTTGGGGGTCCTTGACATGAAACAGTTTGAGAACCACTGATATTATAGCAACATAAGTTTTTTCAAAACACAAAACAGACATTTTTGGAGAAGCAAAGATTTGAGTTACAAATGTTCGCATTGAAAAATACAGTATACAAAGTATCATGATTTTTTAAATATCAGATATACAAGCTCATAGCGCGGCACTCAGTGCCGCGCTATGAGCTTGTAGATCTGCTATTTTTGAATAGCCAAAGTATAAGATAACGGTTAAAGTGGTTAAAATCGAAAATGACACAGATGCGTTCCCGGTCTTAAAGGGTTAAGGACTAGTTGTATTTGTAGTGTGGACAACGGCTGCATTCATTCATAACGCCTGCCATGCGTTTTGAAATTTTGTACTACAGTATAGATTTCCAGGGAGACTTTTCATGGGTAAATACTTCTGTTACTTTCTGGCTATACTGAATTCCTGGTTGCTGTAATTATGAATTAATCTCTAAAAAGGTCAAGTCAACTTATGTTATGTTATTATCTATATTCAGAGAGACATTTTGGAGGAGGATCAGATCAGCTGGTTTACAGTAATCAGTCTAATACCGTACACATGGATAATGGCTTTAGCTGAGAATGTTTCATTTTGGCCGTCGATAAATAAAAGATGATGGATCCGTGAGCACTGCCATTCCATTAGCTTTAACCCATTAAGACCTGAAGCCGATTCTACAAATGTCTTCTAAATCCTAACAGTTTTCTGAAAAACATATGTTTCTAATGTCAATGGTTCTCAATGTTTTTCATGTCAAGGACCCCTAAAATTATGTGTATTTGGCCGCGGTCCCCCATCTCAAAATATGTTGTTCCAGGGACCCCCCAGAAGCAAAGATTTGAGTTAAAAATGTACGCTTTAAAAATATATATATAATCAAAGATTTGCACACATTTTCAAGATTTTTCAAAAATAGCAGATCTACAAGCTCGAGTGCCGCGCTATGAGCTTGTAGATCTGCCATTTTTTTAAATAGCCAAGGCATAAGATAATGGATTACACAGATGCGTTCCCGGTTTGAATGGGTTAATACTGTATAAGTCTACAACTGTTGAATTCTTTCCCATCATTCGGAGTGGTTTCAAAAAAGTCTATTCATCTGCTACAGAACAGAATGAACATCATGCTCAAGCTGAATAAACAACAACACCATGCTTTCATCTAAGGCACGGACCACCGCACTGCGGAATCAATCGGACGTCTCAGGTTTTTTGGGTGGGCAACGATTTCACTAAGGAAATGTACTGTAAAACCAGACCAAATTTATTGTACTGAAATGAAAGTCGTGCACATGGCCAGCTATTTATCAAAAAGCTCCTTGGCAGCCTAAAATGATCAATTGTCTTTAATTGGTATTGGAGAGGCTCTGCAGACATAACATATCTCTAACCATCTTCTGAGGCTCTAGTCATTAAAATAATTCAAGCTTGCGCATGATTCACACTCCAACAGAAGATAGGATAATGTCACTATGAATAGCAGTGGTGGAAAAAGTACTCAAATGTTTTACTTAAGTAAAAGTATCAATACTAAAATGCAGATGTACTCTATTACAGGTAGAAGTCCCGTATTGAAAATTTACTTGAGTAAAAGTACCAAAGTATTGGCATCAAAATGTACTTAAAGTACCAAAAGTAGAAAGTACTCATTATGCAGAATGTTCCATTTCACAAGTTCACTTCAAATGTATACAAATCTTTTGAAAATAGCCGATCTACAAGCTCACAAATCGTCGCATTGCGACGCATTGTGAGCTTGGAGATCGGCTATTTTCAAATGGCCGAAATGTACAGTATACAGGGCTGAAGTGGTTAATGTATGTTTTGTAGTAGTAACTAGTAACTAAAGTTTTCAAATAATTGTAGTGGAGTAAAAGTAAATATGCCTCTGAGGTGTAGTAGAAGTAAAAGTACTGAAAACTGGAAATACTCCAGTAAAGTAAAAATGCCTCAAAATTGTACAGTAAAGTAAAGAACACTACTTGAGTAAATCTACTTAGTGACTTTACGCCACTGATGAATAGCGAAGTTTCTTTTCATGCTGTGTGATTACTAGAAAAATATACATTATGCTCTCTTATGAATCTTTTTCTCTGAGCTACATATTCTATAGACTCTGAACTACATTCTGTAGACATTGTCAGTGAAAGAGCTTGGGTCCAAGTTTATTTCCTGCCATGCTCTATTCACAAACACGACAAAAAGGAAATAAACTTTGTTCCCATTTGGAATGTTTATGTTGTCAAAGTGTGAAAAGGTCTATTTTCTTCAGTCAACGCAGCATCCTCTGAAAACCAATTACTTGGAGATAAAGTCGGGCTGCTTTTCAAAGACATCACACAAGGCACTTTCAAAAGCAACACAAGTACAAAAACTTTGCAACAACACAGCCTTGGCATCAGTGGCCACAGGTGCGCCGAGTGAATTATATTTTAGGATCTGAATACAGAGCTACTGACTTATTGTACCCATTATATTTTTGTAGCCTTGGTGAGATCACACAAGCTAAAAACACAAGCTCACACACGCTCGACACAATCACCATGTTGCCGATCAGTGATGGAAAAAGTACTCACATTCTTTACTTAAGTAAAAGTATCAATACTGCAATCACTGCAATGTAGAAATACTCTCTTACAAGTAAAAGTTTTTTTTATTTGAGCTAAAAAGCATTATTTTACACTTTGGCTGTTCAAAAATAGCAGATCTACAAGCTTGTAGATCTGCTATTTTTTTTTTATCTTAAAAATGTGCGGAAATCTTTGAATATATATTATTTTAAAACGAACACCTTTAACTCAAATCTTTGCTTCTGGGGTCCCTGGGAAAAAAAAAACTTTAGACAGGGTTCCGCAGCCAAATACATATCATTTTGGGGGTCCTTGACATGAAAAAGTTTGAGAACCACTGATATAGAAACATATGTTTTTCAGAAAACAGTTGGGATTTAGAAGACATTTTGTAGAATCGGCTTCAGGTCTTAAAGGTTTAAGGTACCTGTGCCCCCCCCCACCCTCCTCATAGGTTTTCCACTGGTAACATGACCCCTGGACTCTGCTGTTTGCTCCAGTCATTCATCACTGTCACATACTGTACTGTACAGACTCAGTGATGCTGTGTGTCTGTCTGTTCAGCAGCAACACAAAGACAACACACACACACGGCAGGGGGGCTCGGTAACTCTGCACTGCTGTCTGGGCTTTTTGGAGAACACACAGAGACAATAACCTCACTGTTTACATAAACACACACATCCATAAATGTTGGTGTATTGAGATAGATAGAGATAGATAGATAGATAGATTTCGAAAATTTTGAAAATAGGAGATCTACAAGCTCACAATGTGTCGCATCGCGACGCATTGTGAGCTTGTAGATCGGCTATTTTCAAATGGCCGAAATGCATATAGGGCTGAAGTGGTTAATGTATATTTTGTAGAAGTAAAAGTACTGAAAACTGGAAATACTCCAGTAAAGTAAAAATGCCTCAAAATTGTAGATATAGATAGATAGATAGATAGATAGATAGATAGATAGATAGATAGATAGATAGATAGATAGATAGATAGATAGATAGATAGATAGATAGATAGATAGATAGATAGATAGATAGATAGATAGCTTGTAGATCTGCTATTTTCACTAGTTGTGTAAAGAAAATTCTCACCTATATGCGGTTTCCAACATACAGTACAAGTTTTCTGCCTGACAGCTATGCTTCACTATCCTCATCGTCACACCAGGCCCATACGTACTTAAACCAGAGATTTTAGAATCTGCTGATTCTCATTTTCTTGCTCCAGTAAACCCATGAGGGTGTTTTGGCCCATGTGAACTCCCTGGGCTGCCACGTTAGGTTGCTCTATGTCGGACTTCGAAGTTTGACTCAAGATGCACAGATTTTGCATAATTGTACTCTCTGCAGATGTTTGGTCTTGTGGCCATGAGGACCCGCTGGTGATACCACATTAAAGAGATAGTTCACCCCCAAAATGACTTTTTTTTCCTATCGATTAGTCACCCCATGGAGACTTTTAATTTGATGACCGGCAGCGGTTCCGGTAGCAGACACAAAGAGTCTCCTTTGTGTCTCCTACCGGAACCGCTGGTTATCAAATTATTGTCTTAGGAATGCGACAAAAATGAATGAAATGAATTCAAGTCTCCATGGGGTGAGTAATCGACAGAAAAAAAGGGTGAACTATCCCTTTAAGTGCCTTATTATAGGTATGTATTGTATTGTATGTCTTTTGTGTTGTCGTATATTGTCTTGTGTTTGCATAAAACATTCAATAAATATATTGATATGAAAAAAATATGCACTGTGTTCTCAGCGCTTAAGGCTGGATTTCGAAACCCTTGTGTGTGCTTCCCCTTTGATCTGCATCTGTGTATACTCCCCCGAGTCACCTCATTTGATCTCCCTCTAATATATATTTTTCCCTCGCACCGACGCTGTTACTGGCCCAGTTACTGTTGCATGCAAGGTCTGACTGTTTATTATTTATCATCACAGAGGATATTCTACGCTCAGACACACTTGTGTGAGTAGCATTAATCGGATTCTCCTGATCTGGGGGTTTCAAAAAGTTTTGACGGTTGGATTCCTTTTGCAATCCTGGATGTTTAGGTGTCATATATTTCTGTAGCTTTTTGTCATATATTTCTGTTCACGAACAGAATCCTAATTTCAGCCAGATTTCCTGTTCTATCCGGTTCAAAACCCTGGTATAGACATTGGTTGTCATTTTTTTTAAAAATCATTTGAAAATAGCCGATCTCGCGACGCATTCGTGAGCTTGTAGATCGGCTATTTTCAAATGGCCAAAATGTATATAGGGCTGAAGTGGTTGATGTTTGTTTTGTAATAATAATCAAAATCTACAAAGTAACTAGTAACTAAAGTTTTCAAATAATTGTAGTGGAGTAAAAAGTACAATATTTGCCTCGAGAAAGTACTGAAAATTGGAAATACTCCAGTAAAGTAAAAGTACCTCAAAATTGTACTTAAGTACAGTACTTGAGTAAATGTACTTAGTTACTTTGTGACAAATGCACATTATATTTATCTGCCTGATCTAGGGGTGTTATTATATCTGATTGATATGTGACATGTTGGACACTCTGAGAGATATGAACATTTCCTATTCACGTGAGGGGTAATGGGTCTGATCAGTGGGTGATTGAATGATTTGTGCCACCCGACTTTACTAGTAGAGGGTGTGACACGGGGGGAGGGGAGATCAAACAAACCGTGTACCAGCGAGGACGGGTGTAAAGCGGAGGCCTCCAGTTATACAGTTTAAAGCAACCAAGTTTAAACGTAATATAGTAAACTGCAGCCACCAACAAAGATCATTCGAGCCCAGCGGACCTGCCGTTGCTGCCGTGCCGTGGGACTCGAGCGCTGCGGTTCTGGGATCGAGACGCCGGTCTGGATTGGAGTCGTGAGGAGCCGAGGCCGGTGAGACCAAACCGAGCGTCATATTTCTTTGTGGATTAAAAATCATAGGGGTACCCCGAACCTTAGTTATTATTTGGGCCGCTGTGCACGGAAGAGACTTTTCTTTTCCTTTGGATTAAGGAGCCGTTTGCGTCGCGGGAGCGCGGTAAGAAGAGGACGGTCGCGGGGACTGTTTGTTTACATCTAAACACTGTGCGTGCTTGTTTATTGTTTATGTGTGACTTGTGATCCGCGGGGTTACAAAGGACAGTGGGGGTTGTCTGGGTTGGGGAAGAGTAAGTGAAATAATTGTTGATTGTTGATTTGTCTGTTTATTTCTTTTGTTTGTTAAGGACAGAGGTAGGGACAGTAGTTAAAACCAAGAGGTGTATTGTTATTATTTACCATTTGATTGTGCCAATTATTATTTATTGTGGCTTAATAATAAAGTAACCACAACTAGCAACCTGCCGATCCCGTTGTATTTCCTTTAGTTAATAATTTCCCCTTCAAAGTAAAAGGGCGATTGTTACAACTTTACACCACTGGTCTTCTTCACGTCCCCCCCCTCCCCCCATCAGATTTATCTGATATAATCTCAGTGTTTGCTACTTCATCATGAATCATTTCTTTATCTTCTGAGTCCTTATTTCCATTGTTTGTTCAGAAATTCTATTTGAGTATCATTTATGAGTCTACTTGGGCATTTTCTAGAACCGCTCCAGCATTTCCACCAGCCCTCTCCAAGAGGACCATACTAAATCCTTTTGGAATGTCATCTCTGAACCCTGAAAGGTTATAGTGCTTGCGGCTATTTCACTCAACTCTTTTTCTTCATTCCACTTTTTTGCTCAGATATTTCAGACACCAAGTTTTGGCGTATGCTCTTCTGTGCTGCCAAGCATGTTTTCTCACTTCTTAAGCATGGTAGTATTCCAGTTATTTTGCCAAGTAATTGAACCTCAAGTGGGCTCAATATGGTTCCTACACCGGGGGGCCCATATAGGTGCCTCCAGCTACTATTACAGCTTTCAACCATTCCAGCTAGTTCCTGGATACCACTGACTGGGCAAATTTTTTCTTATAACCTTCTTCTGAAGCCATTGTTTCATTATGGTTTTGATATCTTTATCTAATTATCTCCTATCCTATGGCCATAGGCGGGAGTATAGCAGCTTTCAACTTAAGTATATACTGTATAATTGCTGTCGGGTAGAAACCTTGTATGTCCATAACCATTACTTTTCAGGAAATGGAAAAAATAAGCTGTTTTCCAATACATCCAATGTAGTTCTTATTTAGTCACAAGCTCTTGTTAATACGTTGCAACGTCCTCCTCAGGCTCTCAGTGCCCCTTTGATCTTTCAGCCATTGAGTTCTTACACTGTTGGATCCAGTGGTGGAAAAAGTACGCAAATGTTTTACTTAAGTAAAATTATCAATAATGCAATGCAGAACTACTCTGTTTCAAGTAAAAGTCCCAAATTAAAAATGTACTTAGTACAAAAGTATTGATATCAAAATGCATTTAAAGTACCAAAAGTAGAGAGTACTCATTATGCAGAATGTCCCATTTCACAAGTTTTCAAATGTATAAAATGTATACAAATCATTTGAAAATAGCAGATCTACAAGCTCACAATGCGTCGCATTGTGAGCTTGTATTGCTTGCTATTTTCAAATGGCCGAAATGTAGGGCTGAAGTGGTTAATGTATTTCCAACAAAATCTACAAAGTAACTAGTACAGTAACTAAAGTTTTCAAATAATTGTAGTGGAGTATAAAAAAAGTAAAATATTTGCCTCTGAGATGTAGTGGAGTAAAAGTAAAAGTACCTCAAAATTGTACTTAAGTACAGTACTTAAGTAAATGTACTTAAGTTACTTTCCACCACTGGTTGAATCCCCCGTTCAAGCTCTGTTTCCCTGGGTTCTTGCAATAACTCCTAAATATGTCAGGTCACTTGTTGTCATGGCTCAGGTGGTTCCTTTCCTTGTTGTGATTTTTCTCCACAACCAGGAAATGGGACACTTTTACAGCCTATTCTCATCATTCTGCAGATATGAGGCCCCTTTTTCTTTCTAACTAATAACTGGTCGTCTGGGATATTTTCAGCCTTGTATGATTTACAAGAGCATCCGTTAGCCCCCTTATGGCTCACTCCTCAAAGGCCGTTCACACCAAGCACTAGAACTGTAAAAATGTTGTTTAATAAACTCAGGTGAATGAGTCCAGACCACAATTATAATGAAGACAAAGGTGAACGATATAGTTATGGTTATCGTTAGTTATCGTGCTTAGGCCCTGTTTAGACGACAACGTGAAAACAAAAAAATCTGATGTGCCTTCCGTTTAGACGGCAATGGCATTTTCGGGGGTTGAATCCTGCGAAGTGAACTGTACTCATTCATATCCAATACAGAGGCAAATTCTATACTCTAAAAATACATTTTAACCACTTTCAACCTAATTGGGGCACTTCAATATAGGCGTAACATTTGAATTATACATTTTTATTATTATAATTGTTTTCCCCAATTTAATGTTCACAAATAGAGAAAAAAATTATCTACAAGTTGCAGATTGGCTATTTTCGCAATGAATACAGGCGTGCCTTGGGTTTTTGATATTCGTACGCTCTCAGAATTGGCACACTCCCAGAGTTAAATTAATACCAAAGTTTTGACTTTGTATGGCCTATTTACCCTTCTCTGCTCCTCCCTCATTTCCCCCAAACCAATTGTACGGCTCTGGAAACTTCATTCTCTCCACATAGCACACATTATTATTTATTATTCATCTTCCTGGGAGAGGCTCGCAAAACAAACTCTAAAGAGCTTTTTTGAGGTGCCCCAAAATATGAGACTGAAATGCACTTGCTCTTGTTTTGTGGCCGAGTTCATCCAAGAGAGGACAGAAGGAGAGAAGTAGCAGACGCTCACTAGTCTGCTGTTTGTGTGTGTGCGCGCGCATTTGCTATGGTGTTATGTGCTTTGTTATTGTCAAAGTTTGCATGTCAAACCGCTGCCTGTGTGTCTGTAGGTGCTGCCTTATAAATTAAGAAATATATTCTCACATGGATGAAACAGAGTCCAGTTTAAAGTGCAGGTTGTTTGGAAAAGTCTTCCCGGAAATAGTCCCTTGTTTAAATATTGATTCATGAACAAAATCCAAATGTATGAGTTATTTATGGGCCCGCTCAATGTCCAACATCGACTCAAATAATCGGTTAAGTACGGTAACTTTTTAACGACTTTGGAGAAAATATTTAAACAAACACAAAATCCACATATAAAGCCATTAACGGGAACATGTTCATGTACAATTTATGGCTGAAGCTGTGAATGGACAATGACGTGTATTGATGACAGGTGCCAAGCGCGTGTTTGGTGCAAACGCGTGTCTTCGAGACCTTGTTTGTGCCTTTGTCAGCAGTGGTGTAAAGTAGCATTAAAGTACATTTACTTTTTGATTTTAATTGTAGCCTACAATGTTGAGGTACTTTGACTTTACTGGAGTATTTTTCAATACTTTTACTTCTAATACAAAGACTTGAGTTATTAGTTACTTTTCAGATTTGTTATTATTATTACAAAACAAACATTAACCTCTTCAGCCAGTGTTGGCACACACACACACACACACACACACACACACACACACACACACACACACACACACACACACACACACACACACACACACACACACACACACACACACACACACACACACACACACACACACACACACACACACACGGGGATGCGTTTCCTTTGTTTACAAGGCTCGAGCTTGTAGATCTACTATTTTCAAAATATTGTTGTACATTGGAATTCCACATTTTTTTTACTTGACTTGACTTTTTTTTACTAGCAGAGTATTTCTCTATAGCAGTATTGATACTTTTACTCAAGTAAAGATGTGAGTACTTTTTTCCACCACTGACCTGTTTCCAGGTCCTTTTGGTATGAAAATGTTTGGGAGATTACACCACAGGAAACAAGGCGACAGCAACCACGTTACCTTATAGCCTCCCTCCTCCCCGCTCTACCCATCCCATCCCATCCGCCTTCTCTCTCTCTCCCTCTCACTTCATCTGGCTGATGGATGGGTGTACACCCAGCAGGTGTTAGTTCCAGGGAAAGCAGGCTAATACTTATGCAACAGATCCATCAGGGTCTCTGTCACCAGAGAGCCCTCCTCTCACCTTGCATGTCCAGGCAAAACAACTGCTGGTCACACTAAAGAGTTATGGTCTCCTGATCCAGCCATGTACTTTCCATTCAGTCACGTGAGCGCATGCTGACAAACAGTGATGGGAAAAGTACTAATTTTTTTTTTACTAGAGTAAAAGTATCGATAGGTCCTACCACAACGTGAAAATACTCTGTTAGAAGTAAAAGTTGGGTATTCAAAATGTAAAAGTACAAATGCATTGGCATCAATATGCAGGGGCGCTGATATGTGTCCACGCTCCTGGGTGGAAAAGTTTTGTTACTTTAATAAGGTTAATTTGGTTAATTTGGTACCAAAAATGCACCCGCAGTATCGGCGCCCTTGTCAATATGTACTTAAAGTACCAAAAGTAAAAGTACTCATTATGCAGAAATGTCCCATTTAAAATTTTTAAAATGTATAGAAATCTTTAAATCAGTGTGTATCTTCATACAGTATCAGTGTAAGTACCTTTGTTTAATATCAATCTACAAGCTCGTCATACATTTTTGCAATTTTTGCTATTTTTGCTCTTCGTAGTACGCCGAAGTATACAGGGTTTAAGTGGTTTACAAACCGGAGCCTGATAAAAAAAGAGAATAACAAAAAACTGTCTGTACCAACACCGCATCAGAACGTGCCAGTGTTGATTTCGTTGACTAAAACTATGATGAAAAGTGTTAGCTACGATGACTAAAACTACACTAAATATATTGACAATTTCGTCATCAAATTAAAACTAGACTAAAATGTTAGTGAGGGACGAGTGGAGAAGAGATCCAGTAGAGCTAAAAGACAAGTCATTTTATACTTGGTTGCGCTCGGGTGTTGCGCTCTGAAAACAGCCGATCTACAAGCTCACAACGCGTCGCAGCGCGACGTGTTGTGAGCTTGTAGATCGGCTGTTTTCAGTATGCAACCAAGTGTAAAATCAGCCATTACGAAGCCATCAAGGCTAAATCAACTGTAGATTTAGTCGACTATAATCTTATGATATTTAGTCGACTAAAACAAGACAAAAACTAAAACATGTCAGATGACCAAAATATGACTAAAACTGAATGGAATTTTATTCAAAAGACTATGACTAAAACCAAATCTAAATTTGCTGTCAATATCAACACTGCAACGTGCCAAACAGGTCCGTATTCTACATATATGCAGTAAGTATGCAGCAACATAGAAGAGCTGCATCTTCTATCAGCTAAACTCACATATCAAAGGCAAGGCAAGTGTATCTGTATAGCACATTCGAACCACAAGGCAATTCAATGTGCTGTGCATAAAACATTACGCCAAAGAAACACATTGTAAAAATAAAATGATCAAAGAAGAACGTAATTATTTACCTGATCGGTGAGAAGAGAAACGTCATCCAATGCGAGACATAGAGGAAAAGAGAAAAGAGAATTATAATTAGTATGTTGTATTTGTACAGAATGAGAATAATGCATCAATCCAACATACAGCACCATGCTCATACCATTGTTTACTCCCTCTCATTTATTTTTATTAAGAGGAAGAGGGTAGTCTGTCTGTCTGTCTATTTCCTGATTTTTACTTGGTTGCGCATCATGTGGCACACCAAATAATAGCAGATCTACAAGCTCACAACACAGAGGCTTTGTCTTGTTTGCAGATCAGCTGATTTTGGGGTGCGACACCTGCGTACATCAAAGTATAAACCAGGAAATAAAGAAGGGATGCCCGTTTAACCAACTTTTGAACAACAAATCCGACAGTACATTGTGATGTTGTGTTATGTCAAGTTGTGTGGGCAGGCCAGCTGTTTTTTTCCAGTGGGAAACATGGGGTAAACAGGCTTAACCATTATCACCCACACACTCGTCTTCTGCAGGAGAACGCTGCTATTAGGAGACTCAAGGCGGCACCCCCCCCCCCCACACACACACACACAACATAAATGAAGCACAAATGCTCAGTGGTGGAAAAAGTACTAAATTTTCTTACCTAAGTAAAAGTATCAATACTGCAATGTAGAAATACTCGGTTACAAGTAAAAGTCCGGAATTAAAGATTGACTTCAGTAAAAGTACAAAAGTATTGCTATCAAAATGTACTTGAAGTATTACAAGTATAAAAGTACTCATGCAGAATGTCCCATTTCACAAGTTTTCAAATGTATAATTTTTTTTTTGAAAATAGCAGATCTACAAGCTCACAATACGATGCATCGCGACACATTGTGAGCATTATGTACGTAGTTACACTGTGTACTTGGACCCTCAGTCAGTGGAACTAATGATATAAAATGGTGGTTCATCCAAAAGGTAAAATAGCAATCAGCCCAAAAGATGTTGAGAGGACACGTGTATATGGGATCACTAACATAACTATAGGGTTCATCCTCTACAGAACATGGTACAGGTACACAGCAAACCCCATGGCAAATCCAGCTGTGCAAAGCATGTGTGTGTGTGTGTGTGTGTGTGTGTGTGTGTGTGTGTGTGTGTGTGTGTGTGTGTGTGTGTGTGTGTGTGTGTTTAGCAGGATTATCATTCATGTTGTCGGCTGGAGGGTTAGAGAGGATCAGACGTGGCGATTAGCCACTAAAGGGCTTTTGGCTGTTTAATCTGCTGTACATGGCCAGCACTCTCCACTGAACAGCTAGCCAACTGCGCACACACTCACAAGCACACACACACACACACACACACACACAGTGCCGCTCATCATGGCTGCCCTTCAGGAATTCCCCTCACGAACATTAACGCACAATTCCGAGTGAAAAGACGTCGACAAAATGCTGTCTGAATGGCTGTCTATTGAATCCAATGGTTCTCAACGTGTCAAATCTGATTATTGTGCTAAACATGTTCAGGGGTACATCCTATATAAACAAGACATGATACCAGCTTGCTTTCTATTTTCTCTGATTTGTCTCGCAGAATCTGGCAACACTGCTAGTGGCTCACCCATTGCCATCCCCTGCATGGGGGAACCCAATTGACGGCCCTGCATTCGGACCCCGTGTTGAGAACCATGTGGTCTAATCGGTGTCCCACACAGCAGGGAGCCTGTGGATCCTCCGGAAGTGATACTGTAGTGTGGAGTGGGACGCAGTGATCCATGTGTACCCATGAAAAGGCAGGGGAGCTGTGCAAAAATCACTAAGCCACAGAGCTTTGAAATGTGTGTGTGTGTGTGTGTGTGTGTGTGTGTGTGTGTGTGTGTGTGTGTGTGTGTGTGTGTGTGTGTGTGTGTGTGTGTGTGTGTGTGTGTGTGTGTGTGTCTCTCAGATGTGTTCTGTAGTCATGTGTCTGTGTGTAAATCCAATCAGTTTTCTCTTGGCTGCGTGGTCACAGTGGAAAGTTCATCTGCTTCCCTGCACCCTAGCATCAAAAGAACTGTGTGTGTGTGTGTGTGTGTGTGTGTGTGTGTGTGTGTGTGTGTGTGTGTGTGTGTGTGTGTGTGTCAGACCATGATAATGAAGGTAGTCCACTTCTCCATGTGCTTCTGTGTGTGTGTGTGTGTGTGTGTGTGTGTGTGTGTGTGTGTGTGCGTGTGCGTGTGTGCGTGCGTGTGTGCGTGCGTGCGTGCGTGCGTGCGTGCGTGCGTGCGTGCGTGCGGACAGTTAATAACGTAACGTTTGCGCCTTGCAGTTGGAAAAAGGTTATTCTGTCTCTGTTTAATAAAGGTCATGGTTACTACCAGTCTCTCTCTCTCTCTCTCTCTCTCTGTCCTTCTCCCTCCTTGCCCTTAAAACATCACTCATTGGAAGATAGAAACACAGCATAATGAGATTAGTCGAACAGATTCTGTCTCGTTGCCTTGTATTACAAGGCCTTGCATTAAACTCCCCCCCCCCCCCCAACAAACACACACGTTAACTCATTCACTGCCAGCGTAAACACATAAATAAATCACCCACTGCCAGCGATTTTAGCATTTATAAGAACGTATGAGGTTGCAGTGGTTCTCAAACTTTTTTCATGCCAAGGACCCCCAAAATGATATGTATTTGGCCACGGACCCCCATCTCAAAATATTTTGTTCCAGGGCTAAAAATGTTTGCTTTAAAATATATATATATTCAATGATTTGCACACATTTTCATGATTTTTCAAAAATAGCAGATCGACAAGCTCATAGCGCGGCACTCGGTGCCGCGCTATGAGCTTGTAGATCTGCTATTTTTGAATAGCCAAAGAAATCTTAAGAATGACACAGAGATGCGTTCCCGGTCTTAAAGGGTTAATAAGTGAGTCGTGTGGAATCATTCTGTGGCTCAAGACAGCAGATCACAGTAAACCCACTTTTATTCATCGCTATTAGTATGGCCATATTTATTAGCAATATCAATAAGCGACAAACTATGGCAAATCTAAAAGCAAGAGGAGAGGAAAGGATCCAATGTAGGAGTGAGTTCACACCAAAGGGGTTTTCCCACGTGACAACATACACACACAGACAGTAAAGTAATCCTTTACATTGATCTCCAGTGGAGATGTGTTTCTCTGAAGCAGAGGAACGCTCCTCCAGCCCATCTGGAGCTGTGGATGGTTGGATGAACGCTACGGAGTCCAAGATTGATTCCAAACCGACTAATTACATCTCTCCCACTGTTTTGTCTCCAACACACACACACACACACACACACACACACACACACACACACACACACACACACACACACACACACACACACACACACACACACACACACACACACACACACACACACACACACACACACACACACAAAATCCTTTCAGGCTATCGTTGTGTCTTTCCTCCTCTAATCTCGTACCTTCCACATTACCTCTCCTTTCCCTCCGGTGAGCCCTCGCTATCCCTCCAGAGACTCTGAACCATGCCTATTTTTAGCCCTACTGCCACAGGCACAATCGGTGTGTGTGTGTGTGTGTGTGTGCGTGCGCGTGTCCACATAATGTGTGTGTATACTGTAGTGCACTGTTTCCAGTTTACTGGTGATAGTTGAAGTTTATGAAAAAACAGACCCCCCCCCCAGGGATAAGACGCACGCACGCACGCACGCAAGGCCTGTCCCCAACTAAGGATTTCTATAGTCGAATCTGATTGGCCAATAGTTGCCTATAGTCGACTAATAGTCGACTACTGCAACATAAAAAAAAACTTAAAAAATCATGCAAAAAAGATGTTATGCAGTAGAGGAACATTCCATTTGGGCTGTAGGGGCGCTTAATGTCTGATTTAACATATACTTGTTTGGTTTCTCCCAATAAATCCTGATGTATATCCTATTTTGGCAAACTATTAGTTAATTAATATAACAATCTAGGCCAATCTCTCAGTCAAATTCGTTTAATAAAAAAATTAATACTTTTTTTTTCATAATTTGACTAAGAGATTGGCAGTCGACTCAGACTCCCCTCGACTGATTAGTCGACTATTCGAATAATCGAGGTCAGGCCTAACGCACGCACGCAAGCTCGCATCGTGAGCTTGTAGATCAGTTATTTTCAAATGGACGAAATGTATACAGGGCTGAAGTGGTTAATGTATGTTTTGTAATAATAATCAAAATCTACAAAGTAACTAAAGTTTTCAAATAATTGTAGTGGAGTAAAAGTACGATATTTGCCTCTGGAGTAGAAGTAAAAGGACAGAAAATTGGAAATACTCCAGTAAAGTAAAAAATACCTCAAAATTATACTTAACCCATTAATACCTGGAACGCATCTGTGTCACTTTAGATGTCTTTGGCTATTCAAAAATAGCAGATATACAAGCTCATAGCGCGGCACCGAGTGCCGCGCTATGAACTTGTAGATCTGCTATTTTTGAAAAATCGTGAAAAAAAAATGTTTAGATTTTTTTCCAAAAACTGTTAGGATTTTGATTTTTTTTAAAGAATTGCCTCAGGTCTTAAAGGGTTAAGTACAGTACTTGGGTAAATGTACTTAGTTACTTTACACGGCTGGTGCTCTCAGATGTGTCGTAGAAGTGAGCGTGCACGTGGGCCTAAATTATTATTTCCCCTGCTTTCTTACGGCATTAATAGGATTAAAGCCCATTAACGTAAAGCTCATTTACCGCCTCACACACACACACACACACACACACACACACACACACACACACACACACACACACACACAAGAGAGATGAAGAAATAGTGGGGGGATGTCAGCCCCGCCCCCTCCTATATGCTGTTGGAAATGACAGCATACTGTAGATGGAGAAGACACGCGTGACCATGGTAACCACGGTAACCATGTGTGTGTGTGTGTGAGTATGTGGCCCCTCTAGCAGTGGTGTCCGGACCCCCCCCCCCCCCCAGGGTCGCCAGCTAAATTAGTAAAGCATCAAAAATCGGTTTAACCACTTTTTAAGCCAATTTTATACTTTGGCTGTTTGAGAATAGCGACGTAAGAAATGCTATTTTCGGAAAGAGGGGAAAAAAAAGAGCGGACCAGGTACAGAGCTGATCCCGGTCAATGAAGTATTTGTTTACGAAGTATAGAGACTTTAACCCATTCAATCCGGGGAGCATCCGTGTCATTGTAGATTTCTTTGGCTATTCAAAAATAGCAGATCTACAAGCTCGTCGGTGCCGCGCTACGAGCTTGTAGATCTGCTATTTTTGAGAAAATCGTGAAAATGTGTGCAAATCTTCAAACATTTTTGAAAGCGAACATTTGTAAAATATTTTAGAGCGGCCGGATGGCAACCGCGAGGTTCCCAGTTCGATCCCGGGCTCCCCCCCCAAGTTAGTGTCGAAGTGTCCTTGAGCAAGACGCTGAACCCCTAATTGCTCCCGATGAGCAGGTTGGTGCCTTGCATGGTTTCCTCTGCCATCGGTGTGTGAATGTGTGTGTGAATGGGTGAATGTAATGCACAGTCTATGTAAAGCGCTTTGAATGAAAGCGCTATATAAATGCACCATTTACCATTTACAGAGGAAGACACAGAGAACAGAAGCAAATGGAAACAGATGATCCGCTGTGGAGACCCCGATGGGAATTAGGCGGAGAAACGGTTAACCACATTAACCATGACATCCCTATTTAGAAAAAAAATAAATCATTCATTGTTTCCCTAATTATTAATTATTTTCAATCAGGGAACGCATCTCTGTCATTTTTCATTTCTTTGGCTGTTCAAAAATAGCAGATATACAAGCTCATAGCGCGGCACCGAGTGCCGCGCTATGAGCTTGTAGATCTGCTGTTATTTTGGAAAGATCGTGGAAAATCGTGGGTCTTTGAATATATCCATTTGTAAAGCGAACATTTGTAAATCAAATCTTTGCTTCTGGGGGATTCTACAAATGTATTCTAACTTGTAATCCTAACTTATGTTGCTTTAATATCAGTGGTTCTCAAACATTATATGTACTTGGCCGTGGACCCCCGCATCTCAAAATATTTTGTTCCAGGGACCCCTAGAAATTGTAACAGAGTTAAAAATTTTCGCTTTGAAAAATATATATTCAAAAACTTGCAAAAGATTTCACAATTTTTCAAAAATAGCAGATCTACAAGCTCATAGCGTGGCACTCTGTGCCGCGCTATGAGCTTGTAGATCTGCTATTTTTGAATAGCCAAAGAAATTTTAAATGACACCGATTCTTTCCCGGTCTAAATGGGTTAATAGGGAAAATATCAGATCTACAAGCTCACAACTCCGCATCACGATAGTAGAGGTATTTGTTTCGTTGTACTGTATCGTCTCATTTGTATTCCTTCTTATGTTTTGACTCGTGTTCCTTTTTGACCCGCTTTCATGTCCTCTTTTCACGTTCATCTCGAGGAGCTTTGCATCTGATGCACGGCTTGTGCTGTACGAATAAAGTTTGATTGATGATTGATGATGAAATACATGATGATAAAGATGCGAGAGATCACTCTCTCACATCTCTCTTGAGATGAAAACCATCTCTCTCTCTCTCTCTCTCTCTCTGTCTCATCGCATCCAACACTTCCACTTAGGAGGATTCAGTTTACCGCCCCAGAGGACCTTTAACAGGTGTGATATTACAGTAAGCACGTTGGACAGAATGTACGCGGTAACGCTGATACCGATGCTGATATGTACTTACTGTAATAGATCACGGTGCTGTGTGAGCATGCGTGTCTGACTGTGTGTGTGTGTGTGTGTGTGTGTGTGTGTGTGTGTGTGTGTGTGTGTGTGTGTGTGTGTGTGTGTGTGTGTGTGTGTGTGTGTGTGTATGAGTCTGTATGTGCCAGTGGTGTAAAGTAACTAAGTACATTTACATAACTTTGATGTACTTTTACTTTACTGGAGTACTTCCAATTTCAATACTTTTACAACTACTTCTACTGCTCCACTACACTCAGAGGCAAATATTGTACTTTTACTCCACTGCAACTATTTGAATACTTTAGTTACTAGTTAACGTACATTAACCACTTCAGCTACATGCATACTTAGGCTATTTGAAAATAGCAGATAGCTTGTAGATCTGCTATTTTCAAAAGATTCTTATTCATTTGAAAACTTGTGAAATGGGACATTCTGCAATGAGTGCTTTTACTTCTTGTACTTTAAGTACATTTTGATACCATTACTTTTGCACTTTTACTTAAGTCTATTTTTAATCCCGGACTTTTACTTGTAAGGGCACAGTCACCCCAAAAAGATTCCGCCCCATAGGTAAAATAAAAGTGTGGTGTGACCGTGCCCTAACAGAGTATTTCTACATGGCAGTATTGATACTTTTACTTAAGTAAAACAAAAAAAGAGTACTTTTCCCACCACTGTCTGTATGAGTCTGTGTATGTGCGTACTATGTACATCTATGTCCATTGGAGGCAGTTTGTGTATAAATCATTCCTTACACATGTGTCCTATGGAAGTTATCAGTTTGTGCGCGTGCGCGCGCGTGCGTGCGTGCGTGCGCGCGCCGTAATGTCGGTGCTTCAGGCATCAGGTGACAAATGGTATGGACAGTACAGTCTCTATCAGCAGACAGACATGGTTCTCTGGAGTGATAGGTTGAGCCTTAGATTAGTCTGAGCAGCCTCTGGGCTCCTACTATACTCTGCTGCCACTGTGTCAGACACTCTGTCTGTCTGTCTGTCTGTCTGTCTGTCAGACAGACACTCTGTCTGTCTCTCAGCCCTGAGCTCCACCGTACCGCTGTCACTGTCACTCAGGAGTCAGGACACGCCCTCTGGACAACCAGGCGCCAATGACTCCCAACCAAGAGGTGGAAAAAGTACACACATTTGTTTTACTTAAGTAAAAGTATCAATTCTGCATACTGTAGAAATACACTGTTACAAGGACAAGGCCGGAATTCAAAATGTGCTTGAGTAAAAGTACAAAAACATTGGTTTCAGAATGTAATTAAAGAACCAAAAGTATAAAGTAGCCGATCTACAAGCTCACAATGCGTCGCATTGCGACGCATTGTGAGCTTGTAGATCGGCTATTTTCAAATGGCCGAAATGTATATAGTGCTTAAGTGGTTAATGTATGTTTTGTAATAATAATACAAATCTACAAAGTAACTAGTAACTAAAGTTTTCAAATAATTGTAGTGTAGTAAAAGTACTGAAAACTGGAAATACTCCAGTAAAGTAAAAATACCTCAAAATTGTACAGTACAGTAATTGAGTAAATGTACTTAGTTACTTTACACCACTGATTACTCCAAACATAATCACTCATCATGCACTGTAGAATCCAGAGTGGTAATGCAACTGAGAGTGTAGGAATGCAACTGAATTGACGCATAAGGGTCTATTTGACAGCAATCGTCCCCATTTTACAATGTTGAATTAGTTTTTCAAACAAAAAAATTGCAAAAATAACAGGCCGACAAACACACAAAGCATGGGCACTGTGGTGAGTTGTGAGCTTGGAGATCGGCTATTTTCGCCATTAGTTGTACAACCAATTATGCAGTGTAGGGCTTAATTGGTTAACCCATTAAGACCTGGAACGCATATGTGTCACTTTAGATTTCTTTGGCTATTCAAAAATAGCAGATATACAAGCTCATAGCGCGGCACCGAGTGCCGCGCTATGAGCTTGTAGATCTGCTATTTTAGAAAAATCGTGAAAAAAAAATGTTTTGATTTTTTTTCTAAAAACGTTTTTAAGAATCACCTCAGGTCTTAAGGTGACAGACAAGTGACGTGAGATGCATACACGGTATGTGGAACAACATAACAGAATACACTTTACTGAACGCATACTTTATATATGCAACACAAACCTAATAAAAGGAAAATTCATGAATCAAAGTTCAGGAAAAGGGCAAACACAAAAAATGCACCGTCATATGAAAATGTAGCCGTAGGGGGTAAACACCATATGGTCAAATTGTCAGGAAAGGAAGTCACAGCATTCCTTTATGGCAGTGGTGGACAATTATACTCAAATGTTTTACTTAACTAAAAGTATCAATACTGCAATGTAGAAATACTCTGTTACAAGTAAAAGTCCGGTATTCAAAATTTACTTGAGTAAAAGTACACAAGTATTGGCATCAAAATGTACTTAAAGTACCAAAAGGAAAAGTACTTAATGTGCAGAATGTCCCATTTCACGAGTTCAATATGTATACAAATCTTTTGAAAATAGCAGATCTACAAGCTCACAACGCGTCGCTTGTTAGACATAGCTCATGCAGGAGATAATGTGAAGTGACAAGCAAACCACACCGAGAGGAAGAAAATGTCTTAAGTTTTGAGAAAAAAAAGAAAAGAAAGAATGGGTCTTTACTGCTCTTGAAAGGCGGGTTGCCTCCCCGGGCGGACCCTCTGGCAGTAAATCTACGAGGCTTTGCCCGCCACACACACACACACACACACACACACACACACACACACACACACACACAGAGAGTGAATAGTTGCATCAGTATTTCATATTGAGCCTGGCGGTTCCGCTGAGAGGTGGAGGTGGTGGTGATGGCGGTTGGGGGGGACGGGGGGACGGGGGGGATCAGAGGGAGTTAGTTAGAGCTGACAGACCGCGGCCCACACAACGCGGCGGTGCTGCTGGGGAGAGACTTGTCGCTTAAATGTCAGGGGGTTTAGTTTTCATTAAGCTCTCGGCCGGTACCTCGTCTCTCTCTCTCTCTCTCTCTGCCCCCGGTAGAGAGAGAGAGAGAGAGAGAGAGAGAGAGAGAGACGGATCGGTTAAGAGGACGTGAAGGAAGGATGATGGTGGAGGG
Source organism: Gymnoscopelus braueri (assembly GCF_963280865.1). Taxonomy (NCBI): domain Eukaryota; kingdom Metazoa; phylum Chordata; class Actinopteri; order Myctophiformes; family Myctophidae; genus Gymnoscopelus; species Gymnoscopelus braueri. Next base: position 28,566,413 of record NC_137625.1, read on the forward strand.
CTGGCATCAGTCCCATTCCCAGGTTATGATGCATCTACTGTATATGCTTAGCTCCACTGTGTTAGCGCCAGTGATGGAAAACTAAGTACATTTACTACGTAAGTAAGTAAGTACTGTACTTAAAGGGATAGTTCACCCAAAACATTTTTTTCCCTTCTCGATTAGTCACCCCATGGAGGTAGGAGACACAAAGAGTCTCCTTTGATATCTCCATGCGGGGTGACTAATCAATAGAAAAAAGATCTATTTTGGGGGGTGAAATATGCCTTTAAGTCCAACATTGAGGTACTTTTACTTTACTCAAGTATTTCCATGTTGTAATACTTTATACTTCTACTCTTACGTATACCACTACATCTCAGAGGCAAATATTGTAGTTTTTACTCCACTTACATTACATTACATTACATTACAGTCATTTAGCAGACGCTTTTATCCAAAGCGACTTACAATAAGTGTATTCAACATACTGTAGGTAGGGAACGAAAACTACTAATCACCAGAAGTCTTTAGTGCATTTTCTGCAAAAACAAGCAACCAAGAGTATACCTAGCGCTAAGGTAAAAGTGCAATATATCAGCTACCTATTTCCTTAAACAGATGAGACAAAATAGCTAAATCAAATGAGCATGAGCTAAAACAAATAAGTGTATCGACTAAAGAAGATCCAATAAACAATACAACAATAGAAAACAAGCGTTCGTATAACTAGTTAACAACAAGTAGGTCAGGCAGAGAGGAAGGGTAGTGTTTCCTGAAGAGGTGGGTTTTCAGCCTGCGGCGAAATATGGGCAGTGACTCTGCTGTCCTAAAACTTAAACTTTAGCTAGTTACTTTACAGATTTAGATTATTAATACAAAACAAACATACAGTAACCACTTAAGCGCTATTTCATACTGAGGCTAAAGACAAATTAGATTTTTTTTTTTTTTTTTGACCAATGCTATTACATACTTTTGATGACAGTAGTTTTGTACTTTTACTCAAGTAAATTTTTTAAGACAGGACTTTTACTTGTAACAGAGTATTGTGGTACATTACATTGTGGTATTGCTACTTCTACTTAAGTAAAACATGTGATTATTTTTTCCATCCCCCGTGAGTCAGCTCCTTTCGATGTGCTCCTGGCTCCACTGAGCCGGCTCTTTGGGGACCATATGTGGGACTGTAGTGTCTGTGACCCCGTCGACCCCCCCCGACCCACTAATGCCCACTATAAGATGACACCGTTTCTGTCCACTCACTCTGCGTCACCATGGTGACGTCATCTGTAGGCAGGTTTGGTCATTTCAAACAAGATTACAACGTTTTTGGAGGATGAATCATACTGAATTTGGCTGCCCCATTGCCTATTGCCAATCTGCCAATCTGCAGTCAGCCAATCAGGTGATTGGGCTCCGCCTTTAAATATCACTGCCTCTGATAGTCATTCTCTTTTCAGCAAGCAACCCACCTCCATCCCCAACTCCACCTTGTTAAAGTCCAAGCACCACCAAAGGAGAGTACACCCGGATATCAAGTGATCACAATAACAAAAATCTAGGCGCCTTTCATGTCAAAGGATTTATAAAAGTCAAATTTTCTCGGCGTTCTGTGTTTTTCTGCAGTTAAAAAAAAAAAACAAGCCACATTCAAACAGCCATAGCTCTGGAATGGAGGATCGCGACGGCCAATTCCCCCCCCCCTACGGTATTATTTGATATGGGAAATATAGCTACAGTATTATATATATATATATCCTCTTTGAGCAGCGTTGACGGTATGTGATGATTGAATGCCTGCATGCTACAAAGAGAACCACTCTGACCTCCATCACTAACAGAAAGACAGCCAATCTGGGCACCTGCATGGATTTATGACCCATTTCTGTGTGTGTCACCTCACCTCCCATGATGCGAGAGGAAAGGGGGAAAGCCGGAGGGAGATGCAGGGTGGTGGTGGGACGAAGCAGTGGTTCTCAAACCTTTTCATACTGAGGAAGCAATGACATGGCTGCTTATATCTAACCTTTATATTTTACCATCACTTATACGACTTCTACAATACATCATGATATTTGACAGCTTGTAAGAGCCTAAATGTCTACAGTAGGCCTAATAATAGCTATTGTTTTGGTACAGCCTGTCTTGTTATGGTTGACAAGACATGACAAGCCACGGTAGCCAGGGGCGGTAACCCTTCGTCGTGCCCGGTGTTTTGTCAGCGCGCGGGGGGGGGGGGGGTTGCAGCGCGGAAAAAGACGCTTCACCGGCGCGTTTCAATGTTGTAGCGCTCCTTTAGCAGCCACTGCTTCTAAATTTAGCAGTTTTTCGCCGTTGGATAAGCCACCACTGGCGGTACCTTCTCATGCTACGACAAAGTGCAACTTTTTTTTTGGAATCACTACCGAAAAAGTTAATTACTGAAACACCAACTTGAACCAAAGGGACCAAAGAAGAACCAAAGTGATCAAAGGATGAGGCCAGAATGTGAGCGATGGAGTGAAGTTGAAGACACGTGTGTGTGTGTGTGTGTGTGTGTGTGTGTGTGTGTGTGTGTGTGTGTGTGTGTGTGTGTGTGTGTGTGTGTGTGTGTGTGTGTGTGTGTGTGTGTGTGTGTGTGTGTGTGGATGAGTGCGATTGTGTTAGATGAAGTGCTGAGTCTCTGCCTGCTACCCTCCGGAATACAGCAACAGTCACCAGCTGTCTCGTAGGAGTCTTGCAGAGCCTTCTCTCTCTCTCTCTCTTTCGCTTTCTCTCGCCCCCCCCCCACCACCTTCCTTTCATCATCTAAGCCTCCCCTCGCTCTTTGCTAACTACCCTGCAGTGGTGTAAAGTAATTAAGCACATTTACTCAAGTACTGTATTTTTAGGTACTTTTACTTTTGGTACTTGAAGTACATTTTGATACCGATACTTTTGTACTTTTACTCGAGTCAATTTTGAATTCCGGACTTTTACTTGTAACAGAGTACTTCTACATTCCAGTATTGATACTTTTACTTAAGTAAAACACTTGAGTACTTTTTCCACACCACTGTCACCCTGTGTGTACTTTTGGCTTCAACGGGCGCCAGCGCACGCACGCACACACACACACACCCCCCCCCCACACACACCCCCCCCCCCACACACACCCCCCCCCCCCACACACACACACACACACACACACACACACACACACACACACACACACACACACACACACACACACACACACACACACACACACACACACACACACACACACACACACACACACACAGGTTCGTACTGCACACCGCCCGTGCTACTCTTTCGCTCTCTCCCGTGCCAGCCATCTTGTAAAGCGTGTAATTAGTGGGTGGGATTACTTTCCTGGAGAACTTAGCTTGTGTTTTTGGCCTCCTGACAACTAAGCTAAGAATAAAAGCCTCGCATTACCTCACAAAGCATTTAAACCATTAAGACCGGGAACGCATCGTTGTCACTTTTTGATTTCTTTGGCTATTCAAAAATAGCAGATCTACAAGCTCATAGCGCAGAATATATATATTTTTTTAAAGCGATATTTTAACTCAAATCTTTGCTTCTGGGAGGGGGGGGGGGTCCATGGAACAAAATATTTTGAGATGGGGGTCCGCGGCCAAATGCATATGATTTTGGGGGTCCTTGACATGAAAAAGTTTGAGAACCACTGATATTATAACATATGTTTAAAAAAAAAAAACTGTTTAGAAGACATTTGTAGAATCCCCAGAAGCAAAGATTGAGTTACAAATGTTTGCTTTAAAAACGATTTTTCAAAAATAGCAGATCTACAAGCTCATAGCGCGGCACTCGGTGCCACGCTATGAGCTTGTAGATCTGCTATTTTTGAATAGCCCAAAGAAATCTTAAAATGACACACAGATGCGTTCCCGGTCTTAATGGGTTAAACGAAGGTGGGCTAGCTTCGTATCAGGCGCCCAGGGAAAATGACACACAGATGCGTTCCCGGTCTTAATGGGTTAAACGAAGGTGGGCTAGCTTCGTATCAGGCGCCCAGGGAGAAACACCTCCCACCGCCCCAAACCAACCCCCCCCCCCTACAAGATGTACGCGTGAGTCACGTTTACTTCCCTGCTGTGAGCGTTGCAGATGGCGTCGCCCAGAGGCGTTATATAGAAAACTTGAGGGTGGCAAAACTAGCAGAGCTAATAGCCAATCTACAAGCCCACGGCGCATCATGATGCGATGTGTTGTGTGCTGGTAGATCTGCAATGTTTTACTGCTGAATAAAAGAAAACAATATATAGAAAGATGGCGGATTTGAAATTGCTGAAAAATAGGCATCATTCTGTCTACGGGCGTAACGCTGTCCATTCTTTTTTTTACAGTCTATGGCAGGGGTCTTCAACAGGGGGTCCGGGACCCCTAGGGGGTCCTCAGAGTTACTACAGGGGGTCCGCCAAATTTTTGTGTGATATGATTTTTTTTTACATTAACCACTTGAACGCTAGCATCCCTTTTCTGAAGAGAACTTTAGCCAAAAATAGCAGATCTACAAGCTCAAAACGCCTCGCGCTGCGAGGCGTTTTGTAGATCGGCTATAGCTTGTAGATCGGCTATTTTTGGCAAAGAGGTATAGGTGTAGAGGGGATAAAGGGCAGACCAAGTAAACAAAAAAAGTTTAATCTAAAATACAATTTTATACAATATGTAGTGGGGGTCCCTGCTTCATCTCTCTCTCAGCTAGGGGGTCCTCGACCTCAAAACGTTGAAGACCCCTGGTCTATGGTAATGACATGCCTAAAATAGGGAGGCCAGGTTTTAAAGTGATTCATGATTGTATGTTTGCAGAAAGAAAACAAGTGTCTATAAGTGTCGATCTGCGATCAAATTAATCTGCTAAAAAACATGGAGGAGGATATATGAATAAAAAGACAAGAATGTTGAGGTTAAATGCGAAAGCTAGGGGGTGGCAATTGCCATCCCCTGGAACCCCAAATGACTCCCCTGCACTCTTCTGCCTCCAGAAATGTCTGAGCGAATGTGGAGTAGAAAGAGAGGGAAAAGAAGAGGCAAAGATGGTTGACTTTGGGGAAGATACACCGTCCCAATTGGAGCCACTATAGAGGCGAAATGGTACACAAATCCTATGGTCTCCTAAGTGGGCGCCGCCGTCTGATGGCAAATCTCGAACATGTTGTTTACTGGTGCTAGATCTCGCGAGTCCTTGAAATTACACAACGTTTGAGAACCTCTGTGCTACTCTAAACGGAACAGAACCTTAATTAGTATAAGTGGTGAGAAGGAAGTAAGGAAGAGGCCCACATTCTTTCCAATATGGAGCGTATTTGCAGCGGATGTCTTACAGAGAGAGAGAGAGAGAGAGGGAGAGAGAGAGAAGAGGAGGCTCAAGGAGATGAGAAGAGAACTAAGCATGAGATGGAGTCTGGATATAGTAGTTATACTCGTAGAGTCCTTTCATCACAGCACAGGAGCAGAATAGCGGAGCAGTAGTTATGCCTGAAAATACTTTTTCTTCTCCGGCGAATGACACCAGCGTGCAACGATGTATAAATCAGACCGTAACATCTGAAAGCGCTCTCTCGTCCACAACTCAATACACATCGATGAATTCCAAGGTCTTGCTTAATCCATTAGAACCGGGAAAGCATCTGTGTGTATTGTTTATAGATTTCTTTCAAAAATTCAAAAATAGCAGAAATACAATACAATATACTTAAGCTAACATCTTTAACTCAAATCTTTGCTTCTAGGGGGGTCCCTGGAACAACATTTGTTCAGATGGGGGTCCGCGGCCATGGGAGGTCATTTTGGGGGGTCCTTGACATGAAAAAGTTTGAGAGCCACTGATATAGCAACATATGTTTTCTTTAATACAAAAAAACTGTTAGGATTTAGAAGACATCTGTAGAATACCCCAGAAGCAAAGATTTGAGTTACAAATATTCGCTTAAAAAATATATATCTGCAAATATTTTCACAATTTTTCAAAAATAGCAGATCTACAAGCTCATAGCGTATGAGCATATGAGCTTGTATATCTGTTATTTTTTAAATCTATAAAAATGACATAGATCCCGGTGTTAATGGATTAACAGACACAGACCCCACAACGGCCCTGAGGAAAAAAAAAGACAAAGAGGCAAGTTCGTAACGTTCTATAGTAATTGCGCTCCCATGCTGGGCCTCTCTCTCTCCATAAAAACAGAAGAACAAATCTGAGGAAATGGGGTCGATGTGTATTCCCCTGCGTGTGCTCTTTCTCTGTTTTACTGTTTGCTCGTTCTCTCCATTCAGCTGGCTGTTGTGGTTTATGTGGAGAAACCGTGGCCTTCGAGCTGGTGAAATGCAGCTCAATGGTCTCTATATGGGGAGCCCCCCCCCACTCTCTTTCACACACACACACACACACACACACACACACACACACACACACTCACACACACACACACATACATACACACACGCGCTCATCTCTCTCTGTAAAGCTGGGATATGGGGCTGCTAATGAAGCCGAGGGGCCATTATTGGTTTCTGTGCAGTAAAACTCACAGACAAACCATTTTTTATCTCTTCATTGATTGGAATATGTTTGGAACTATACAGCTGAAATGGTCCAGATTACGCGCCTTTATAGGTCGTCTTTGGGTGTAATGAAACGGTATACGTTTGCTATAAAAAAAAGAAAAACACAAGCTAATATTACACAGTGGACATTTGATGATACACTTTTAGAGTTAAGGACACCGTTTAACTCATTCAGCAGATCTACAAGCTCGTAGTGCGGCGCTATGAGCTTGTAGATCTTCTATTTTTGAAAAAAACTTGAAAATCTTTGAATATATGTTTTGAAAGTGTATATTTATAAACATTTATCCCTGGAACAAAATATTTTGAGGGGGGTCCGCGGCCAAATACATATTCAAATATTTTGAATTCCGGACTTTTACTTGTACAGTAACAGAGTATTTCTACATTGCAGTATATTGATACTTTTACTTAAGTAAAAAAAAATCTTTATGTAGGAGGAAATAGGCCAGTGGCACTCCAACTTTAAATTGATCCATGTTTTACTCAGTGTGCTTCGTATTATAGGATATATACATGCACTATGTAATCTCATCAAGCTCCCTATAGTGTGGCCTTGCATGCTAGTGATCTGTGAAAGTTTGCACCAAAAGATGATATGATTTCTTTATCTGCAGAACGCCCAAGGCCAGCTAATGTCTGCCGTATTTTTACTGTCAGAAGACACATCCATGTCGATGTACTGTATATGGACAGAAATAAATCAGCAATAGAATTGTTAATTCTCTTTAAGTGGGAGAGTGCTGGAGAGTAACTAAGTACATGTAATCAAGTAATGTACTTGAGTACAAATATGTATTTTTACTTTACTGGAGTATTTACAATTTGCAATTATTTGGAAAATTGAGAAGAAGAAAAAGAAAAAGACTGGTGTGTGTGTGTGTGTGTGTGTGTGTGTGTGTGTGTGTGTGTGTGTGTGTGTGTGTGTGTGTGTGTGTGTGTGTGTGCGTTCATACATTTTGCTCATTTTCATTTATGCATTCTCCTGACATCCTGCTTTTTGGGAGACATTTTCTCCCCTCTCCTCTCCTCTCCTCTCCTCTCTGGAAATAATGGCACACATTTCCTGCTATACTTCCAAGGCTCAATAATCTTCTCTCTTTATTCTTTCTCTCCCTCCTTATCTCTCTCTTCCCTTCCATAGCCCCCCCCCACCCCCCTCTCCTCCTGGCAAAGGTATTTTGTCCCATTAACTTTTAATGAATGGTTTAATGGCTTAACTTTAAAAAGATCCCTCCCAGCAATGGATGTCTTCTTCCTCAGTGGATGGTATATAGCATTATAGTACGTTATATAAAGTAATACAGTAATGAATACATTTGGGGGAGAGCATGTACCATGCATGCACACACACGTACAGCGTGCGCGCGCGCGTGTGTGTGTGTGGGTGTGTGTGTCTGTCAGCACTTTCATGCGCAGGTGTGTCTACTTGTACTAATTCAGTAAAAGATGTCTGTGTAACACATGACATGAGAGTTAAGTGGAACTCAAAGTGCATGACTGTGTTTTTGTGTGTGTGTGTGTGTGTGTGTGTGTGTGTGTGTGTGTGTGTGTGTGTGTGTGTGTGTGTGTGTGTGTGTGTGTGTGTGTGTGTGTGAGATCCTGACAGTGAGGGTGTTCATTAAACATGGAGGATATAGATTAAGGCTACTGAAATATGCACTGAGAGCACCGGGCACAAGCACACGCGCACGCACATACACACACTGGTGTGCATGCACATTTTATGCACCCACACCCACGCACTCATATTCGCTGCTTAACCCATTAAGACGGGGAAAAGCATCTGTCATATTTTTTTTTTAACAACTATTTTATATACTTTGGCTATTGAAAAAAATAGCAGATCTACAAGCTCATAGCGCGACGTTTTTTTCTTTGAATGTATATATTATTTTAAAGTGATCATTTGTAACTCAAATCTTTGCTTCTGGGGAATTCTAAAAATGTCTTCTAAATCCTAACAGTTTATTTTAAAAAGACATTATGTTGCTATAATATCAGTGGTTCTCAAACCTTTTCATGTCAAGGACCCCCAAAATTATATGTATTTGGCCGCGGACCCCCATCTCAAAATATGTTGTTCCAGGGACCCCCCCAGAAGCAAAGATTTGAGTTACAAATCTGTGCTCTAAAAATAAATATATATATATACTGTATTCAAAGATTTGCACATAATTTTCAAGATTTTTCAAAAAATAGCAGATCTACAAGCTCGTAGCGTGGCACTCGGTGCCGCGCTACGAGCTTGTAGATCTGCTATTTTTCAACAGCCGAATAAATCAAAAAAATTACACACAGATGCGTTCCCGGCCGTAATGGATTAAGGTGGCGCACGTCTGAACATTATGCATACTGTATGCGAAGGCATGGTCTGCACGCTGAACGTATGCCCGCCCTTCTCCCATCTGAGCTCGCATTACCTTCATTTGCATGTTAAATTATTCATCTTTACAGCGCACATATCAAAGAGGAGAAAATAGGTTGGCCTTTAAAGAAAGGACGTGGTGTTTGACTACTCTGGTATAGTGAAAATACGCACACGCACACACACACACACACACACACACACACACACACACACACACACACACACACACTCGCGCACGCACGCGTCCATCTCGGGGAAAAAGCCGCTTGTTGACATAGAAAATGTTAATAGTTTTCTCAACACGTTCAAATTGAGCAATCTGTATTTATTCCGGGGCCGGTGAGGCTTGACGAGTTGCCGGGCGGATCAACTACGAGCCAGTCAAGTGCAAAAAACAATATAACTGCCGGTTCAATGCGGAAATGACCGGTAATTGTGTGCACGGCACACGGTAAGTGGAAAGTGTATCTCGATAAAGACACTTTTCTATATAGCTGCGAGATATTTACACTTTCTGTGTATAAACAACTGGCCTGTACACAGTATATCCTTCCATCGCCTTTTCCTCTGCGCACGTTTTGCTCAGCGAACATCAAAGCTTATAAATGATTCCTATACATTATTCTCTCCACTCTTCATTTCCCATCTCACCAACGACTAATTTACAACCCCCATCCTCTATCCCTCAGAGTGTGTGTGTGTGTACGTGTGTGTGTGTGTGTGTGTGTGTGTGTGTGTGTGTGTGTGTGTGTGTGTGTGTGTGTGTGTGTGTGTGTTACTTTACACCACTGACTTTACACCAGTGGTGTAAAGTAACTAAGTACATTTACTCAAGTACTGTATTTAAGTACAATATTGAGGTATTTATACTTTACTTGAGTATTTCCAATTTCCAATACTTTTACCTCTACTCCACTTCATCTCGAATCCAAATATTGTACATTTTCTCCACTACAATTATTTGAAAACTATAGTTACTAGTTACTTTTTGATTTTGATTATTATTACAAAACATAGGCTATATTAACCTTCAGCCCTATATACATTTCGGCCATTTGAAAATAGCCGATCAACAAGCTCACAACGGGTCGCGATAAGGCGCATTGTGAGCTTGTAGATCTGCTATTTTCAAAAGATTGTTATACATTTTAAAACTTGTGAAACGGGACATTCTGCATAATGAGTACTTTTACTTCTGGTACTTTAAGTACATTTTGATACCATTACTTTTGTACTTTTACTCAAGTAAATTTAGAATTCTGGACTTTTTACTTGCAACGGAGTATGTGTGTGTGTGTGCGCATGCATGTGTGTTTTCCCATGCAGTCTCTCAATCAAGATGTGTCAGGCCAGGCAGTAATGAGCTCTGAGGGGTAAAGAGCAACAGAGAAACGTGAGTAGAGGATGGGTGCCCAGGGGGCCACGTCTTCTAAAGCTGCTTTTAATCAGGTAATGGCATACACGGCCTTCTGGGAGATGTAGTTTCTTAGAGCAGCTCTGTTTTCTCCTTAACCCATTAAAGACCGGGAACACATCAGTGTAATTTTTTTTAGATTTCTTTGGGCTATGCAAAAATAGCAGATCTACAAGCTCATAGTGAGCTCATAATGAGCTTGCAGATCTGCTATTTTTGAAAAAGCTTGAACATTTTGTGCGAATCTTTGAATATATATATATGTACATTTTTAACTCAAATATTTGCTTCTGGGGGTCCCTGGAACAACATATTTTGAGTTGGGGAGGGGGGGTCCGCAAAAATACATATATAATCCTTGACATGAAAAAAGTTTCAGAACCACTGATATTATAGCAACATACGTTTTTGGTTTTGTTTTAACTGTTGGGATTTAGAAGACATTCGTAGAATCCCACCAGAAGCAAAGATTTGAGTTGAGTAGATCTACTATTTTTGAATAGCCAAAGAAATCAAAAAATAACACAGAGATGCGTTCCCCGGTTTTAATGTGTTAAACACACACACACACACACACACACACACACACACACACACACACACACACACACACACACACACACACACACACACACACACACACACACACACACACACACACACACACACACACACACACAGTGGACCAGGTTTGGTGGCAGGGTTCCAACTGGAGCTGCGATAGCATCCTCCAGTCGTACCCGCTTCTGGATGGATCGGCTCTATTAGCCCTGCAGGAAGGAGAGAGGAACGGTCCTATTAGAGAGTTTTTTGGCCCGCGTTCAGCAGCTTCCAGATTGTTAACACGAGTTGTTAGCGGGATGGTGCTGAAGCGACAGAACCCAGCGGGTGGAACAGGGAGGAAAGGAAGGATGCGAGGAAGTTAGAGAGCACGGAAGGAGGGTAAAACAGTGGTGGCACAAATCCGATTTTTCAAAAGATTTTTATACATTTGAGAACTTGTGAAACGGGATATTCTGCATAATGAGTACTTTTTTTTACTTTTGGTACTTTAAGTACCAATACTTTTGCACTTTTACTCAACTACATTTTGAATTCCGGATTTTTACCTGTAACAGATTATTTCTACATTGCAGTATTGATACTTTTACTTAAAGTAATACTAGGTAACCTTTTCAGGTTGTCATTCCCTAGGTTGTCATTCCCGCGAATGACAACCTAGGGTGTCATTCCCGCAAAGGTAGGTTGTCATTCCCGCAAAAATGACGTCATCCGGCCGGAAAACGGAAACGGAAATGCACCAGTTTCCTGTTTGGCCAGGAACTACCGCACGTCCGCACCGGTTTCCTGTTTGGCCAGGAACTACCGCGCTAATAACAAAAAGGAATCTCACGCTGTTTTTAAGAGATTGTAGGATTTGAAGATCGAAAAACAACAGCAAAAAAAAACACAGCTCACGGTAACTAAAGCTCCACTGGCTAAGAGAAACGATCCACAGATAGTATAAAACAATTAAAAGAACGCTTTTTGAAACGCTTCCGTCTTCCGGTGAAAACAAATGGAATTCTCGGTAACGCAGGAATAAACGAACGACCTGCAGTGACGGTAATGACCAGCAAAGGCTGCTAAAAATCGTCATTTGTGGACCTGCATTGTATTACTTTAAGTAAAAAATAATAAGTACTTTTTTCACCATTGGAAGAGAAAGAGTGCATCACTCTCTCTATTGTGTTCAATTTATTGCCTATCAATGTTCAGTCATTTAGTTCATTACTCCAATTAATTCCCCACATGGGACGGACAGGGCCACGTCCCTCGGTCCAGCTCGTCCCTCGGGTCATGTAAGGGCCCGTCTATCCCTGGTCCCACCAACACCAGGAGGTCATTCCGTCAGCGTTAATGAACTTGATTGGACCTTAATAGATAGCCCTCTTCAATATCTGCCCAGCAACACCAACGTACAGAATATTGTACATAATGCATAGCTGACACCAATTTCACTGATTACTTCTCTCTGACTGCTCGACAGTGGTGGAAAGTAACTAAGTACATTTACTCAAATACTGTACTTAAGTACAATTTTGAGGTATTTTTTTTTACTTTACTGGATTATTTCAAATTTTCTGTACTTTTACTTCTACTCCACTACATCTCAGAGGCAAATATTGTACCTTTTTCCCACTACAATTACTTGAACACTTTAGTTACTAGTTACTTAGATTTTGATTATTATTAAAAAACATACATTACACACTTCAGCCCTATATACATTTCGGCCATTTGAAAATAGCAGATCTACAAGCTCCGCGACGCATTGTGAGCTTGTAGATCTGCTATTTTAAAAAGATCTTTATCTATTTGAAAACTGGTGAAATGAGACATAATGAGTACTTTTACTTTTGGTACTTTAGGTATAGGCCTACATTTTGATACCATACTTTTGTACTTTTACTCAACTACATTTTTAATTCAGGACGTTTTACTTGTAATGGAGTATTTCTACATTGCAGTATTGATACAGTACTTTTTCAAAACCACTGCTGTTCGACTTATTCATTTGTCTCTCTCTTTTTCTCATCCATCCTCCCTTCCCTCAGCTTGTTAGTTCTTCTTTAGCCTTGTCAACGTTGAGGCTTCTGCGCGGCTCAGAATTCATTACTGACACATTTGCATCACGCTGTCAAAAAATGAACTGATTGCAGTGGGGAAAGGGAGATATGGATTATGGCTGAGTGTGTGTGTGTGTGTGTGTGTGTGTGTGTGTGTGTGTGTGTGTGTGTGTGTGTGTGTGTGTGTGTGTGTGTGTGTGTGTGTGTGTGTATCTGTGGGTTATCGTGTCTTATTGTAGCAGAAGGCACAGATGAAAATGAGAAAATGAGAACCGCACCGACTGGAGTGATTATGTTAACCCATTAAAACCGGGGAAAGCATTGCACAGAGCATGTCATTTCTCAATTTCTTTGGCTATTCAAAAATAGCAGATAGCAGATGGCTATTCAAAAATAGCAGATAGCAGATGGCTATTCAAAAATAGCTCGTAGCTTGTAGATCTGCTATTTTTGAAAAATGGGGAACATTTGTGCAAATATTTGAATATGTATATATATTTTAAAGGGATTTCTTTTACTCAAATCTTTGCTTCTGGGGGTCCCTGGAACTAAATATTTTGAGATGGGGGGTCCACGGCCAAATACATACATCATTTTGAGGTGTCCTTGACATGAAAAGGTTTTGAGAACCACTGGCATAGCAACAACAGTTTTTCAGAAAACTGTTAGGATTTAGAAGACATTTGTAGAATCGGCCTCATGTCTTAATGGATTAATGCCTCATTTCTATTCGGCCCATTTTAGTATAGCAGGAATTGGCTGGGAACAATGGGTCCTGACTACAGGGACACACACGTACATAGGGGTGGACGACGCACACAGAGGACCGGCTAACCAATCAGATAAAACACAGCACAGACAAGAAGACCCATCACAAATATCAATACAAGTAGCCTACTACAAGCATACCAAATACAAATCCACAAGGGGTTCCTTTCTCCCTCTCTCACACACACACACACACACACACACACACACACACACACACACATAGCTAACCACTTAAAATAGTGCTGTACGACAAATAGTGACAATAGGCTCTTTGCACAGCAGACAGACGACTTCAGACTACAACAGACTAGTTGTAGTCTGCATTGCATTTAGTTCAGCACAAGCAGTCGGCCGATGCGCACATTGTTGTGCTAATAATGCCTTAGAGCTGTCAAAATTGGCCTGCATGATCTTTCCAGTGTTGCCAGGTCTGCTTAGTATAAGCGACTTTGGGCTTGTTTTCCTGTAAAGTCGCTTGTAAATATACATAGTTGCTGGTTGCTTGTTTGGGCTTGTTTCTGAAGCGTAGTTGCTTATTTGGGCTTGCTTTCAAGATTCTTTTGAAAATAGCTGATGTAATAGGGCTCAAGTGGTGAAACCGGTCGCTTCTTTTGGGCTTGTTTTCATAGACCTGGTCGCTTGTTTCACTCATGGAATCTGGCAACAATGGAGCCAGCTCGGACTGAAGCTCGGAAAAAACCTTCACCCCCCTCCTCCCCCTCTTCACTACCCCACGGCTATCGGCGGCTCTACACGGTCGGCCCAACGACAGAACCTGCTCGGCTGGTCATCGACGGTAATCTGCGAGTGCCGACCCGACGACGCGGTGCTATCGACGACAGGTTGTCGGCAGGAGGCGCTTTCCGCTGAGTCGGCTCGAAATCAGTGCGGTGGAGAGCTGCCTCAAGTGTCAACAGTGTTGATTTCGTTGACTAAAACTATGACGAAAAATGTTGGTCGACTACCTTTTTTTACAGACGAAAACTAAATAAAAACTAAGCTACAATGACTAAAACTAAGACTAAATATATTGACAATTTTGTGGACAAATGAAAACTAGACTAATATGTTAGTGAGGGACTAGTGGAGAAGAGATCCAGTAGAACTAAAAGACAAGTCATTTTATGTTTGGTTTCTCTCGGGTGTTGCGCTCTGAAAATAGCCGATCTACAAGCTCACAACGCGTCGCAGCGCGACACGTTACGCGCTATGTTCACTCACACAATGCAGTCCTTTGGGCCCAGCCTGGGCCACGACCTCTTGGAAATTAGCTGTGATGGAGAGGGAAAGAGCGAGGGATGAGATTTAGAGGAGACAAGGCTTCCACCGTCACCAGATTAACGACTGCCTTCTCAACACACATCTCCCCCATGGGCCCATGGCATGGCGTATCGCTGCCCTGCTATTGGACGGGGCTTATCTACGCCTTTGACAGGCCATCCAATCAAACGTGGCCGCCTATTAGCGGGCGAGTGGGGGATTAGCTTTGATGTGCTCTTGGGTCTGGTTAAAGTGATGGGCCCACTATCAGAACATCTTCCATTCACTCTCTCTCTCTCTCTGCGTAATCTCTTTATGCGCTGCTGCTGCTACGTCAAAATCTACAGCCCGGTTTAATAGGAGAGAGAGGTGGAGAGAGAGAGAGAGAGAGAGAGAGAGAGAGAGAGAGAGAGAGAGAGAGAGAGAGAGAGAGAGAGAGAGAGAGAGAGAGAGAGAGAGAGAGAGAGAGAGAGAGAGACGGGGAGAGAGACGGAGAGAGAGACGGAGAGAGAGACGGAGAGAGAGACAGAGAGATGATAGGTAAACCTTGCCATAAACTTGAGGCTCAAACCAATGACACTCAACTCACCAGCAACTAAAACCAACTCATATCCAGTGGTGGAAGAAGTACTCAGATATTTTACTTAAGTAAAAGTAGCAATACCACCATATAAAAATACTCTGTTAAAGTAAAAGGCCTGTGTTCAAAATGTACTTAAAGTACCAAAAGTAAAATAACTCATTGAGTTTTCTATTTAAAATGTACACAAATCCTTTGAAAATAGCCAAAGTTTTAAGCGCTGAAGTTGTGTGTATGTTTTGTAAGCTAAATCTACAAAGTAACTAGTAACTAAAGTGGTCAAATAGTAATGTAGTAAAAGTACAATATTTGCCTCTGAGATGTAGTGGAGTAGAAAAGTATTGAAAATTGGAAATACTCAAGTAAAGTGCGAATACCTCAAAATTGTACTTCAGTACAGTACTTGAGTAAAGGCATGTACACACTAAAGGATATTTGGTCCGATAATGCTGTCGCCGACCTTTTTTGGCGCTCGCCGACAATATCTCCCGATCTGACACAGATCGGCCTTTGATCGGCGAGCTAATACTCGCTGTGTGTGAAAGGCTCCGCGAGACGATATGGCCGCGATTATCCGCTCTGCGACGGCTTTCCGACCGTTTTCAGATAACTACCCTGTTAGATATTCAGCTCTGTCGCAGACAGGACATCAGACAATATCATACAGTGTGAAAGGAGTTGAGACCACTCTGCGAGGAGATGCACGCTACAGCCAATGAGAGAACATTACAGCCACCGTGGCTATGGAAGGTCGGTGGACCTGACCACAACACACAACGCATAGTTACCGGCCAGTCCTGTATTAAGTTAAACATTATTATAAAACAGAATGAGAGTGAGCGAGCGAGCGTGCTCAAAGGGGGGCTGTTTATTTGAGAGTATTGCACAGAGATAGAGAGAGAGAGAAAGACAGACACAGAGAGCGAGCGGTGTGTGTGCGTGTGTGTGTGTGTGTGTGTGTGTGTGTGTGTGTGTGTGTGTGTGTGTGTGTGTGTGTGTGTGTGTGTGTGTGTGTGTGTGTGTGTGTGTGTGTGCGTGCGTGTGTGCGTGTGGTATCTGAACAGTGTGCAAGTCAAAACATATTAAGAAATGATACTAAAGTAACCTAGAAATAATAATGCCAATTTAAGTGACCTGTTGTTTACTCAGACTGCCTGCAGCTGGCATCTGCTATTCAGAGTGTGATTTACATCTATTGTTGACCTGGAGACATCAGGTCTGAGTTCTTGGCATTCAGTTGCTAATCAGTAACATTTGCCAATGATCAAAGATCTCCTTAATCAACAGGTGGGGGCTCTCCCCCACCCCACAGTCTGTATTCAAATGTGGAGCTACAGTGTATAAAACAGTGACTCTAAAATGATTAGTTAGTACTGTCTCACACGACGTGAGGCTGTCGGGGAGCCCCGGCTCCCTGGCTCTCTCTATGCTGTTAAGATGCTGCTTATTGTGGTCTTTATGGAATAAATGAATGAGTTGGAAACATGGTCCTGACGTCTCTTCTTCTTCTCCTCCACTTAATTACAACTACGAGCCTGCTAACCTGCAGTTTATGCCTCATAATATACGACATGCGCGTGTGTGTGTCGTGGTCTGTGAGTGTTGCCAGATTTTGCGAGAGAAATAAGCAACCAGGTTTGTGAAAACAAGCCCTACAAAAGCGACTATGAGCACTTTAAGCCTATATACAAATACATTGGATACCTGAAAATAGACGATCTACAAGCTCACGTTGTAGATAGGTTATTTTTAAAGAAGACATTTGGAGGGGGGGTGGCGGAATATTTTCCAAATCCACACAGATCTTGTATGGGGGTCTATGGCACAACATATTTTCAGAAGGGGGAGGTCTGCGCCTCTGCGGACAAATATTAATTTGGGGGTCCTTGCCATGAAAATGGAGAGAGAGAGAGAGAGAGAGAGAGAGAGGGAGAGAGAGGGGGAGAGGCATATCACGGGATACGTCGATTAAAATGAATTGGAATAAACACAAATGTATGTATTGGGTCCGACTCTGGAGATAGCATCCTAGTGAACTATCCTACAGTGTGTAATCCCTGGTCGGGGATCAATCTATAGGGTGAAAACCACAACGATATATGACAGCCGATTTCAAGAAATAAACTCCTGCAGTGTGTAATGCTTAACGATCAGACGACCCCCCGAGCACTTTAAGGTCCTGCAGTGCGTATCTGCCTTAAATGTACTTAGTTACTTTCCACCACTGCTCATATCATATATCATGTTTTCGGCCACATAGCACATAGTACATAAATAATGCTATTACAGTAGGCTACACCAGCCCCAATTTATACACGTTTACACTCACCTCGGAAATTTGATCAGAGGATGTGAAACGATTACAGAAAACAATACTACTGTAGGATTTCTAATGTAACATTTTGGGGCTGCAGAACAAGTGAAGGGAGAAGTAAGCGCAGTGCATTTGTCATAGGGCGCTCTCTCGCTCCATTTCCGCCTTCTTTCCACTTGAACGACGCACAGCGAGTGTCAAGCCTGCATATATTCCCATCTGTTCATTCTTGGTATGATGTGTCTCTCAACTGGTTCCTCACCGGGATGACAGATTTGTGTCGACCTTAGTCACACATATAGTGGTGGAAAAAGTACTCAAATGTTTTACTTAAGTAAAAGTATCAATACTGCAATGTAGAAATACTCCGTTACAAGTAAAAGTCAGGAATTCTAAATTGACTTAAAAAAGTACAAAAGTATTGGCATCAAAATGTACTTAAAGTACCAAAAGTAAAAGTACTCGTTATGTAGAATGTTCCATTTCAAGTTTTCAAATGTATAAAAATCTTTTGAAAATAGCAGCTCTACAAGCTCACTATGCGACACATTGTGGGCTTGTAGATCGGCTAATTTCAAATGGCTGAAATGTATACAGAGCTGAAGTGGTTAATGTAGGTTTTCTAATAATAATCAAAATCTGCAAAGTAACTAGTAACTATAGTTTCCAAATAAATGTAGTAGAAGTACAATATTTGCATCCGAGATGTAGTGGAGTAGAAGTAAAAGTATTGGAAATTACAAATACCTCAAAATTGTACTTAAGTAAAGTACTTGAGTAAATGTACTTAGTTACTTTACACCACTGGTCACACATACTGTACAGACGATCAGAGATCTCTGCCTCGATGCTTGTAGGAGCCAAACATATATATTTTGTTTGTTGATCTTATTATTTTATTTTATTTTCCACGCTTTGTTTTGATGTCCCACATCCCAGAGTAATTGACTGATTAGCACCTGCTGTGTGTCTGCTCATTACCTTTAGTTTATTTCAGGTGTGTGTCTCGGGCAGGCAGGGCATTCAGTGAGAGAATGGGGTGAGCTAGGCTCAATATTTTCTATTTCTGGCTGTGTTTGCCCAGTGCCAGAGATTTTTCTTAGATTTTCAAGTAGTCACAGAATTTTTATCTCCAGTATGATCGATCCCCTGATGGTTGCTAATCACAGAGGGTTTCACTGTGCTTCCAAAAAAAAAAAAAAAAAGTAACCGCATCCTCCCGTTCCCTTTATTCCACCTTTGAAAATAGCATGTCTCTGCCAAAAATACATAGTAAAAAAATAGTACACAGGAGCCGAGATACAGGATTTTTTAGTAATAAGTTAACCGAGAAGTGAATGGAGCAGCAAATCTTCGGATCACGTTATCTTGGGTTCTGGACGTTTTTCACAAACGGGAAAAGAACGTCAAAAACGGACGTCGGCGACGTCCATGGCGCTCTGGGCTTATGATAATATGGACGTCGGCGACGTCAATGGCACAGAATGAGTTAACAGCAAGAAGTTTTCTGGTTTTGTTGGTAAACGCGTCAGACAAGTTCCTGCCGAAGCTCAGCCTCATAGCACTACTTCTAAATGGTTTTGAATATTGGGAAGAAGTAGTCTACAATGCGTCCGGACATCTAAAATCAATGCAGCGGCCAAAACTGTGTCCAAACAATTCAGATATTAAAATAAATAAATAACTGCATTGCAGAGCCAATGCAAGGATGTTAGGGCAGTCCTTCAAATCGGGACGGTATAGAGGGTTGATTTTCACAGCAGTGTGTGTAGGTTCGATTTAGATTTCCCCAGACATATTGGTACAGTATTATAGGTGGAGATCTGCAATAGGCTCTATGCACAGCAGCCATATTGTGAAGACATTCACAGGTGTTACCAATGATACTAATGAAGGCTCTGTTCCATTCTGGTCAAACAGAGTCAGGGTGCTGATATTGTGCATGTTTACTCACTGGAAACACTCTGCTACACCAGAGTGGGTCTCAAATTTGGGTCCAGGGACCCTCATGGTTCCTTAAGGGGTTTCCAAATGGCCCCTTACGGGTGTGTAACTCTGAGAGTGTACAAATGGAACCAAATGGACCCGTAAGGGTCCATTTGGTTCCATTTGTACACTCTCAGAGTTCCATTTGTCCACTCTCAATTTGTACAAATTTGGTTCCATTTGTACACTCTCAGAGTTATGGGGGTCGTGGAAATTGAAAAATCTGAGAACCACTGTGCTACACAAAATGGAACAGAGCCTTCATTAGTATCATTGGTAACACCTGTGAAGGAAGTGATAATATGGCTGCTGTGCATAGAGCCTATAGACGAATCCACAGACGCGCTGCCTGTAGCTTTTGGCGGCCATTGCTGCGGTGTCGCGTCAGCGGAGCATTGACACCGCAGCAATGGCTGCGCCCAGGGCAGCGCTCCGTGGATTCGTGTATAGTCTGGCTATGCGAGACTGTGTCGACCGTGACCCTGCCAGAACATCATGATCCACTCTTTAGTCCGGAACGAGAAACACAACAGCTCTCTTATAGGGAGTTGTTATGATAGGAACAAGCCGGTGTTTCTGTGCCTTTTTTTTTTTACAGGAGGTGCTTTTGGTGACATGAAAAAAAAAAGCTCCGGAGATTTACACTCCCTCTGTGGAGGCTCTGCAATGACTGTATTTATGTACTCACAAGAAACACTCCTCTTGACTCTCTGGGAACCTGATTAAACGCACCCGCGCACGCACGCTCGCACGCACGCACGCACGCACACACGCACGCACGCACGCACGCACGCACGCACGCACGCACGCACGCACGCACGAGGTGAGAAGCCCAGAGATAGGACCAGAATCACAGCGACAAATGAGCCTATAGTTGGGGAGGGGAAAAGGAGGAGG
The DNA here is from genome assembly GCF_963280865.1 of Gymnoscopelus braueri. NCBI lineage: Eukaryota > Metazoa > Chordata > Actinopteri > Myctophiformes > Myctophidae > Gymnoscopelus > Gymnoscopelus braueri. Next base: position 28,587,173 of record NC_137625.1, read on the forward strand.
AACGAGTCAGTTAAGAGAAACAGAGAAAGAGAGAAAAGGGGGGGGGGGTGAAAGAGTAGAAGAGTCAGAGCAGAGGGAGGAAGGGAGGCAAAGTGTTGGAGAGGAACAATAATGCAGCTTCATTAAGGGAAGCCACAAGGCTGAACCAAACAATCTGCAATAAAAATGGCCCGGAGTGGCTCTCGTCTGTCTTCAGGGGGCGATAACGCTGTTCTCCTCCCCTCCTCCTGCACTATAAATGAGCCTATATAGGAACTCCCCCCCCAACACACACACACACACACACACACACACACACACACACACACACACACACACACACACACACACACACACACACACACACACACACACACACACACACACACACACACACACACACACACACACACACACACACACGTATTGATCACCAAGCTGCATTCTCTCTCTCTCTTTCTCACACATTCTAGAAATCTGTGGAGTGAATGAATGAGGTGGATCAGTGTTCCTTGCACCCCCCCACCCCCCTTCCCCCCTTTTGTGTTTATGTACTAGTTATGATGATAAATAATACCAAAGCCAGGGCTGGCAGGCAGCCCCCATGGCAGTACAGTGACACAGCCAGAAACTGGCCACAATAAATGAACCTGGATAGCAATGCAGGGGGAATAGACTTTATGTACGGTGGATGATCATTAAAGAGCGGTAAACAAAACAGTTGTTGGAACTATAGGAGACACGGAAGTTCTTTTCTCATATCTTTTTTTTTTCTCTCAAATTTTTATCCCATGATTTTGCAACCCATTTTTCACCCAGTGCCAATGCCTAAGTTGTAATCCTGGGCACTACTCTCCCACTGCCAGCCTGGGGAGAGCCCCGAAACTGAGCTCATGCTTCCTTCAATGCGAGGAGTGAGCAGTAGGCCGCTTCTTATCACCTGACAGGGGGGAGTTTCCCAGCTAGGACGTAGCGTGTAGAAGGAACACGTTATTCCAAACAGTTCCTTTCCCCCCCATCAGGCGCCAGGATTACTGCATGTTTTTTTGTGAGGGTTGGGTACCTACCCTAAGGGACACAGGGAGAACATGCAAACTCCACAGAGAAAGGCCCTTTCACCAACCCAACCGACCCACCCCAAAATTGTACTTAAGTACAGTACTTGAGTAAATGTACTTAGTTACTTTCCACCAAAGCCGAACATCACCGTAGATGACACCAATCTGAATATCAGAAGTTCAAAGTTCTCTCTATTTTAAGCCCCAAATTGACATAGCCATCATTAGAGATTGCAGAGAGTGGGACCACATTTGAACATGGAGCATATTGAATTATAGAGACAGCTGCGTTACTATACGTGAGCAGAGATTAAATTAAACACAATTAATATGCATCACATAACTCAATTGAAAAGCAAACATTTGCTTTCCATCTGACAAAGGGTAAATGGATGTATAGACCTGCCACTTCAGCTGCTAATGGAAACGACAGATTATGCAACGCTGTCTTCAATGCAACCCCAATGAGCGAGGAAATACCTGCCTGCCATGCAACTCTCTCCCCCAAACACGTTACATTTGTACACTCTCAGAGTTAAAACAATAAATACACAGAGGATCGAGGGCGATATAAGATTTCCGGTCGTCATGCAGGGCTATATTGGAATCTGATCAAAAGAGTGGGGTAAAGGAGAGGTGAAGGGAGGATAAATATGGAAGGAGGAGAGAACAGATAAGAGAAAAAGGAGGATGAGAGGAAAGCATAAAAGCCTTTCCCGGTGGAGAGAACAACGGAAAGAATATCCCGGATTAGGAGGAGGATCGATTTTGTCTTTTATGCTCGTGTGTGTGTGTGTGCGCGTGTGTATGTGCATGTTGAGTCATGAGAATGGGTGTGCATGTGTGTGTCTGTACTCTGTAGACACAGACGCACATTCCCTTTCTGTGTCTTTTAATAGCTGCAAATGTCGACATTAGCATACAATGATGTGTGCATGCTGTGAGAGAATGCTAGAGTTTTGTGTAACCCTGTCAGCGACGAGCAGTGTGTGTGTGTGTGTGTGTGTGTGTTACTTGGATATCTCTAATAGCGGGGTGCACGAGGAGCTCTCACTGAAGCTGGTTATTAACTTGCGCTAATGAGGCTGGAATCAGAGCTAGCTTGGGGCAGCTGCGGGACAAAAAAGCCCAAAGGGGAGACGACTGCCCCTGCATAAACACACCTGCGGGCCGTCACATTAACGACACAAAAGCGAAGCGGTGCTATAATTGCTACTGTAATGGGCTTGGGGGTGGGTGTGGGTGTGGGTGTGGGTGTGGGTGAGGAGGGTGGCGGCGGTGGTGTGGGTTGGGAGGAATGGCATTCCTGTATACCCCACGAGTCCACGACAGGTCCGCGACAGTGTTAGCGCTACAATGGGAGTCAAACATGACACCCCAATCCCTGTCCACCCACCGCCTTCGCGTCCTCGTTCTGGCCCTGTGGTGCCACAATGTACCCTCCACCCCCCGGCCGTTGCTCTCGCTCTCCTGTTTTGTACGCGAAGGCGGCGTTCGGCGTGGCACAGGAACGCACACATGTTCACAGGGGACGTCTTTTGTGAGAGGATAATTATAGGTCTCCCTCGAGGGGGGAGTGGGGCCCAGTCAACAGGAGGCAAATGCAAGTCTAAAAAAAGAAAAGTAAATGAGAACGTTGAAAACGTAAAAATTCTAGAGCAGTGGTTTTCAACCAGGTCCTTGAGGGAGTACCAGGGGGTCCCCCAGCGAAATGAGTTAACATAGCGTCACAATTATTTTTAACCACTTAGCGAGTGCCGCGCTACGAGCTTGTAGATCTGCTATTTTTGAAAATCCTTCAAAAAGTGTGCATATCTTTGAATATTTATATTTTTTAAAGCGAAAATGAACTGATATCTTTGCTTCCGGGGGTCCCTGGCATGAAAAAGATTGAAAACCACTGTTCTAGAGATTTAGAAGACACTCGTTACCACTGAGGGAGTCATGGCGTGCCAGCTCATAGAACACGCTCCAGTTCCTTGAGCAACCAATCGGAAGGAGATCAAAAGGATGGAGGCGCATAGCGCCCAGAAATTACACCTGAGATCCTGAAACGACCGTGTACTGTATAAGCGGGACCTTTTAAATGAATCACCGGGGTACATTAGAGCAGCGATTCCCAACCCGTGGGCCGAGGCCCACCGATGGGCCGTACAGATATTGCGAGTGGGCCCCCAAATAATTGGCAATACGCTAAGATTTTATTTTCGTCGTAATTTTTTCATTAAAACCTTGAAATTACATTTTCGTTGTGATACCGATGAATAGGAATTTAAAGTATACTACATTAGTATACGCCAGGGTTCCCCAATTACTTTTCCCCAAGGGCCAAATTATGTCTCGGGTACCAAGCTGAGGGCCAGGGGCATTGCGCCCGCGCGCCGAAATCGTTTGTTTTTTATTAATTTTTTTCTCTAATCGAGCTAATTTGACACTGTGTTATTTTAGGCCTGGGATTCTTAAATCCTGTGTTGAGGGTCACACAAGGACAAAACTCTGGAAACAAAATAAGTCTGCTTGAAAAGTAATACAGATTAACAGCAGCCAGTTGTACGTACTGAAAATCAAAATAAGTCCAGAATCAACAATTTACTTACAGATGTGTTTGTTAGTCTGCTTGAACAGTAATACAGATATTATTAAAAAAAATATATATATATATGACAGGAGTCGTCGCGGGCCGGACAGTTGCCACTTGCGGGCCGCAAATGGCCCGCGGGCCGCCTATTGGGGAACCCTGGTAAACTCTGATCCAAACTGCTATTGGAGCAAATTCTGGAGGAAAATGTAGAGGTAGGAATGTAACGTTGAGTCGCTAAGCACTATACAAAAGGTAAAAAAACAAACATAATAATAATAATCGATGGTATGTTAAAGTCTGGCAAATGTTTCGTATTTTGAGGTGTTTTCTACTATTGCAATACAGCCATTAGCCATTATTTTCCCCGTTCCCTTTCCCCCTTCCTCCCAGTTATAGTCGATTTATTTTACAGATTTTTGACTTTGCATTTAATTACGTTTCACTTAAAAGGTCTATTTTTAATTGTTGTATTTATTTATTTATTCATTCATTCATCTCTTTTTTCTTTTCTCTTATTGACTTTAAATTTGTATATTAACAAATATTATAAATAAATATTATTAATGCCAATGTATTGTACTAAAATGTCCTTTAATCTTTGGTCGATCAGTAATTGTTCTTGTATTGAGTACTAGTGTCTGTGGTGTTTTGTAGTTGTTTGTTATGTGTTTGTATGTGTGTATAACCTTTTGAAAAATTCAATACAAATATTTGAACAACAATAATAATCGATGGGTTGCAGCCCTGCAGTAGGCCTAGAAGCATTTGAATATTGTGGGAGACAAAACCTCCGTCTTGTATCCACTAAAAGACAAAACAGCACGCAGCGCTTTCTTTTACAGACACACAGCCGGAAGGTACTTCTTGAAGAGATTTGTAGAACGAAGGCAAAATGTCCTGAACGGTACTTGCTCTGTGAGTGTGTCTGTCTGTCTGTCTGACTGTGTTCCTTGCTGTTCCCCACGCTGTGTTCTCTGTGTACTTGTCATTCAGTTAGTGGATCTATGTATAGAACAATGTTAGGTGTCATACTGTAAAAAGGTAGAGATGTACCGATACAATTTTTTCCTTCGATTCCCATAACTATACCGATCCAACAGATCCGGTACCAGTGTGTCATTTAAACTAAATCTAGGACAGATTCTCAAAGTGGGGTCCGGGGACCATCTGGATTCCTTGAGAGGGGTTCTAAAACGTCCATGAATAGTGAAAATAGCCGATCCACAACGCCTCAAGTTGCGACGCGTTGTGAGCTTGTAGATCGGCTATTTTCTCGACTTTTGCGTGACACTCTTGTAAGACGAAATATTATGGAGATGTAAGGCTTCTCCCCGACAGCAAACGACTTGAAGGATTTGGCTGTGTATCTGCTCAGCGTGATCCAACTGAAGTAGGCATTTGTGGACGGGTTCTGGTAAACCAGCAACATTAAATTAACACTTTGTCTGGATTGTACTGTGTATGCTCGGAGTCTTTTCTCAATTGTCCACACGCCACGGTATGTTGACAGACCCAGCATGGGGTCCACGCTCACCCCTGATCATGGAAAAAAACATGCACGCACACACACACACACAGGCTCCCATCACAAAGACATGTTCCATTCTTGTGGAAGGAAAAAAACTGTGATTGTGTGTGTGTGCATGTGTCTTCCTTCATGTACAGTAGCTTAGCTTTTAGCATCCATCATAGCAGTGTGCTGGTGGTAGGAGGAGCCTGAGGGCCTGGCTGCCGCACGCACGCACGCACACACACACACACACACACACACACACACACACACACACACACACACACACACACACACACACACACACACACACACACACACACACACACACACACACACACACACACACACACACACACACACACACACACACACACACACACACACACACACACACAACTGGAGACTCATTCATATTCAAAAGCTAGAAACAGCTTCTGCCATTAGGCTGTAGCTATAGAGTGTGTGTGTGTGTGTGTGTGTGTGTGTGTGTGTGTGTGTGTGTGTGTGTGTGTGTGTGTGTGTGTGTGTGTGTGTGTGTGACAGAGCGACACATGGACCCATGCGTGAAAAAGTGTGTGCGTTAACATTCCTTTGTTAAATGTTTCTTGTTTATGCATGTATGCATGATGCGTGTGTGTGTGTGTGTGTGTGTGTGTGTGTGTGGGTGTGTGTGTGTGTGTGTGTGTGTAGGTATATGACCATATGATCTAACATATTATGCTCTTTTCATGTTAATATGAATGATGCATAATTCATCCAGGAGAAAATCCAAATGTGCTTACAGTATCTGTCACCGACACACAGCAGGCACAGGCGACCACTGGCTGTTCCCTCCAACTCCCCAAACGCACAACTCCTCCAGTAAGAACCCTTTAAACTCTGAGGGTGTATTGAATCTTACAGCCTCAGAGTTGCAAATGCATACATTTAAAACTGAAGATTTTACGGTGTGAGAGCACAAACGAACACATCTGCCGTCATTCTACCACAGATTGCCAAGTGCCAGCTTTGAGTGGTTACGTTTTACGTGTGCACTGGTAATCCCCTCTTAGCCTGGTTGAGGCAAACCTCAAGACTATGGCGACTGGCATGTTAAACGCCATGATCTGATTATAAGACTACACTGAGTCCTAGACATCACAAGTCAGTGTCTAAAACGCTTGGCTCACTAGAGACTGAGGACAATCTCCCAGCTTTACCTACTACTCTGCTTAAAGCCCATGACCCACCTAATTCCAACACACTTTGCTAGTCTGGGATGGCTCAAGGTAGAAGACAGGGTTAAGCAAATATCAATGGGATTGGTATCTATTTAACTCTCTCACTGCCAGACCTATTTCTGGCCGCGTTTGCCCACTGCCAGCGATTCTTTCGATTTTCTTACCTTTTTCAAGTAGTCACAGAATATTTATCTCCATTATGATCGATCCCCTGATGATTGCTAATCACTGAGGGTTATACAGTGTGGTTTCATAAATGTCAACGAGGTCATCGCGACCTCGTTGACATTAATTGTCTGCCTTTGAAAATAGCTTCTGGGCCAAAAATACATAGTAAAAAAAAAGTACTCAGGAGCCGAGATACAGCCTTTTTAAGTTAAAAGAATGGAGCAGCAAATCTTTGGATCACGATATCTTGGGTTCTGATTTTTTCTTTTCCTATTTAAAAAAAGAAATTAATAAAAAAAAAAAACTTGTGATAACTCGTTCTTGGCACTCAGGCCATTCAGAAAAATACTCGTGATAACTCGTTCTTGGCACTCAGAGGGACAGTGCCCACATACCTGTCTAACTACTTCTCCAAAGGCAGTGACATCAACACCAGAGTAAGCGCCCACGATCTGGTCTGTGGGGGGGGGGGGGGGATCGTTCTACTACTCTGCCACCATAATGTGGAATGCCCCGATATCAAGGAAGTGACTCGCTGGCTTCTTTCAAAACTGGCCTGAAAAAGCATCTGTCTGTAAACTACTGACATCTAACTATAGTAGTAGACATAGATATTAAATCCCCTTGAAATGTGAGGCCTTGCACTGCCACCGATTTTCCACCTCCCAATCCTGGCTTTATCGTTTTTCTGTTCTGTAAACACCATCTAATTTACATTATTTGACTAATTGTGTGTACAAATATGACACTGTCCAAGGCAATGACCTGGACACTGTGTTAAGAGGTTTATTTTCACAAAACAACAACATGGTGAGTGCTGGCTGGCGATGTTACTGTTAAAAACAAACAGACATTTGAACTAATCTTTCTGGCCCGATTACAAAATAAATTAAAAAAATCCTTTGGGGGCTATTGATGGAAAATCACATCATTTCAAACCTCAAACTTTAATTAAACCATCACCCTTCATCTGATCGTTCACAGTGAGTGACGAGTGCTTTGTTTTTGCCCGGAAAACGCAGACAGTCACTGGCAGACTGGCAGGGGATGAATCCGTTTCATTTCCAGGCCGTCCCACGTCGGCGGCTTCAAGGTAATGACACGAGCGATCGTCATGGCAACGCAAACACAAGGAGCACTCGTGCGAACACTTGGCGATGATCTATGAAGACGGAGCGGATTTGACGAGTGGCTTTCACTGCACTCTGAGCCCGAGAAAACATAAGCCTCCTCCGTCTGTCTGTAACAGATACAAGTAGGTACAGTATACATACTAATCCCTTGTGTGTATATACACAGTGGTGGAAAGTAACTAAGTACATTTACTTAAGTACAATTTTGAGGTATTTGTTATTTATTTGAGTATTTCCAATTTCCAAATAGCCGATCTCCAAGCCGATCTCCAAGCTCACAACACGTTGCATCGCGATGCGTTGTGAGCTTGTAGATTTGCTATTTTCAAATATTTTAGTACTTTTACTTTTGGTACTTTAAGTACATTTTGATACCAATACTTTTGTACCTTCACTCAAGTACATTTTGAATTCCGGACTTTTACTTGTAACAGAGTATTTCTACATTGCAGTATTGATACTTAAGTAAAACATTTGAGTACTTTTCCCACCACTGCAAGTAGGTATACATACAAATCCCTTGTGTGTATAAATATACGTACAACACGATTCTTTGTTCTAATACCACTGACAAAGAGGCTCCATGGGGGAAGAATGAACGTTGGAAATGCAGTAAGCAATTAACAAGACGGATAGACGCTATAAATGGGAATGGGGTATTGATTGATTGATTGATTGATTGATTGATTGAGAGCAGGGAGAGTGAGAGAGAGGTGGTGATTGGTTGGTTTACAGCTGAAAAATGACATACTTTCTGCCATGCCAGCTTGAGAGGCTACTACTGAGGAAGGCCAAATAGCTGTTCAATGTTTAGCATTAATTTAAATGCCGCCATGACAAATGTAAACTGCAAAAAAGTGATTTGATTGCAGTATGTAGCAACTCACAGGTATGACGGAATGCTGGTGGAGACAGGGTGAAATTCTGTCTATATCACCGGTTCTCAAAGTGGGGTCTGGGGACCCCCAGGGGTCCTTAGTCATCCCCAGCAAAATGAGGAACAGTTTAAAAAAAAAACGTTAGTCCTATTTTAGTGTTACGGCTATTTTTGAAAATGTTTGAACACAAGCTTTTCAAATGTGAGTCTGCGGATAAATACATCTCGATTTGAGCGAGCCGTGACATGAAAATGTAGAATAAAGTTGCAGCAAGCTAAATGAACATATAGCTGATTAAACACTGCAGAGAAACATCGCCTTCATCCAGTCACAGCTTCCAGCTCCGTTGCATGTTATTCCTCGCTATAACGTTGAAACGGTGCCATTTGTCTTGATGATGAGATAATAATGCGGATAATCAGTAGCATCTGTGAGCGGTGAGGGCCCTCAGCGCGGTGACGGCGGCAGTCGTTACTCCCCGGACCGGCTCGGAATCATCTGCAGAACCCCACAATTAACCCATTAAGACCGGGAACGCATCGTTTGTGTCATTTTTGGGCTATTCAAAAAAATTGCAGATATACAAGCTCATAGCGCGGCACCGAGTGCCGCGCTACGAGCTTGTAGATCTGCTATTTTTGAAAAAACTTGAAAATGTGTAGCTAAGATTTGTAACTGAGGTGGGGGTCCGCAGCCAAATACATATAATTTTGGGGGGTCCTTCACATGAAAAAAGATTGAAAACCACTGCAACATAAGTTATTTAAAAAAAACTGTTTAAAAATCCCCAGAAGCAAAGATTTTAGGTAAAATGTTGGCTTTAAAAATATATTCAAAGATTTGCACAAATGTTCATGATTTAAAATGTTTTTGCAGATCTACAAGCTCATAGCGCGGCACTCTGTGCCGAGCTATGAGCTTGTAGATCTGCTATTTTTGAATAGCCAAAGAAATCTAAAAATCACACACAGATGCGTTGCCGGTCTTAATGGGTTAACCTTCAGAGAAGCTCGGGTAATTACACAATGACACACACACACACACACACACACACACACACACACACACACACACACACACACACACACACACACACACAGTAAAACCCTGGGTGCTAATTAAAATTAACAGTCAGGCTTTTTGCTGTGTGTGCACGCTGAAACACACAGGTACTCTATAAAGTGAGTGAGCCTAACAGCCATGGCAGTAATAAAGTGTCTGTATATATACTGTGTAAGTGAATGGAGATGAAGCCACGCACACAGACAGCTGTGTGACATAACATCAGCGCCGCGCTGTGACACCGAGCTTGACCATATAGGGCAGTGGTGGAACAAGTACTCAATTATTTGACTAAGGTAAAAGTATCAATACTGCAATGTAGAAATACTCTGTTACAAATAAAAGTCCGGAATTCAAAATCGACTTAATTAGAAGAGCAAAAGCGTTGGTATAAAAATGTACTTGAAGTACAACAAGTAAAAGGCCGAAATGTATACAGAGCTAAAGTGGTTAATGTAGGTTTTGTAATAATAATCAAAATCTACAAAGTAATTAGTAACTCAAGTTTTCAAATAACTGTAGTGGAGTAAAAGTACAATATTTTCCTCTGAGATGTAGTGGAATAGAAGTTAAAGTACTGAAAATTGGAAATACTCCAGTAAAGTAAAAAAAGTAAAAAAATACTTCAAAATTGTACTTAAGTACAGTACTTGAGTAAATGTACTTAGTTACTTTACACCACTGAACACCAGTGCCGCGTTGTGACAGTGAACTCGGTGAACTCACAAGGCACACAGTATACGTGCACATGCACACAAGAACCAACACGAATACGATACGAACACATGCACTGCACACACGCACTGACAATAGATTAGGGATTAGTGGGGCCTGGCATCTTTTGGTAAGACCCCCCCCCCCCCCCCCACCGACCTTCCCGAGGCAAATCCAAAAATCAACTCTATACGCTGTCTGTTTAAGCCATTGAGACCGGGAACACATCTGTGTCATTTTAAGATTTCTTTGGCTATTCAAAAATAGCAGATACTACCAGCTCATGAGTACCGCGCTATGAGCTTGTAGATCTGCTATTTTTGCAAATCTTTGAATAGATATCATTTATATATTTTTTAAAGCAAACATTTTGTAACTCAAAGCTTTGCTTCTGGGGGATTCTACAAAATGTCTTCTAAATCCTACAGTTTTTTTGAAAAACGTATGTTTCCATATCAGTGGTTCTCAAACTTTTTCATGTCAAGGACCCCCAAAATGATACGTATTTGGCCACGGACCCCTGTCTCAAAATATTGTGTAATAGGGACCCCCCAGAAGCAAAGATTTGAGTCAAAATGTGATGTTTGGCTTTAGAAATATAAATATATCTATTCAAATATTTGCAACAAAAAAAAATCTATTTTCCGAAAATAGCATATCTACAAGCTCATGGCACGGCACTCGGTGCCGCGCTATGAGCTTGTAGATCTGCTATTTTTGAATAGCCAAAGAAATGTAAAATGACACAGATGAGTTCCCGGATTGAATGGGTTATATGTGTGTTTGCTGGTTGTTGCATCTTCGTGCAGGGCTTAATCAAGACGAGATTGGGTGCAGCCAGGTGGGGGACGGATTTGAGCGATGGAGAGTTGGGTTTCAAAAACCGGCTTATGTAAAAGATATATAAACATGTTTATATGAATAGTTTAATCTGAGGATAACTCAGAGGACAGATGGCATTTACAGTCCCTTCCTTTGTCTGGCTTTCCATATGACACACACACACACACACACACACACACACACACACACACACACACACACACACACACACACACACACACACACACACACACACACACACACACACACACACACACACACACACACACACACACACAGCAGTGGGGAGAAAAGTACTCACATTTTTTTACTTAAGTAAAAGTATCAATGCTGCAATCTAGAAGTACTCTGTAACAAGATGAAAGTCCGGAATTCAAAATTTACTTGAGTAAAAGTACAAGAGTATAAATTACCAAAAGTAGAAAGTACTCATTATGCAGAATGCCCCATTTCACAAGTTTTCAAATGTATAAAATGTCTAAAAATCTTTGAAAATAGCAGATCCACAAACTCACAATGAAGTTGCATTGCGACGCATTGTGAGCTTGTAGATCGGCTATTTTCAAATGGCCGAAATATTTATAGGGCTGAAGTGGGTAATGCATGTTTTCTAATAATAATCCAAATCTACTAGTAACTAAAGTTTTCAAATAATTGTAGAGGAGTACAAGTAAAATATTTGCCTCCGAGATGTAGTGGAGAAGAAGTAAAAGCACTGAAAATTGGAAATACTCCAGTAAAGTAAAAGCACCTCAAAATTGTACTCAAGCACAGCACTTGAGTAAATGTACTTAGTTACTTTACACCACTGACATGCAGCATATACACAGGAGTGGCCATAACCACATTTTCGAACTCTCATAGGTCCCACCGGGCTCCATTGGATCAGTGCTCTGGGTTGTCCGCTGTGATGCAGTAGCAACGAAATGCAATGAAATATTTAAGAATATTCCAGGGGCCCTTGAGCTGACAGATGTCCGCAGTCAGGTCTGCACACACAAGGACTTACAGTTTGGCACTTATACCCTACACACTTCCTTGACCGAGTGTCCCGCATGGCTCTAAACTTGGTCCACTCCTTTTTACACCCACCACCACGTCAAATCTCTCCATTGTGATGCGTCGTACAGCTTGTAGATCAGCTATTTTTGCTGAATGGACGATTCAGCTATAGGGCTCGTGTGGTTAGAGCGTATTTCTTATTCACGGCATGCCCTCACAGTCTCTCTCAGTAGAAATGAGCACAAGCCACAGTTGTTTACTGTCTCCCAGAAAATCTCAAAAGTTCTTTGATGAAAAATGCTTGTTTTTCAATGTGTTTTTACTGTATTCGCGTGCGTGCGTGCGCGCACGCACACACACACACACACACACACACACACACACACACACACACACACACACACACACACACACACACACACACACACACACACACAATTCAAATGTGATATTACATTCGAATGCTAAAATTGCCATTCAAATGTAGGTTTAAAAAAAAGATAAATATATATATTTTTCCTGACCTATCAATGGTGATTTCAAAGCGATACACAGCATTTAACATGAAAACAACGTCGCTACAACGTGGCCTTGTGGCTATCAGCGCTTGGGACGGAGAGCCCGTTCCCTTTAGGAAACGTAGGATGTGGTCGGAACGGGTGGATGATCTTGCTATGATAGTACGGTACTGTAGCTCTGGCCGCTCTGACTGAATCAGATTCTTGCTTGCATACAAGGAAAAAAAAGATAGCGTTCAGTGCTGCTGCTTAAAGCCCGGTTTATATGTTGTCGCACAACAGTGCCGCACACCAGTAATTAAGATAATCCAAACTGCAGCTCTAATGGAACAGAGATAAAGTATTCAGATGATGAATAGATGTGGTATTTCATAATAGGATATACTGTAGTTATGGGTGGAAGGATTTAACTGCAAAGAAACGTATATAATGGCTATACATTTGTTATGCGTTCAAATCATGAAAAGCAATAAAAAGTTGAATCAAAATTCAACAAAAAAACAAATAGATCATGTCTCAAAGCTACAATCGATCAAATAAAAAAGACAAAATTCATGAGCGGAGAATGTAATAAATAGGCTACGTGTATTATCAGTATTATTATTAGACCTTTTATTGAACCAGGTGAGTCCCTTTGAGATTACAAGATCTCTTTTTCGAGGGAGCCCTGGCCAAGATAGCAGCAATTACAGTGTTGCAAATATGTAGTAATAAAACAATAGAAGACGGCACTTTGGCGAAAACAAGTTGAAATATTTGAAAGCACATATCTCTTCCTCCCTCTCCCAGTATCTCTCTCTCGCTCTCTCTCTAGCCCCCCCCCCCCCTCTCTACCCTCCATATTTGGGGAAAGTTTAACCCATTAAGACCGGGAGCGCATCTGTGTCATTTTAAGATGTCTTTGGGCTATTTTTGAAAAATCTTTAACATTTGGGCACATATTTGAATATATCATATTTTTTAAAGCGAAAATGTTTAACTCAAATCTTTGCTTCTGGGGATTCCTCAAATGTCTTCTAAATCCTAACAGTTTAAAAAAAAAACTTATGTTGCTATAATATCAGTGGTTCTCAAACTTATTTCATGTCCCCAAAATTATATGTATTTGGCCGTGGACCCCCATCTCAAAATATGTCGTTCCAGAGACCCCCAGAAGCAAATATTTGAGTTAAAAATGTTTGCTTTAAAAAAATATATATACTAAAAGATTTGCACAAAGTTTCAAGATTTTTCAAAAATAGCAGATCTACAATTTGTAGATCTGCTATTTTTGAATAGCCCAAAGAAATTTTAAAATGACACGTTCAGATGCGTTCCCGGAGCGAGCGGGTTAAGCGGTGAGGGATATGGAGAGAGGGTTTCCACGGCCACATCCTCAGCATCCTCCAGGCTCACCACGGCCGATTACCCCGGCAATACAATCAGCCCTCACTTCCACCGCCCAAATTAGGCGGCAAATGCAATTACTACGTACAACAGGAGGAGAGCGACGCGCACTGCTGCAGACATCAAATCTAATTAGAATGCGGCGGATTTCTTCCCTTCCTGCTTTTTTTATTTATTTTTATTCTTTTTTTTAGGGAGGACTGAGCCCTCCAGCCAGCCCACCCTGCTCTCAGCACAATAGGAGTGCCTATGTGTAAAAATGCCTTCTAAATCAGTGGTTCTCAAACTTTTTCATGTCAAAGACCCCCAAAATTCATATGTATTTGGCCACCGACCCCATCTCAAAATATTTCGTTCCAGGGACCCCACAGAAGCAAAGATTTGAGTTAAAAATGTTCGCTTTAAAAAAAAATATATTCGAAGATTTGCACACTTTTTTTTTCAAAAATAGCAGATCTATAAGCTTCGGTGAGCTTATACAAGCTTGTACATCTGCTATTTTTGAATAGCCAACGCAAAAAAATGTTAAATGACACAGATGCTTTCCCGGTTTTAACGGGTTAAGTGCACTGGGAGCCTTGCTCTGCAGATGGGAGGAAATTATGCAACCATTTGTTTGGGGTGGTTTCACACAATGTGTAGTGAAGTATGAGACAGCAGACAGACAGACAGACAGACAGACAGACAGACAGACAGACAGACGCATGCCGTCTGTCCGTATAACAGTGCACAGTAAAATCCCTCAGTGATCAGTTTACCCATGTGTAACTGTGTATACAAATGGAACCAAATGAACCCTTATAGATGGGTTTCCGCGCGACGTCATCACAGAGCAGAGTGTGCAATCTGCGCATGCGGGAGGTAGAACGACCCGGAAGTGCCATTCACTCTATTGTTATTTTCGGGATTTAGATAGGCATAATGCTGCTATTTTAGGCATAATAGGCATAATGCTGCTATTATATACAGACAGATACAACTTCCGACAAATCATTTTTATTGAGTAAAGAAGATATTACAAACTGCATCATTTAATCTACTTTCATTAAACCCGGTGAAGACCATTTATTTTATCAATGTACAATGGCCAGAGCTGCTGCGGGTAATAGCGCCCTCTACAGGCTCTTCCCTCCACTGCGCGCGCATCATCCTCTCATGTTTACAAACGGGAAACCCATCTATACATTTCCATGTCGTACGCTTCCATTTACAGTGTATGTGTGGGTTGAGGACATACTGTAATGGATCATTATCAACAGTGATTATGTATGTGTGTGTGTGTGTGTGTGTGTGTGTGTGTGTGTGTGTGTGTGTGTGTGTGTGTGTGTGTGTGTGTGTGTGTGTGTGTGTGTGTGTGTGTGTGTGTGCGCGTGCGAGAGAGAGACGGGCAGCTGGTTTGGACAACAGAGCGAAGGCTCCCAAGGAGAGAACAGTGGGGAAAGGCAATCTGTTCTCTCCTCCCTGCTGGTAATGTGGTCTCTGACCTTTTAACACTTGTCAGCACAAATGTCAACTCACTCCACTGGACCACTGCTGGCAGGAAGACCACAGCCTTCAGCATGATGACCATGGGCAGTGTGGTGGAAAGCAGCACAAACGCATTGGCATCAAACGTCTTACTTACAAAAGTAAAACATATCAAAAGTATAAAATAGGCCAAAACACAGATGGTGATTTGTTGCTTGAGGTTAGCTTAACGCTCTTCTAGATGGCACAGTGTGATGCTGTAAATGAAGATGCAGCTTTGTTTATTTATTCATATTTTTAAGATTGCTCGAAATGAAAACTTACGTGATGAGTAGCCTTGGAAACACAAAGGAATTAGTCACCGTCATTATTTATTTGCCACATTTGACATAATAAACAATGTTCTATTTTAAGGCAGCCTTTATATTTGCTTCAGCTCATAGACACCTGTGTGCTATTTTTGGCGTCATTTGAAACGTTCCCTTAATAGTAATTTGAAATCCTTCTTTGAAATGAGATTCCTCTTTATATGTGGCGCGCGCACACACACACACACACACACACACACACACACACACACACACACACACACACACACACACACACACACACACACACACACACACACACACACACACACACACACACACACACACACACACACACACACACACTTGAGAGGCCTTGAGAGGTCTCCTGTGTGCATTCCCTGGTGTGTTGTTGTGTTGTGTGAGCGGTCAGATGGAGGAGATTGTCTTGATGAATAATAAATGCTGAGATGGTGTTCATCTTCTCCGTCAGCGCTGGACTGGACTGGTCTGCTTGCCCCTCGCCCTCTCTCACTCATTCACAAAACCAAGGGCAAACAAAGCTACGAGGTCGAGGCTGCAACACCTCGGCCATGGACTATCGGTGGAATAAGTCAATGTTATGCGGATGAGTCGTGTGGAGAACGTCCTTCAGGTTTCGGCATCGACACCTCATTAGCACGGAGGAGAGTAAACTCTCGGAAGTGAGATTCCGGGCTGCAAACTGAGCTCAATTAGACTGGGAATTAGACTCTACCTTTAGGATGCCCGGTTGGTGCAGTGTTGACCGTGTGGACGCGTTGAGATCTGCTATTTTGGCACGCAACAGCATCGTACAATGAAGTATAAACAGTGCGCCACATTGTCGAACGGTTGATATTTCACATGGTTTCCCCATCCTGACCGTACAGTGTCTGTTAACCCTTTAAGACCTGAGGTCGATTCTACAAAATGTCTTCTAAATCCCAACAGTTTTCTGAAAAACTTGTTGGGAATGTTTCTATGTCAGTGGTTTTCAAACTTTTTCACGTGAAGGACCCCCAAAATGTATATGTATTTGGTCGCCGACCCCCATCTCAAAATATTTTGTTCCAGGGACCCCCAGAAGCAAAGATTTGAGTTACAAATGTTCGCTTTAAAACAATATTCAAAGATTTGCACACATTTTCACGATTTTTCAAAAATAGCAGATCTACAAGCTCATAGCGCGGCACTCGTTTACATCCTATGAAGTGAGCGCCTTGTACTGTAAGTGAGGACAATGCACGCTTCACTGTGGATTCTTGGATTCTGTGGAGTCTTTGTCTTGGGCGGTGTAGGGCAGTGGTTCTCAAACCTTTTCATGTCAAGGACCCCCAAATTGACACTTATTAGCCCGTGGACCCCCATTTCAAAAGATAAGCCAGGGACGCCCATAAGAGAAGATTTTTATTACGGCTCTAGCAGTGATTCTCAACCATTTTAATTTCAAGGACCCCCCAGTTTGACATGCATTTAGGCTACGGACCCCCATTTAATGGCGTTTCTCTTTAAATTGTAAAATCTAGGTTAATCTAACTCTGAGAGTGTACTAATGGAACCAAATGGACCCGTGAGGGTCCATTTGGTTCCATGTGTACACTCTCTGAGTTACAGACCCATAAGGGTCCATTTGGTTCCTATAACTATCCATCATTTAGCTGGGGACCCCCTGGAACTCCCTCAAGGACCCCTGGGGGTCCCCGGACCCCACTTTGAGAACCAATGGTGTAGGGGAAACTTTCTGCTTCCATGTCACGTTTGAGTTTCCGTTCAGTTTGAGGTGCGTGTTTACAGTCGGCAATGGGCTCTCTCCTCTGCAGAGACTCAAAAGAAATTAAACCGGGAATTGATTAATTAAAATGAGGACAAGAGAAAGAGAGAAAATGGAAAAAGGAAGACGATAAAAACAGACCATCAACTTAATGGACTGGTGATAATACAAGATGTAAAAAAAAAAAAACCGAGAACAGAATTGAGCCAAAGCCTTCAGTCTCTCCTGCCTCAGCAGCTATTTGACTCGTATTTGATATGGCCAGGCTGTTCCAAATGCGGGCTATAGCTTTTGAATCCCAACAGGCGTTGGCAGTAGAGCCCTGCCTGTGATTGATTTTCCAATTCCACGCCCGCTCTCAGCTATACTGTGTGATTTTCTGACCACTCCCCGCATAGATGTTCTCATCGCACACACACCCATCCGTCCCCGTAGAGTTTCTGATCGCTGCCTGCCTGCAACACTGGGTTTCTATTGAGATCTGACTGCTTCCATCCAGCAAGACACATTATTACTGGAAGCAAACGTATAGAAACATTTACGACTGGAAGACTCAGAGACAAATGTATTGAACGACATTTTCATTTCCAGAAAGTCTGTTCTGCTATGCCAGACACAGGCCCTTATAGGCTGGATTTGTTGAGTAGATCGCGATGGTATTTAACATTTTGTGCGTGCGGGTTGGAAATCCAAGGTTGTTAGACCAAAACAAAGCTCAAACGGAGATTAGAACATGCGTCTAAATCTCTGAGTTAGAATCGCTGATTTGCCGATAAGTCTAAAATCTCCATGTCATCAGGAGATACTATGGCTGTCAGCTTTCCTCTATAATCTCCTCCTCTGTAATATCATTACAAAAGATACATTACCCACTTCAACCCTATATACATTTCAACCATTTGAAAATAGCAGATCTACAAGCTCACAATGCATCGTGATGCGACGCGTTGTGAGCTTGCAGATCTGCTATTTTCAAAAGATTCTGATATATATTTGAAAACTTGAAATGGGACATTCTGCACAATGTGTACTTTCTACTTTTGGTACTTTAAGTACATTTTGATACCAATACTTTCGTACTTTTACTCAAGTATATTTTGAATTCCGGACTTTTACTTGTAATAAAGTATTTCTAAATTGCAGTATTGATACTTTTACGTATTTACGAATTTAAGTAAAGAATGTGAGTATTTTTCCACCCATGGGCGTGGTGGAGTATATGAAGACAGACAGCATCAGCAGACTAGTGCAAGAATCTTAATCTTTCACAAAATATTGCACGGGACGTTGCAGCATATTTCACCAGTAGGTGCAAACAGTCACCGGGCAGGATTGGGGTGTATAGGCTCTGGATGTCAGCAGCTACACTTGGCACTGAAATGTCTCACTTCCTCCCCTGGTGGTGTGATAAAAAAAATATGTCAGTGGTGGAAAAAGTACTCAAATGTTTTACTTAAGTTAAAGTATCAATACTGCAATGTAGAAATACAAGTAAAAGTCCGGAATTCAAAATGTACTTGAGTAAAAGTACAAAAGTATTGGCATCAAAATGGACCAAAAGTAAAAGTACTAATTATGCAGAATGTCCCATTTAAAGTTTTCAAATGTATATATATATATTTTGTAATAGCCGATCTACAAGCTCACATTGCGTCGCATCGCGACGCATTGTGAGCTTGTAGATCAGCTATCAAATAATTGAAGTGGAGTAAAAGTACAATGTTTGCCTCTGAGATGTAACGGAGTAGAGTAAAAGTATTGGAAATTGGAAATACTCCAGTAAAGTAAAAAAATATATATACCTCAACATTATACTTAAGTACAGTACTTGAGTAAATGTCCTTCATTACTTTAACTGGGTGGGTCTGGGGTGTATAGTGGGTGTATAGGCTCTGGATGTCAGCAGCTACACACTTGGCACTGAAATGTCTCACTTCCTCCCTTGGAGGTGTGATAAAAAAAATTTGATGATGGTTGGTGTGAACTGAGGCTCATTCTATATGGCTGCAGCTGTTGCAGGAGCATCCGCTGAATCTGTGAAGAAATGCAAATGGGATTCTAATGTATTCTCCACCATGCA
Organism: Gymnoscopelus braueri; assembly: GCF_963280865.1. Classification (NCBI taxonomy): domain Eukaryota; kingdom Metazoa; phylum Chordata; class Actinopteri; order Myctophiformes; family Myctophidae; genus Gymnoscopelus; species Gymnoscopelus braueri. Next base: position 28,606,875 of record NC_137625.1, read on the forward strand.
GGACCATGCTGGACTGGGCTGCGCCCCTATAACCCCGTTTAAGACCATCTATCTCAGCATGCCACACCAGCTTCCAGCCTGGGCCTGCATCCAGTATGCGCCTCCTCTCCTCTCCTCTCCTGTCTTCTGCAGGCTGCGGCTAGTTGCTACCAGTGGTGGAAAAAAGTACTCACATTTTTTTACTTAAATAAAAGTATCAATACTGCAATGCAGAAATACTCTGTTAGAATTCTAAATGTACTTGAGTAAAAGTAAAAACGTATTGGTATCAAAATGTACTTAAAGTACAAAAAGTAAAAGTACTCATTGTGCAGAATGTCCCGTTTCACAAGTTCAAAATGTTTTTAAAAAATCTTTTGAAAATAGCAGACAAGCTCACAATGCATCACGACGCATTGTGAGCTTGTAGATCGGCTATTTTAAAATGGTCGAAATGTTTATAGGGCTGAAGTGGTTAATGTATGTTTTGTAATAATAATCAAAATCTACAAGGTAACTAGTAACTAAAGTTTTCAAATAACTGTAGTGGAATAAAAGTACAATATTTGCCTCTGAAATGTAGTGGGGTAGAAGTGAAAATACAGAAAATTGGAAATACTCCAGTAAAGTAAAAGTACCTAAAAATTGCACTTAAGTACAGTACTTGAGTAAATGTACTTAGTTACTTTACACCACTGGTTGCTACAGTCCCATTCATCTCCCACTCTCTAATTCCCAAAGCCCATCCGTGAGTGAGTGAGTGAGTGAGTGAGTGAGTGAGTGAGTGAGTGAGTGAGTGAGTGTGTGTGTGTGTGTGTGTGTGTGTGTGTGTGTGTGTATTGAACGTATGACCGGCATTTGTGTTTACATACACTTTCAAGTTCATTCTGCCGTCTGTCAACAGGTTCACACAAATACACACACTTGCACGCACGAACGCAGTACATGCACACATGCACACACTCACACTCACATGTCCTGTCAGTGTATACCTTTTCCTGGCGAGGATGCATAAAATAGACTTTTTAGGAAGCTGTCCCGTGTGGTGTAGCGCTGCGCAGGAGGAACTGCTTAATTGCTTTGGGGAAAAAGGAGCGAAGAACGAGGCTCTTTTAAGATGCTAATGAGGAGCTGTCAGAGATTTTCCGTTTCAACTGAGAAATTGGAAGTTTGAGGCTCCCAGCTGGCCTGGCATACAGACAGACAGACAGACCGGACCAGGGCTCAGTCTACCCAGGCCTGGCCTGGCATACAGACAGACAGACAGAACGGACCAGGCTCATTCACCCAGGCTGCATGCCCTTCTGCGTCGCAGTGTTCTGCTTCGCTCTTCAACCCCAGAGCCTAATATAGCTGCAACCTTTAATGCTACAGAGTCTTTTTTTTTTTAAAGACACTGAACCCTACATTGCCTCCAATGTGTCGGTCGGCGCTAGCTCGCCACCATTGGTGTGTGAATGTGGGAGGTGAGGACGCTGGCGTTTACTGTTCGCCGCTTCACCTCCCAATGTATGAATGGATGAACATTGTAAAAAGAGCTTTGAGTAAGTTTGAGTGCTTAGAAAAGCGCCATTAAAAATGCAATTCATTATTTAACTGGCCAACCTCCGCATAATCAGCGTTATATACAGCATATTAATGTATCTACGTATGAGTTTAGGATACGTGGGGAGGAAGTTCTCACGCTGAATGTGTGAGACACTGTGTCAGGCAGAGGGGTTCAACTCGGGCCAACGTTGTGGAGAGAGACGAGAGGAATAGAGAAAGGAAGAAGTTCCCATCTTAATAATAAAGGAAACCAGGGAATGTGACAGCAGGTTATATGTCAGTCTCACGCTTATACCTGAAATACATCTGTTTTAATAAATAGAAGATTATGGATCCCTTCATAATATAATACTGCTCGTGTTACCAGGCTAAGTCATTTGTGCCTCTCCTACACACCTGCAGTGGTGGAAAAAGTACTCTCATTTTCTACTTAAGTAAAAGTATCAATACTGCAATGTAGAAATACTCTGTTACAAGTAAAAGGCCTGTGTTGAAAATGTTACTTGAGTAAAAGTACAAAAGTATTGGCATGAAAATATACTTAAAAGTACCAAAAGTAAAAGTACTAATGTTTGAAAATAGCCGATCTACAAGCTCACAACGCATCGCGGTGCAACGCGTTGTGAGCTTGTAGATTAGCTATTTTCAAATAGCCTATATTCTATAAAACAGGGATTACGTGGTTAATGTAAATAATAATATCTGAAAAGTAACTAGTAACTAAAGGTTTCAAATAATTGTAGTGGAGTAAAAGTACAATATTTGCCTCTGAGATGTAGTGGAGTAGAAGTAAAAGTATTGAACATTGGAAATACTCCATTAAAGTAAAATTACCTCAAAATTGTACTTAAGTACAGTACTTAAGTATGTACTTAGTTACTTTACACCACTGCACACCTGTCTCAAGAAATAGATGTGCAACGTGCTCGTCTATTCCGATGAAAAAACGCAGACTGCAACAAAGTAGACATGAAACAGGTGCAACTTAAATGTACAACAAACGGGTGGATGTCATACTAAATACAACAGCATGTGAGTGTGATAATTGCTTTGTTAAAGTGGGAAATACATTCGGGCAGTTAAACGTGAAACATGAAACAGGAAATGAATGCTGCTTCTTTTTTTCCCCCTGTTTTTTTCCCCCCGCTTTGTTTTATGGACTGGATTCAAAGACGGTCTTTCATCACAGTATGGCTTTTATGTGCTAAGCACAGCTGGTCTGCCGTTGCACTTTGAGTAAGGCCTAATGCTGTGAGTGCATTTTACAATGCCTTTTTTTGTAGGTTAAGCCTCATAAAACCGTATTTTTCTCCTCGTTTGGGTTGGACTCGGTGTGCACCGTGACTCACAGATATAGTGCATCGTGTTTATGCTGCCTCTACACTATTTTTAACCATTTAAACCCTATATACTATGTACTTCGTTGACCGGAGGTCCCCCTTGGGGTCTATAATAGGCCCTCTCCTTTTTTTCTCACTAAATCTTTACGAAATCTCTTAGTCGAAAATAGCTGATCTACGAGCTCACAGCGCATTGCATTTAGTTTCACAGCGCATTGCACTTAGTCTGTGATCTATGCTCCTCCCTGCTCCCGGGGATATGACCAGTGGACCACACTAGAAGACTGTTGTCATACTCTGCACATGGCATTGGTTTAAAACGAAACAAAACAAGTGCGGGCACGGTGGTGCAGTCGGTAGCGCTGTCGCCTCACAGCTAGAAGGTCCTGGGTTCGAATTCCCGCCGGGGACGCTGTGGGCGCTGGGGGGCGTGTTCTCTCCTCCGCGTCATTAGTGCCCATACCCTAGGTGGGGTTTGGCAAAAGGGCCTTTCTGTGTGGAGTTTGCATGTTCTCCCCGTGTCCCCTAGGGTAGGTACCCTCACAAAAAAACATGCAGTAATCCTGATCTCTATACCAGTGTCTATCAACCTTTTTTGTGCCAAGGCACACCTGGCATAGCCAAAAAATCCCAGGGCACACCTAGATACGGTATATATATATATATATAATTATATATATATATATATATACAGTATATCTATATACACACACTAGGGGTGTGCCGATTTCACGAAACGATACGATACGATATTGGGCACACAACTTCAATACGATTTCGATACGATACGCACTTTTTTATCATGAAAATATATGGGGGAGAAAAAAAGCAAATGCAAACAAATATTTCTGTTTTTGCATTATTCAGACATGCAAACTTGTAGCTTTTCAGCTTCCACTAGCCGTTTTGAATCCAAATAGGGCAATAGTGTGACACCTGACCCGAAAAAAAACAGCATTTTGTCACCCTTTTCACCTCGGGGCTGTTTGCATGCCTGATTATTATTATTATTGTTAAAAAAAAAAAAAAAAAAAAAATCTTTTTTTTTTCTTTTTTCAAAATGATATTTTTTCAAACCTTCTTCAAACGGCGCGGCACACCTCAGCAGTAGCCCCGGCCCAAAATTGGGACGTTTGCCAGGGTTGATATACATTGCTCTATACTGCCTCCCCCTGATGGAGGGGAAAGGAACTGGTTGGAATAACGCGTTCTGTCCACGCTTCCTGCTCACTCCTCATGCATGCATTGAAGGAAGTATGAGCTCAATTCCGGGCTCTCCCCAGGCTGGCAGAGGGAGAGTAGCGCCCAGGATTACAGCTTAGGCAATTGGCACTGGATGAAAAAAGTGGGTTACAAAAATCGTCAATAAATAAACAAAACAAAACAAGAAGGAGTGACTTCCATTCATGTGGATCTCATGTGGCCGGTCTATCGCCTACCTATGATGTATGTCTTGCGCCATTTCTATTTAAAGTAAAGCAAAGACTTCCATTACATAGCAAAATAAACATTATGAGATATTTTTTTTACTTCCTTAGTCTACTGACTATAAATTTGGTCGAGCACTTTGTGAACTTAGCCCCAGACGTGGCACCGTAAGAAGCGCCTACGCTCGGCTGACTTTCACTGGTTAACCCATTAAGACCGGGAACGCAGCAAGTGTGTCATTTTTTGATTTCTATGGCTACTGAAAAATAGCAGATATACAAGCTCATAGCACGGCACCGAGTGCCGTGCTATGAGCTTGTAGATCTGCTATTTTTGAAAAATCATGAAAAGTTCAAATATTTGATTTATTTTATTTTATTTGTAACTCAAATCTTTGCTTCTGGGGGTTCCTGGAACTAAATATTTTACAAATGTTCACTTTAAAAAAATATATAATCCAAGATTTTGCCACGAATTTTCACGATTTTTCAAAAATAGCAGATCTACAAGCTTGTATATCTGCTATTTTTGAATAGCCAAAGACATCTAAAAATGACACACAGATGCGTTCCCGGTCTTTAATGGGTTAAATAGAAATAGAACAAAACAACTAAAAGAAGCACACGGAGATGAACATCTGGGAATACGTTCATCTCGGCTCAGCTGCCACCGCAGTAAGAGAAGAAGAGATAACAAAACAAGCATGTTTCCTGGCAAGATGTCTAGAAGTTGACGGTATGGCAGATCGCTGTTCAATCCCCACATGGTGGATACCTTGTTTACTAGCAGTGGTGTAAAGTAACAAAGTACACTTACTTAAGCCCTGTACTTAAGTACAGTTTTGAGGTATTTGTACTTTATTTGACTATTTCCAATATCCAATATTTTTACTTCTACTCCACTACATCTCAGATCCAAATATTGTATTTTTTACTCCACTACATTTATTTGAGTAACTTTAGTTACTTTGTAGATTTTGATTAGTATTTCACAACATACATCAGCCCTAGTATACATTTCGGCCATTTGAAAATAGCAGATCTACAAGCTCACAATGCATTGCGATGCGACGCGTTGTGAGCTTGTAGATCTGCTATTTTCAAACTATTTTTTTTAAACATTTCATACAATTGAAAACTTGTGAAATGGGACCTTCTGCATAATGAGTACTTACTACTTTTGGTACTTTAAGTACATTTCTATACCAATGCTTTTGTACTTTTACTCAAGTAAATGTTGACTTCCGGACTTTTTACTTTTACTTCTACATGAGTACTTCTACATTACAGTATTACTTTTACTTAAGTAGAAAAATTGAGTACTTTTTCCACCACTGTTTCCTAGAGATGATACAACTGAAAACAAATCTGCATCAGCAGAAGCTTCTGGTGTGTGCTTCTGTGGGAAGCACACACCAGAAGCTGCTGCATGGTGCAGTAATTACGATGTAGTCGCAGTCCAAGCTCGCGCTTTGCTCGTTTGCTCCAACGCTGGCTCTCGCTCTCTCTTTCTGCTTACTGCACACTGAGCAATGATAGCGGCGAGCAGCAGTCCATCTCTTGAGGGCCCGCATTAATATTTAACAAATGTTCAGCAGACGTTGGAAGAACATAAAGTTCAGGCAGCTAGCGAAAAAAGCACCCCCCCCTAGTCTCCATCAAAACTCCAAACTTTCAGTGAATGCCAAGTGAGGTCCATATAGCGCAGCGCTCGAGAATCACTCTTTTCTCTCCACAGAACACTCTCGTTCTTATGCAAGAAGACAACAGGGAACCACTCGAAAAATCAAACGCACCCACGCCCCTTGAGCGGCGTTATTATGGATCCCACCACAGTTCTAGGCAAAAACATGTGCTGTGATTGGCCAGTAGTCGCTGTGATTGACAGTTCTCGTTTTTGGAACTATGCCTAAACCTATAACCTCATTCGAGCTTTGACAACAGAATAAAAGAAGGGGCACAGCAAACGCAGCAGTGTTTGTTTGTTTGTTTGTCTGGCTCCTGTTACTTGGGAATGATGCTGTATAGTTACCTATACATTCAGCACTCGGAGCAGGGGAGTGGATCCACTCTCTCTCATACAAAATGTTCAAACTCTCACCCATTTTCTCTCTGACATTCAATACTGGAACGCATCTCTGTCATTTCAGATTTCTTTGGCTGTTCAAAAATAGCAGATATACAAGATGTAGATCTGCTATTTTTGAAAAATCGTGGAAATGTATGCAAATCTTTGTATATACATATATTTTAAAGCGAAAATTTGTTACACATCTTTGCTTCTGGGGGGTCCCTGGAACAAAATATTTCACAAACGTTGTTGATGTGCACACATTTTCACGATTAAAAAAAAATAGCAGATCTACAAGCTGTGCCGCGCTATGAGCTTGTAGATCTGCTATTTCATCTTAAATGACACAGATGCGTTCCCTGTATTAATGGATTAAAGGGGGCGGGATTAATAGACTGTGACATCACAGTCCAGGGGCCAACCCCAGCACTTTTTTTTTGCCTAATTATTCAGAAAACCCCAGACCACAGAAAATCAACTGAAAGCTGAAAGTCCACATGAAACCTTTACGACAGCATGGCTGAGTTGAACGCGACTTTGACTTATTCCTGCAGGCTCCTATAGGTGTATAGGGCCGCCACTCATAGCTGATTGTGTGCGGACATTAAGACTCAGAATAGAGCAGAAGAAATATGACACTGATTGGGCCAAGTAATATGAGAGACACGCACAGACAGGGGCAAACGCATGATCTCCTTGCAGAGATGACACAGGAAAAACAGTAAGCCACAGCAGCCACATACTGTAGCATTAATGATCAATCAGAGAGTTTGATTTCAGATAACAAGATGCATCGAGCGACCCCTAGAGGTGAAACAAGTGTTGCTTGCTTGTTAAAAGGATCCCTGGCTAATGAGCCAAATATGCCTTAATACATTATAATTGCCCTCTATAACTAAGATTAAAACATCTACAATATTTTATTTCTTTTAGAAACAGCTAATCTTTTACCCAAGAGGGGCAATGCCCGTCGCAAGTTGATGTTGTCATGTGTGGTCTAGCCCCATGGAATTTATGGAATGCATGTGCAAAAAAATACATATTTTAAATATTGATTTGATGCTCATATCAACCGTAGGAAGTATTACGTTGTTTTTTATTTCCATGGGGCTAGACCACCCGTGGACAAATGACATCATCAACTTGCGACGGGTATTACCCCTATTGAGTGAACGTTGAACTATTTCTAAAATAAATAAAATATTTAAGGTGTTTTTAATTAAAAAATGTTGTTATAGAGGACAATTATTTTTTACTTTTAAGAATAAATGCATAAATCAGCAATTACTAAAGCAATTGTTTGTGAAGTGAAGGAAGATGATTAAAAGTCAGTGTTCAGCTTCAATTGGTAATGTTAAAAACCACAACCCAAGCCAGAACTCTTCGCGTAGTCACAGACTCAAGACCTGAATTTCAACAGCCACATTAGGGATATTACAAAGCTACAGCCCACTATCACTTAAAAAATATACTGTATCTAGGATTATAGAGCTTATGTCTCAGAGGGATGTGGAAAAAACTTGTCCATGCATTTATATTCAGTCAACACGACTACTGTAATGGTGCCTTTACATGTCTCACTAAAACATTTTTTCATAGTTTAGGGACAAATACATTTCTTGTCTCGTTCAGGTCGTCTGCTTTCTGAACCCAGAGTAAAAAAACAAATGTGCAGCCGCAGCATTCAGTTTTTATGTACTTCATATCTGAGACAATCTCCCGGAAAACTCAGGGTCTGCTGCAGCCCTCAGTTCTTTTAAATCAAAGCTGAAGACTTTTCTGTTTGCTGCTGCCTTTTTCTGAGGTTCTTGGTTCATTTATTGTGCTGCACTGTAAATTCTCTTTTTTGTTGTACTTTATGTGAGATTATTCTCATTGTCTGTGCTGTTTTCAAACTCTTTATTCACTATTTTTAATTGCAATTAAATGTCTTTTATAATGTGCCTCTTTTGCACTTAACCCATTAAGACCGGGAAAGTGTCACTTTAGATTTATTTGGCTATTCAAAAATAGCAGATATACAAGCTCCGAGTGCCGCGCTATGAGCTTGTAGATCTGCTATTTTTGAAAAACAATCGTGAAAAGGTGTGCAAATCTTTTAATATATGCATTTTTAACTCAAATCTTTGCTTTTGGGGAGGGTCCCTGGAGCAAAATATTTTGAGATTGGGGGGGGTCATATTATTACATATCATGAAATACGTATCATTTTGGGGGTCCTTGACCACTGATATAGCAACACAAAATAGCAGATCTACAAGCTCATAGCGCGGCATTCGGTGCCGCGCTATGAGCTTGTATATCTGCTATTTTTGAATAGCCAAATAAATCTAAAATGACACAGATGCGTTGACACAGTACGTCTTGCCATTCAACGTGTGGATGGCAACGCAATAAATCTGTCCAGTCAGATAGTGAAGTCACAGCTATAGCCACCAAAGAACATCCTGCAACGAAAAATGCATGGAAACACTGACTCAGAGCTCAGAGTAGCGCCAAGGAGGAGACATTACACAGAATGTCTTGCGGGCGTCAGGTCCTCCTATGTTAGCCTTGATGAAGAAACTCTGAGAAGCACAGCCCGGCCATGGAAACAACATGAGACACACAGCAGCTGGAATCGGCACAGATTGATAAGATTACAATGATTGGGTATGCATTCTAAAAGGCTCATGGCGAGTTTCAAACAAGAGGTAGTATTTTTCCATCTATATATCAGTGGGTCTCAAACTTTCTTCCTGTCAAGGACCCCCAAAATGACATGTATTTGGCCACGGACCCCCATCTCAAAATATATTGTTCCAGGGACCCCCCCCAGATTTGAGTTAAACATGTTCGCTTTAAAAAACAATATTAAATATTCAAAGATGTGCACAAATATTTCACGATTTTTCAAAAACAGCAGATCTACAAGCTCATAGCGTGGCACTCGGTGCCGCGCTATGAGCTTGTAGATCTGCTGTTTTTTGAACAGCCGAAGAAATCTAAAAAATGACACAGATACGTTCCCGGTCTTAACGGGTTAAGAGATTCTGAATGGTATTCTCTCTACCGGGTGTTCCAGACTAGAGAGCTCAACGTGACATCTTCTTTCAAGTTTGTCGGGCTTGGGCTTTTATCGTCTCGAAAACATCTTTCGAGATTCTGTTTGATTTGTTTCGTTTCATTTCAGCACTTGGTGGAATCATTTGGGGAATTCCAAGTGAATTCCAAGTTTTTGCTGGGGCCATTTCCTCCCCTCGTTGGGTACATAGTGTAAAAAAGAATGGACAGCATTACACCCATGACACATACAGACCGTAAATTAAGCCTATTTTTCAGCAATTTAAAATCCGCCATCTTTCTATATCGCGTCATATCCTATGCACACAGAGATTAATGCTATTGGTTGGGACCAGAGCGGGGGTAGGGAATTAATGCTATTGGTTGTGTAGCGTGTCAATCAAATCATCACAAGGTAGCCACTCCCCTTCTACAGCATACCCTAATTCAATGTGTATTAAGGTAATATAAAATCAAGTCTAAAGTTTGGCAAAAACCCACCCACTTGAATGGAGAGTAATTCTTTCTGACACCAGCAGGGGGTGAAACAGCAAAACTACAGGCCATTCATATGAACTGTCACTTCCTATACGGCCTCAATTTACAACCGAGAAGCTGGCCCCCTTGTTCAAAACATCTTTCGAGATTCTGTTTGATTTGTTTTATTTCGTTTCAGCACTTGGTGGAATCATGTGGGAATTCCAAGTGACTGACTTTTTTTTTTGCCGGGGCCATTTCCTCCCCCTATACCCTATCCTATCCTATACCCCTCGTTGGGTAGCAGAGCGATGTGCTGCTGCTTTGCAGCTTGACAGCGGGAGTTCACCAGCGTGTACAACCTGAAGATGATGCTGCAGTCCATCTGCACTGCATCCACACACACACTCATCTACTTCAGCCAAGACGCACAACGAAAACACTCCTTTTTACCCCCTCAGAGAAACGTAGGAGTAGAGAGAAGGAACAGATGGAGAGAGAGAGAGAGAGAGGGGGGGTGGTAAGAGAGGTAGGGAGGAGGGTGGGGTTTAACCCATTAAGACCGGGAACGCATCTGTGTCGTTTTTAGATTTCTTTGGCTATTATAAAAAATAGCAGATCTACAAGCTCATAGCGCGGCACCGAGTGCCGCGCTATGAGCTTGTAGATCTGCTATCTTAGAAAAACCTTGACAATTTGTGCAAATCTTTGAATATATATATATTTTTAAGCGAACATTTGTAACTCAAATTTTTTTTTTTGCTTCTGGCGATTCTACTTCTATGTTCTAAGTTTAAAAAAAAACGTTTCTGTCTATATCAGTGACCCCCAAAATTATATGTATTTGGCCGCGGACCCCCATCTCACTCAAAATATTTTGTTCCAGGGACCGCCCAGAAGCAAAGATTTTAGTAAAAAATGTCCGCTTGAAAAAATATATCTTTTTTATTTTCAAAAATAGCAGATCTACAAGCTTGTAGCGTGGCACTCGGTGCCGCGCTATGAGCTTGTATATCTGCTATTCTTGAATGGCCCAAAGACATCTTAAAAATGACACAGACGCGTTTCCCCGGCCTTAACGGGTTAATGCAGTGAGAACAATCAAGCAAGCTGCATCGATTCCTGGGTGATCGAACGGTGATGAGATGCTGACGCGCCAAATTACCGGCGTGGCTAACAGGTCCACGGTTGACTCACCCCTGTCTCCAGGAGAGAGCATTCTATCACTATAGGCTCCTGGGAAGACTTGTCCTGCTTGTAGCTTAATTAATATAACATGCCCTTGCATTGATTATCCATAGGCGGCCCCGCTTCAATGGACAATCAATGCAAATATCATTACCATCTTTTTGCATATAGATTAGCAGCAGAGCAAACTGTCTGTGGAGAGATATTCCAGAACAGCTGATGTGTAATACATGAGTACATGTCAGTGCAGGTGGACTGAGTTCAAAGAATTAGCGTTTGCATTCCGGTTCGATTGAGAGTTATACGCTCTCGGCTTACTACCTTGTTACCGTCCCCACAGTGTAACTAAGTAAATTTACTCAAGTACTGTACCTATGTACAATTTTGAGGTATTTGTGCTTTACTTCAGTATTGCCAATACTTTTACTTCTACTCCACTACATCTCAGAGACAAATATTGTACTTTTACTCCACGACAATTATTTGAAAACTTTAGTTACTAGTTAATAAAATAGTAGATCTACAAGCTCACGATGCGTTGCGACACATCGTGGGCTTGTAGATCTTCTATGTTCAAAAGATGTTTAAACTTGAAATGGGACATTCTGCACAATGAGCACTTTAACTCTTGGTTCTTTAATTGCATTTTGATGCCAATAATTTGTATACTTTTACTCAATTACATTTTGAATTCCGGACTTTTACTTGCAGTACATTGCAGTATTGATACTTTTACTTAAGTAAAAAAGAAATTGAGTGCTTTTTCCACCAGTGCTGTCCCCACAGGTGGAAAATCCATCCGCACCCGGCAACCCTTTTGTACAATGTATAATTTCTGAGAACGTGAACGAGAGGGAATGCAAGCCTAGTAGAACAGGGTAATATACATCTTCATGTGTGTGTGTGTGTGTGTGTGTGTGTGTGTGTGTGTGTGTGTGTGTGTGTGTGTGTGTGTGTGTGTGTGTGTGTGTGTGTGTGAGAGAGAGAGAACGGTGTGACCAGCACTTAGCAGTGGAAAAACAGTCAGGGTATACATGCAAGCCAAGCAGAAAAAGAGAGCGTTTTCTGGTTCAACAAACGAGCCACAGAAATGCAATTTCACAGTAAAGCAGATAGTGGAAATAACTCTAAACGGCGGACAGGGAGTCACCTTCCACACACACCGTTGAGAATAGCAATCTCACAGCGATGCACAGAAGAAGAGAGAGAGAGAGAGAGAGAGAGAGAGAGAGAGAGAGAGAGAGAGAGAGAGAGAGAGAGAGAGAGGTAGAGAGAGGTGGAGACGGACATGAAGCGGAGACGGAAGGATTTAGCCTCTAATCCATGTCCACTGTGTGTGAATTTAACCCCTTCAATCCGGGAACGCATCTGTGAATTTTTTTTTATTTCTTTGGCTATTCAAAAATAGCAGATATACAAGCTCGTAGCGCGGCACCGAGTGCTGCGCTACAAGCTTGTATATCTGCTATTTTTGAAAGATCGTCAACAGTTGTTGTGCAAATCTTTGAGTGTATCTTTTTTAAAGCGAACATTTGTAACTCAAATCTTTGCTTCTGGAGGTCCCTGGAACAAAAATACAAATGTACAAATGTTTGCTTTAAAAATATATATATTCAAAGATTTGCACAAAATTTCAAGATTTGCACAAAAATAGCAGATCTACAAGCTCATAGCGCGGCACCGAGTAAATAAAATCTTTGCTTCTGGGGGTCCCTGGAACAACATATTTTACAAATGTTCGCTTTAAAACATTTTATATATTCAAAGATTAGCAGAAATGTTTACGATAAAAAAAAAAATCCAGATCTACAAGCACTAGGTGCCGCGCTATGAGCTTGTATATCTGCTATTTTTTAATAGCCCAAAGACATCTAAAAATGACACACAGATGCGTTCCCGGTCTTAATGGGTTAACCACATAGGCAAACGTTTGTTGAAAATAGCCGTTCTACAAGCTCACATGCACGTCGAGAGCTTGTAGAACGGCGATTTTCGGCGAAGAGAAGGGGGAAAAAAGGAGGAGATGAAGTATAGACCCCTGGGGGACCCGGGCCCAGTCAATTCATTATATAGGGTTTTAAAGGGGTTTAAGAGCTCAAGTTGTGAAATGCGAGAAGCATTATTGCTAGCTGTAGAATCAACATCGGTTGCTCAATATTATATTGAGTGCACCGAACAGACAGCTTGTCCATTATCTTATTCATAAAGCACATCATGTTTTGGTGTTCTTTTTTTGTTTTAGATTGTTTGGGGGCATATTTTATTTAGACTGTGTAGAGCAGTGGTTCTCAAACTTTTTCGTGCCAAGGACGCCCAAATTGATATGTATGTGGCCGCGGACCCCCAACTGAAAAGATGTTGTGCCAGGGACCCCCAGAAGCAAAAAAAATGTTACAAATGTTCGCCTTTGTAGATTTAAAGATTTGCACACATTTTCAAGATAAAAAAAAAAAAAAAAAGCAGATCTACAAGCTCAGAGCACAGCACTTGGTGCCGCGCTATGAGCTTGTATATCTGCTATTTTTTAATGGCCAAAGTAGAAAATATGGATAAAGGGGTTCAAACGATTGTGACGCTTTATTATCTAATTTTGCTGGGGACCCCCTGCTATTCCCGCCAAGGACCCCTAGGGGTCCCCGGACTCCACTTTGAGAACCAAAGGTGAAGAGAGACAGCAATCTGAGGGCAGAGAGAGAGAGAGAGAGAGAGAGAGAGAGAGAGGAAAGAAACGCGAGACGTGCTAATTATGGTCAATACACTCACTAAGTGTAACTCACTAAGCCGCCGTAGGCACCCCTGTGGGCATTTTTTGTTGGCCGGTGATGTTGTTAACATTGCATGAACACGAAACATCCATCCAGGTCTCAGCTCAAGCCTAAAACCATAGAAACAGAAGGATCATTCTGCAGATTCGGTAACCCTTACACCCTCTTACAGCATCAAAAGGTCAGATGGGGCACAAGAGTTAAAGGTTATACCTACTATTCCATGACATCACAACACCATCAACACCGGGATCATGTTTTGCAGAGCAAATGATCATCGGAAACACAACATGGTTTAGCCCCAGGACACCTTCGCTAAACCCTATACCCTCTCTCGGCATGTTATGTCACCCTATAATAACCGGTGGTGTAAAGTAACTAAGTACATTCACTCACAAGTACTGTACTTAAGTAGACTTTTGAGGATTTTTTTTACTTTACTGGAGTATTTCCAATTTTCTGTAATTTTACTTCTACTCCATTACATCTCAGAGGCAAATATTGTACTTTTACTCCACTACAATTATTTGAAAACTTTAGTTACTAGTTACTTTGTAGATTTTGATTATTATTAGAAAACCTACATTAACCACTTCAGCTCTGTATACATTTCGGCCATTTGAAAATAGCAGATCTACAAGCTCACAATGCGTCGCGATCTGCTATTTTCAAAAGATTTTTATACATTTGAAAACTTGAAATGGGACATCCTACATAACGAGTACTTTTACCTTTGGTACTTTAAGTACATTTTGATGCCAATACTTTCGTACTTTTACTCAAGTACATTTTGAATTCCAGACTTACTTGTAACGGAGTATTTCTACATTGCAGTATTGATACTTAACTTAAGTAAAACATTTGAGTACTTTTTCCACCACTGATCATCGGAAACAAATGGTTTAGCCCCAGGACACCTTGGCTGCACCGTATACCCTCTCGGCATGTTTTGTCATCCTATAATAACCCCACAGACACAGCTCAGCGGGCCTTGAGAGAACTTACATAATTAGTTCTAAACACAGTGTTTCCCAATCTGGGGACCGGATTTTGTGTGTGTGTGTGTGTGTGTGTGTGTGTGTGTGTGTGTGTGTGTGTGTGTGTGTGTGTGTGTGTGTGTGTGTGTGTGTGTGTGTGTGTGTGTGTGTGTGTGTGTGTGTGTGTGTGTGCTCTATAATCCAGGAGCACACTAGATGTTCCAAGTCTTAACGTCACAGATCTCTGGAGTCCCACCTTAAAGACGAGGCAACAAAGTGGGGTTACAAGACACTGATGCTATACGCCACAAGAGCAACCCACGGAAACATCAAACATTGTTTGAAATGGATCAGGAGAACGGGATAATAATTATGAGGTGGGCGATGACCCTATTAACTCATTCACTGCCTGGAATTAGTTAATTAATTCATCAGTCTCCGGTCCCCTTGCCAGCTAAAACGATTTTACTGTACCTTTGAAAAATCATGGAATATTTATTCTCCGTGACCTCCTTCCTCACTTTTGTGAATCCTTTAACATGAAAGGCGCCTATTTTTTTTGTGTTGTGATCACGTGATTTCTGGGCGTACTCTTCTTTGGTGGTGCTTGGATCATTCACAGGCAGCAACCCCCCAAAAACAAAAAGTCATCATAAGTCATCCATAGTGAAAGAGCTCAGAACACTTTCGCTTCTTTTGGGCAACACTGCTGTACGAAAAAAGTAGGGCATTCATTTACGAAAAAACGGAGTACGTTGGAATATGGAGATTACAAGGTTTCTGCCCGACGGCAAGAAAATACTGGAAATGAGTCGTTTTGACTCGTTTGCTCTCTAGCTGGCTGGCTTATTAGCTGGCTGGCAGCCTGATTAACTAGTGAGCTGATGGAGGAGTCGGTCTCATGATGAAACACGACATGTACACAGAGCGGGGTCTGCATCATGTCAGGGGTTTATACATTATGGAAGATAAGGGCCTATAGACATATACAGTAGGTACATAAAACTACAGTACATAAAACCTGCTGTGGGGACTTGTACACACACACACACACACACACACACACACACACACACACACACACACACACACACACACACACACACACACACACACACACACACACACACACACACACACACACACACACACACACACACACACACACACACACACACACACACACACACACACACACACACACACACAGCATCGCATGAGCTTGTAGATCTGCGATTTTCTAACATTTTACTACTTTTACTGTTGGTGCTTTAAGTATATTTTGATGCCAATACCTTTGTACTTTTTGACCTGTTTCCATTTTGCCAAATTAGACATCTCTCACAACCACACCAGACACCACTCTGGTGTGTTGGTGTGTTTTCCTGTATAGTGCAGCTTCACCACTGAACACCACACTGTGATTTATGTGGATTCATTCACAAACTGCACACATACTGCAGTAACTTACAGTACTGAATGAATTACAAAAAAGGACAAAAGTATACAAAACAATCTCGTCAATCCGGTTTTGACCACCGCTGTGTTCGTCTATATGATGTAAAGAAGCATTAAGTCAAACTATGTCTTTCACATTTAAATTTCCCGATCACGGCGATCTTTTTTTTGTGTGTGTCCACAAAAGCCTTCTGAAGCGGTTTATGGAAAGAAACGAGCGAGGAGCGACTGAGAGGATAAAAGGAGGTTTAAAAGAATCTAATTGAGAATATAAAAAGACAGTCCTCCCTGGAGACACAATGGGAGGTGTAATGAGAAATGGCATGGGGCCGAAACTGAGAACGTATGGAATGATATCTGAAATGAGAATTGTATAGTGGGAGGGTTTGGTCGTGCGTGCGTGCGTGCATGCGTGCGTGCGTGCGCGCGCGTTTGTGCGTGCACTTCCTAACCGTCTGTCCATTGTACCAAGACATCAGAGACACATACTTCCCACAGATTACAACCACACACGGAGATTTTGAAAACATGACCAATGACAAAAAACTCCCATATCTGCTGGGCGAAGTACAACAATGTGCAAACACAGCAGCAAGATTCGTGAGTTGCTGTGATAGGAAAAGGATATCAAACGGAACACAACCACCCTAAAGACTAATCATTGGGTATATTCCGGCACTATAACTACACCCAGTGATCTTGGTACATAGAAATTGATCTATTGAAGATTCTGACTTTCAAATGTACATATTTTTTGTTTTGATTGTATTGCTGTATTGTTGTATTATGCTTTCTGCTTTGGCAATGTAAACGTATGTTTTCTCATGCCAATAAAGCCCTTTGAATTGAATTGAAAAAAATTGAGTGTGTATGTGTGTGTGCGTGTGTGCGTGCGTGTCTGCAGAAGCTCTGACCTATGTCTTTTTATGGAGTGCGCCGCTCATTCCGTGCACATTTATCAGCCCACGGATTATATTAAACGCCACTATCGACATAACATACTACCACAAAGTTCTCCTGCAGAGAACCCGAGCCCAAGTTCAGTTCTCATAACAGTCACCATAAAGACCAGAATAATATGTGGATACAAGGCGTTATCTTCCTCCTTTCTGCAGTTTCATAGGGGCCGGCATTGGCAAGGCTGGGAGAGAGAGTACAGTCTGCACGCTATAATAGCTTATCTCTTATCTACAGCGGGATAGAAGAAAAATCCCTGCAGAGTGAGGACACCAAAGAGACCTTTTTGTTGTTGTTGGTGGGAGCACAGCCAATAAAGGGATACGCGTTGATAGGCAAAGCAATGGTGAATAGAAAGGGTAAAGAACAGCCATATATGTTTTGTTATATGTTTTGACCAGTTTAGTGCTTGCAAGTTGTGTTTTCATGAATCTTCAGTTATTAGCGTTTTTTTTGTGGTGGGGTTTCACAGTTTTTACACTGCAAGAACTACCGGTAGTTCTATAAGTGTTAACCCTTTAAGACCGGGGGACGCATCTGTGTAACCACTTTATCCATATTTTATACTTTTGGCTATTAAAAAATAGCAGATATACAAGCTCATAGCGCGGCACCGAGTGCCGCGCTATGAGCTTGTAGATCTGCTATTTTTTTTTTAAATCGTGTTTTTTTTGTGCAAATCTTTGAATATATATCTATAAAGCAATTGTTTTTACTCAAATCTTTGCTTCTGGGGGTCCCTGGATTTTTTTTTTTTGAGATGGGGGTCCGCAGCCAAATACATATCGTTGTGGGGCTCCTTGACACTGACATTAATATTATAGCAACATAAGTGTTTCAGAAAACTGTTTTAAACTGATTTAGAAGACATTTGTAGAATCCCCAGAAGCAATAACATTTTAGCTAGAAATGCTCGCTTTAAATATATATATATTCAAAGATTTGCACAACATTTTTCACGATTTTTCAAAAATAGCAGATCTACAAGCTCATAGCGCGGCACTATAAAAATGACACACAGATGCGTTCTCAGGTCTTAAAGAGTTAACGTAAAGGTAAAGTTAGATTAAGATTTGACTGTGTATAATGTCCTCAGTTGTTCTGCCTTTGTCTCTCTCTGTCTCTCTCTCTCTCTCTATTTGTTTTCATCTCTGTGGCTTTTCAGGCATCAGAGGCGGTTAGAAAAGGCAAAACGTACAGTAAAGCGTGGCGTGTGACAGAAATAGCCGAGCGTTATTCTAAAACGGGCGCTCCCCCCCCGGGCGGTCGCGGCGGTCCCGTCCCTAGAGTCGTGCCTGCAAAAAAATAATGAGATCACAGGAATCTGCCAATGAGATGCGGCCGTTTGATTGTGTTCATCGGTTTGCTCTTCTTGAGGGCCGTGTTTCAGACATGGAGCCCCGTTGGACACTCCAAACTCAAGAGCCATACAAATGAGCCCGTCGTAGCGGGGTGTCTTAGCCGTAATGGACCTATCTGCAGAGGAGGAGGAGGAGGAGGAGCAGGGGGAGGAGGAGGAGGAGGAGGTGGGAGCGAGGGGCCGGAGGGGAAACGGTGGTCTTCACGACCGTTATGAATGTTGCTGACTAACTGGAGCAGAGAGAGAGAGAGAAGTGTGTGTGTGTGTGTGTGTGTGTGTGTGTGTGTGTGTGTGTGTGTGTGTGTGTGTGTGTGTGTGTGTGTGTGTGTGTGTGTGTGTGTGTGTGTGTGTGTGTGTGTGTGTGTGTGTGTGTGTGTGTGTGTGAGACCTGAAGCCGACTCTACAAATGTCTTCTAAATCCCAACAGTATTCTGAAAAACGTATGTTTCTTAAGTATATCAGTGGTGCTCAAACTTTTTCAATGTCAAGGACCCCAAAAATTGTATGTATTTGGCCGCCGACCCCCATCTAAAAATGTTGTTCCAGGGACCCCCCCAGCAGCAAAGATTTGAGTTAAAAAATGTCGCTTTAAAAGAATGTATACATTCAATGATTTGCACACATTTTCGGGAATTCTCAAAAATAGCAGATCTACAAGCTCGTAGCGCGGCACTCGGTGCCGCGCTATGAGCTTGTAGATCTGCTATTTTTGAATAGCCAAGGTGTAAAATAATGCCTTGTGTGCGTGCTTGTGTGCGTGCGTGCGTGCGTGCGTGCGTCAGCAGTGGAAAAAGTACTCACGTTTTCTACTTATGTAAAGTTATCAATACTGCAAAGGTGCAGGCAGTTCATGCCGCAACGTTTGTGGCCAGAAATAAATATAAATATGCTTTATTGATCCCCAAAGGGGCAATTTATAATGTCACTGGTGCCGACCATGCAGTTTAAAATAGAGAAAAGCAAGCAAAACAACAAACAAAGCCACCATCACAATATAAAACAAAGATCATGCTACATCAGGGCTGGGTAGTATGAAATTAAATCGATAATGATTATTCTATTCTATTATTATATTAACATCATGATATGGCATAAGGGTTGTATTTTCCTGGTCACGTAAGCCCTATTTTATACTTGCAAATAAAAACAAACTCAGAAATAGTGAAAATAGTCCATCTACATTATCACAATGCGTCGCATTGGGCTATTTTCACAATTCTTTGAGAATAAAAAGCAGATCTACAATCTACAAATTCACAATGCGTCACACTGCGATCTTTGTGAGCTTGTTGATTCCTTCATATGATGGTGTCAGGCTTTTAATGGTCGTGAAGTGGAAGATTTTTTGTCGAAGAAGTGACATATTCGCTGAATAAGTGGTGCAGTAGCAGCATTTTGGCTGTCACCTCGCAGCAATCAATCCTTGAAATTAATCAATTCCATCTCGTGGATGAGTTTTTGATGTAGCTACGCTCCAAATTCAGGTAGACCCATTTATTTGCCTCCGCCCCAACTGATGGAAACCGCGGCCAATTTGCAAGTCATTATTTTGTGACATTTCACTGGTCTGACCGCTTCTTAGCGCATTAAAACCGGGAACGCATCTGTGTAACCACTTTAACCATTATTATTATACTTTGGCTATTAAAAAATAGCAGATATACAAGCGTATAGCTATGAGCTTGTAAATTTGCGATATTATTTTTTTAAGCGTGAACATTGTTGGAAATCTTTGAATGTATATATTTTTAAAGCAAAGTCTTTTAACTCAAATGTTTGCTTCTGGGGATTATACAAATGTCTTCTACATCCTAACAGTTGACAAAAAAAAAAAAAAATATATATATATATATATATATATATATATTATATTCAAAGATTTGCACACATTTTCACGATTTATCAAAAAAAATTGCCAAAGAAATAAAAAAATGACACCGACACGTTCCCGGTCTTAATGGGTTAAAATGGTCTCGACAGTGGAACAGAATCATATCTATGGTGTCTGTTCCTTTTTCACTCCCATCCTATTATGAACAGCGTTCCCATCTCTCGCTCCCCTCTCTCCCCCATGTCTCACTTGGGTGTGAGAGTGATGAGCGAGTGCGTGTACGTGCACGTGCGCACACACACACACACACACACACACACACACGCGTGTGTCTGTGTAACGTGGGCGCCAGCATTGATGATGAATGAAGCATCCAAACAGGCCAGATTCAATCACCTTGGATACTACTAAATATAGCCCTGTGTGGTGATGGCTAACGTATGTATAATAAATCAGCCAAGCTAGCTCGCCGCTCCACTGCGTCTGGAAAAAACACAATGCACACACGCTCGTGACGCGCGTCACCATTTGGCCCGCGTTGTGTGCATTTGTGCATACTGTACAATACATTATGCTCCGAGTTTGGTTCGCGCAAGTGTGCAGCGTCAACGCTAGCATTACTAACACATTTAACCCATTGAATCCGGGAACGCATCTCTGTCACTTCAGATTTCTTTGGGCTATTCAAAAATAGCAGATCTACAAGCTCATAGCGCGGCACCGAGTGCCGCGCCATGAGCTTGTAGGTCTGCTATTTTTTTGAAAAATCGTGAAAATGTGTGAACATAATTGAATATATCTTTATCTTTTAAAGCGAACATTTGTAACTCAAATCTTTTGCTTCTGGGGGGATTCTACTAATGTCTTTTACGGTTTCTTTTGAAAAAAAAAAACGCATGTTGCTATAATCAGTGGTTCTCCAACTTTTTCATGTCAAGGACCACCCAAAATGATTACGCATTTGGCCGCGGACCCCCCCATCTCAAAATGTTTTGTTCCAGGGACCCGACCCCCCCAAAAGCAAAGATTTGAGTTAATTTTTTTTTTAAATATAAATATTCAAAGATTTGCACAAATGTTCACGATTTTTCAATAATAGCAGATCTACAAGCTCATAGCTATATCTGCTATGTTTTGATAGCCGAAGTATAAAATAATGGTTTAAGTGGGCTACACAGATGCGTTCCCGGTTTTAATGGGTTAATGCAATGCTATAGGTGCACTTGTGTGGATGTATGTGCATGTATGCCGTGTCCGTGTCCGTGTTATGTTAGCGAGCATCCATGCATGCAAGCGTCTGTATATTTGTGTATGTATGCAGTGTACCATAATGACTACATGAGGACGCTTGTTCACAGGAGACTTGTTGCAGTATACATCAAGTGGGTTACTCTGTGTGTGTGTGTGTGTGTGCGTGTGTGTGTGTGTGTACTTGCATTATATACTTGTGACAAACGTCCCTACGAGTAGAAGTAGAGTAGAATTTGAGACACCACCATTTGTGAGTACCATTTTCCTGGTCATTTTCCTAACTCATCTGCTATTTTTGGCTTTACTATCTACTACAAAAGACGCAAAGATACACAGCGACACAGCACAGTCTGTGGCTGTTGAAGTGCTGATCAACACGCTCAAGCATGCATCCGACGAACGAGAAAAATATAAACAGCAAGACGAGACACTGGCCCCCATTAGGGCTACGAGCAGGAATTGTGTGCAGAGAGAAGGCAAGTGGAAAACTGTTAAACAACACTTGATCATGTCGTAGCTTTGTAGCTGCAGTTGAAGCCAAGAAGCTCAACTTTGGATTGTACCTTTGTAGATTTTGTAGCAGCTACAAACGTTGGGTGTCGCTTTGTAATTGAAAAAATGGCGTTAATAAAATCTGCGTAAGTAGAGTGATACAAGTGTGTGTGTGCATGGGTGTGCGTGCGTGTGCGTGCGTGTGCGTGTGTGTGTGTGTGTGTGTGAATGTGGGTGCACGCCAGGGTTTCCAGATCTGCTTATTATAATTTCCCCGCAAGATTTTATTTGAAAATAGCCGATCTACAAGCTCGTTGTAAGCTTGTAGATCTGCTATTTTCAAATAGCTGATGTATATGTTAAAGTGCTCATGTGGCCCCATAGTCGCTTCTTTTTGGCTGGTTTTCCTAGACCTGGTTGCTTGTTTCTCTCACAGAATCTGGCAACAGTGGTGCACACGCGTGTTTGTGTGTGTGTGTGTGTACCGGTGTAAAATAAACCACTAGGTGTTGTGTGGCCCCTGTGACTGTGATGAATCAGTAGTCATAACCAGGTCTGCGCCTGTGTGGCCCCCGGGCTCTGGGGGTCACCTTGGAGATGTGTCGGGGGGGCTCTACGCCATCTGGTCTCTGTACAGCGGGGAGGAAGACTCCGCTGCCATTCATGCTCCACCGCACTCCCTGTACAGCCCTGACCATTAGCCTGCACACACACCTCACACACCTCTCACACACACACACACACACAGACACACACACACACACACAGCCCTGACCTGCTGCTGCTCCACACAGCTGCTTCGCATACACACACCCACACAGAGTGGTGTGCAAAGTAACTAAGTACATTTACTCAAGTACTGCACTGATTTCGAACGCCTTATCCATGCTTTTATCTCAACCCGACTACTGTAATGCACTTTATGTTAGCCGTCAGCCAAGCCCGCTTGTCACGACTACAGTCAGTCCACAACGCGGCCGCTCACCTCTCATTCAGTGCCAGACTTATTTCTGTCTGTGCGGTTCCAGTGCCAGGATTTTGCTATTTTCTTACCTTTTCAAGTAGTCAAAGAATATTTATCTCCAGTATGATTGATCCCCTGATGGTTGCTAATCACTGAGGGTTTTCAGGTGTGGTTTCACAAATACAAATGTCAACGAGGTCATCGCGACCTCGTTGACATTTGTTGTTTGACGTTTGAAAATAGCATGTTTCACTCAAAGATACATGGTAAAACACAGGAAAATGTAGATTTTTTTCTCTGTTATTTTTTAACATTGAAGTGAATGGAGCAGCAACTTTTTGGATAGCGTCATTTTCGTCATTGGCAGTGTGTGGGCCATTGCAGAATCGGACGGGAATTTTCGTCCATGGCAATGAAAGAGTTAACAGGGGCACGGAAGTGTGATCACATCTCCCCCGATTCTTGCCTCCCTACACTGGCTCCCTGTTCGTTACAGGATGTTTTTAAGTCTTTAAATGGGTTGTGGCACCATTGTACATATCGGAGTTTCTATGAAATGACGCGTTGTAAACTTGTAGATCTGCTATTTGTATTTCTGCTTTTTTTTATATTTGAAGATGTGTGAACATTTTTCAACATGGAAATGATTATGACGATTATGCAAAAACAATTGCGACTATCTCAAATAATTGCGATCAGACAATTATGTAATAATTGTGCCAGGCATACCTATGGGCGTGTCACTAAATAAGACATGAGTAGGAAAACGATAAAAACAACCTCAGTCACAGCCAGAGAGCCACTGTGTGTCGTCCTGTCCGCCTCGGGAATCACCCTTCTGAGTGTCAAATTGAATCAGACGAGACGGGTCTTTTTTTTTTATAGCTTTAACGGACTGGAGTGAGATGGACGGATGGCTATATCGCCGTCGGATCACGGTCGACGCTCACCTTGGTCCGTGGGTTGCTATAGCGCTGGAGATAAGGAGCGATACCATCTCCGGCGTCCTCTATAGCAGGCGCCGCACAACCCCGCCCCCCCACCTTCTGGTTAAGTCTTAATCAGGCCGTTATAGGACGAGAAGACTGGTGTGCAGCGCTCGCAGCCTCTCATTGATTAGGTAGCAGGCAGCCTGGACGAAAGCCAGGGAGGAGAGAGATAGAGAGACAGAGAGTGAGAGAGAGAGAGAGAGAGAGAGAGACGAGAGAGGGAAAGAAGAGGTTTGAGAAGAAAGCAAGATGAGAAATGTGTGGAGCGGTCTATGGCCGTGAGCCGGGGATAACAAGCTCTCAATAAACATGAACGTGGGAGGAGAGAGAGAGACAGAGACAGAGAGAGAGAGAGATGGAGTTTAATGGCGCTGAATTAAAAGTACTGAGAGAATGGCGGATGGATGCCGACAGATAACGAGAGAGGGACGCACAGAGGGGGGGGGGGGGTGGAGAGAGAGAGAGAGAGAGAGAGAGAGAGAGAGAGAGAGAGAGAGAGAGAGAGAGAGAGGACAGAAGTGTGGAGGGGGATAAAGTGCTTGTGGTGGATGAGAACTTCCTTCCCAGAGAGGCTACAACAGATCCATCCAGCAGCATCAGGCCTTTGAAGTGGCTGAAGATCAAAGCTATAGTCAATAGGCTACGTTAACCACTTCGACTTTGCCGCATCATGCCGTGTGAAAATGTCCCCTTTTTGCTATATTGACGTGCAGTGGTGGAAAGTAACCAAGTACATTCACTTAAGTACTGTACTTAAGTACAATTTTGAGGTATTTGTACTTTACTTGAGCATTTTCAATTTCCAATACTTTTACTTCTACTCCACTACATCTTGGATCCAAATATTGCACTTTTACTCCACTACATTTATTTGAAAACTTTGTAGATTTAGATACATTTGAAAACTTGTGAAATGGGACATTCTGCATAATGAGTACTTTCTACTTTTGGTACTTTAAGTACATTTTGATACCAATACTTTTGTACTTTTACTCAAGTCAAATACTTTTACTTGTAACATGCCCCAAACTAAGTACACCATGTTGAAAGTGGTAAGACAATTGCTATTTCCACACGGCCTTGTAGGCCTCATTCGTATTGCCTGTTCAGATGAGGTTTATCATTGCAGGTTTATTACCACACTCTTAACCCCCCCGAGCAAAGCACTGTCGCAGTGCAACTGTAGATTGACAATGAAATTGAACTGGATTTGAATAACACTGCTAATTCTTTTTTTTAAGGTCAAACAGTCCTTTGTCTGTTTGTCTCTGTGCAGACACCCAGACCATCCATCATTCAGTGTCCCCTCAGGTATATGTTCTCCCCGCTAGCCCCCCTATTTTAGTCCAAGTGTAAAGGCAAGGAAAAGGTTATCTATTTATTTCTAACATTTCGGGTCCCTGGATATGTGTGTGTGTTCTCTTGCATGCATGCATGCATGCATAGATACTGTATGTTTGTTTGGGCCCTATAGGACAGCGCAGAGTGACAGTTTTAGTGACGGTGGCCCTTTTTTCTGCGTGTGGTTCAGTCTGTGTGTCCTGTCCCTCTGACAGCAGTAGAATCTGAAGCTCAGACGCAAAGCACAAAGGCTGTGTCAGCGATAGATTAAAATGTCAAAAGAGGACAAAAGAGCAATCTCCCTCCCTTCCTCCCTGGCCATTTCTCTCTCTCTCTCTCTTCTCTCTCTCTCTCTCTCTCTCTCTCTCTCTCTCTCTCTCTGAATAGTGGCAGAGGAGATCTGAGAGTATACTTTGTTTTTTTTATGACTAATGAGGGTTTTAAGGTCAAAACTCTGCAGGAACCAAGCATAGTGAATATAAAAAAGAAGAGACATAATCATAATTCTCTCTCATTCAAATTCATAGGATGGTTTTATGGAATCACTGTAAAGGAATAAAATACAAAATTAAATGTTAATTGTTGCCAAAGGAGTCTCCAGCGCACATGTATCATGTTAAAGCAATATGTGAGGTTACTACAAACTGTGGCATACCAAACAATTAATTGGTTAAAATAATGATTAATTATTCCCATACTGAATGGATTCTCTCTCTCTCTCTCTCTCTCTCTCTCTCTCTCTCTCCTCTCTCTCTCTCTCTCTCTCTCTCTCTCTCTCTCTCTCTCTCTCTCTCTCTCTCTCTCTCTCTCTCTCTCTCTCTCTCTCTCTCTCTCTCTCTCTCTCTCTCTCTCTCTCTCTCTCTCTCTCTCTCTCTCTCTCTCTCTCTCTCTCTCTCTCATCTCTCTCTCTCTCTCTCCTTTTAGGTTCCACTAAGATCCCAGAGAGCTCTCCAATCTGTCACAGTCCTCTGATCACATTAAAAGTTCATTAAGGCACTTCATTAGGAGCTTGCTGGATATTAAATTGCCGGTGGTTGTTGGGTTGACTTTGACTCTGCAGGTTGGGTCACATTGTATTGTACGTCCTGGCTTAAGAATTACACTGCGTAAAGTCAGACACCCGAAGGCATCGAGGTTCACCTTGTCTCTGCCCTCCTCCTCCTCCTCCATACACCTCAGAATGAGTCACTGGAGTCTCTCTCTCTCACACACACCTCCTTTATTTCTCACTGTCTTTCTCTCTCTCTCTCTCTCTCTCTCTATCTCACTCCTGCCGTGACAACTGACAAGGGGTGGAAAGTAACTACTCAAGTGCTGTAACGTACAATCTTTCGAATACAGGACTTTTACTCGTAAATACCTCTACATTTTGGTATCGCTACATTTGCTTAAGTAAAGAAATTGAGTACTTCTCGTGCTCTCTCCCTCTCCACCTCACTCCTGTCACAAGCCTCGCCGTCTCCTCGCTGACGTCGCCTAAAGCGATCGGCGGTCCAAACGGAAGACAGCAGTAGTCAACCTCCCCATCCTCTCAGGGTGAGGTGTCAATCCCAGCACCACCCGCCGTTAGTAGCACCACCATGCAGCCAAACACCCCAACATGCCAGGCATGACTAAACGCCTTCCTTATCTCCCCCGCTCAGAGTTCACACTAACTGATCACATCCAAGTGCACAGTAGGAACCAAAACATCAACGTGGCATGATGCCCCCCCCCCCGCCACGCACACACGCACGCACGCACGCACGCACGCACTGATTTTTGACAGCACATTTTGTATTCGTTTTAGTCATAGCCTTTTGAATCAAATTCCATTTAGTCTTAGTCATATTTTAGTCATCTGAAATGTTTTACTGTTAGTCGAGTTTTAGTCGACTAAATATCATAAGATTATAGTCGACTAAATCTACAGTTGATTTAGTCGACTAAAATGTATTTTGGCGGTGCCTTGATGGCGTCATATGACTGATTTTACACTTGGTTGCATGCTTGACAATAGCCGATCTACAAGCTCACAACGCGTCGCGAGCTTGTAGATCCGCTATTTTCAGAACGCAGCACCCGAGCGCAAGCAAACATACAATGACTTGTCTTTTAGTTCTACTGGATCTCTTCTCCACTAGTCCCTCACTAACATTTTAGTCTAGTTTTTATTTGTTGACGAAATGGCCGATATATTTAGTCTTAGTTTTAGTCATTGTAGCTTAGTTTTTATTTCGTCATAGTTTTAGACGACGAAATCAACACTGACACACACACACACACACATTAGTATGCAAGCTGTTACCGGTGTTTTAACATGCTGAATGAAGGCAGTACAGGTACACAGTAGCTCCATTTAAAGCCAACAATCTGTGACTTGTTTCAAATGAATAGTCAATGAATCAGTCTGAATGGAAATAGTATGTTAATAGCAATATCGGTAGTACTGTACATCTGCAGTGGTTGGAGGTGTTCTTCCTGCTCTTCCATTGAGCAGAGAGACAGCACACCGGATTGAACATTAGATGCACCGCCATCTTTATGGATATACCTTTTCAAGTAAAAGTATCAATACTGCAAGGTAGAAATACTCTGTTACAAGTGAAAGTCTGGAATTCAAAATGTACTTGAGTAAAAGTACAAAAGTGTTGGTATCAAAATGTACTTAAAGTACCAAAAATATAAATGATTCATTATGCAGAATGTCCCATTTCACAAGTTTTCAAATGTATGAAATGTATAAAAAATCTTTTGAAATCAGCAGATCTACAAGCTCACAATGCGTTGCGATGCGACGCATTGTGAGATTGTAGATCTGCTATTTTCAAATTGTCGAAATGTGTATAGAGCTTAAGTGGTTAATATATGTTTTGTAATAATAATAAAAATCTACAAAGTAACTAGTAACTAAAGTTTTCAAATACATGTAGTGGAGTAAAAGTACAATATTTGGATCTGAGATGTAGTGGAGTAGAAGTAAAAGTATTGGAAATGGGAAATACTCAAGTAAAGTACAAATACCTCAAAATTGTACTTAAGTACTTAAGTAAATGTACTTTAATTACTTTACACCACTGCCTGGGAGCCTGCAAGCCTGCTTGGTAAATGCAAATGTGTGATGATTGCTCGGGCACAAGGTAATAGCATCCTGTGATGAAGGGAGCTCAACACCCTAGCATTCATCTCTCACACCTAGATGACGTGTTCTGCTGTTGTACATATTGTACAACGTGTGTGTGTGTGTGTGTGTGTGTGTGTGTGTGTGTGTGTGTGTCTGTCTGTCTCTCTATCGTGTTCTCTCTCTCTCCAATAACGTTCTGTAAAACATTAACGGTATTGCATATCACTTTTAAACCAAGACATGACAGTCCATGCTCTTAACCCATTTAGACCTGATGCCAATTCTAAAAACGCTTTCTAAATCCTGACCTAAGTTTTCTGAAAAACTATATATACATATAAATATTTATTCAAAAATTACAAAAACTTTATGTTGCTATATACTTTATATATTACACATTGAATTCTGAAAATGAACAACTGAAAATACACACACTCTCTCACTAAAAGTACAAAAGTATTGGTATCAAAATGTACTTAAAGTACCAAAAGTTCGGATCGGCTAAGTACAACATTTGCCTCTTAGATGCAGTGGAGTAGAAGTTAAAGTATAGACAATTGGAAATAGTCCGGGAAAGTAAAAGTACCTCAAAATTGTTACTCAAGTACAGTACTTGAGTAAATGTACTTAGTTACTTTACACGACTGCTGTAACTTGGCTGCTAAAGATGTAGGGGGGGGGGGGGCAGGACGCGCCCAGGTCAGTCAGAACTGCCGTCTGTCCAGACAGCTCTGACTGGACACAGACACACAGGAAGCAGTGCCTTCAGTACAGGAAGCCACCTGCTGCTCTGTACGGCCTAGATGATGAAATCACGGCAGTCTGGATGTCATCAGGGGAACCAGGGGAAATAGACAGAGCCCCCCCGGACCGCCACAACAAGGGTTCATTATTACATCTAACCTTTCAGCCAATTTAGCCGTATGCTGTTATCTGGAGATGTTTAGAATGCACAAAGCTATGAATTAAGCTTTAGCTACCCCCATACAAGTAACATACAGCAGGAGGCCATAGTTGACTGACAATGTTCCTGAGATCCTATAGGAATATGGTATAAGGGGGACGTTTCCAGAATGGACAATACAAATAATAAATACACTAAACAATAAGTAATAATAATAAGTTAATGTACTTAAAGTTGCTGTACTTAATGTACATTAAAGCATTGGTTCTTAAAGTGGGGTCCGGGGTCCTTCAGGGAGTTCCAGGGGTCCCCAGCTAAATGGTGGATAGTTAGGAACCAAATGGACCCTTATGGGTCTGAAACTCAGAGAGTGTACAAATGGAACCAAATGGACCCTCACTGCATTAAAGTCAGTCAAAGAGGGAACAACGTGATTTGGAGAGAGAGAGGAAGACAAGATCGTCTTACCCATGCTTTACAATTATCATACTGAAAATGAAAAATAAAATGAACACAGGCACAGCTTTCCCTCGCCACCTTAATGTGCTCGTATTAAAGCCATCAATTCCTCATGTACTGTAACGCTGAGAGTCAAGACTATTTCTTGTGGTGAATCATCAGCACGCCCGCCTCCCTCGTCACTCGCTGTTCTGTCTCCAAACTATATATACGCTCTCTGTACGGCACAGGCTTCTAGCTGAAATCAATATTACTACAAGAGCAAAGTCGGCCCGCGACGGCAAATCATTTAGTCCACTGTCTGTTTAGAATAGTAATATCTTTGACTCATGTAGCCCTGCGTACAGCACTGTCTGGAGCCAAGTCAGATAAACAGGGACATCTATCCCCCCCCCCCTTCCTCTCTCTTTGAGATAGCAGAGCTGAGTGAATGGGATTATTTGAGACAGAAATAGCGGCTGCTACTGAGATCTAGGGGAGCTCGGCTCCGCTGTGAAGAGTGCTTATCATAGAGACCTCCCTCTGAGGATCTTCTTCTTTATCATTATGCTAATATGAAAAACTGTCTCATTTTGCCCCAAATTGCGACAAATTTCTTCCTTCCTGCCTTGCGGGGTGTTTCTGTTTTTCTTTTTTGTCTGTATTAGCGTTTCTTCCGGAGCTGTAAATATTTACTGAATTGCGTATCTCACTACTTTGTATTAATCCATTAAGACCGGGAACGCATATGCGTGTACCGTGTAACCACTTAAACCATTATTTTATAATTTGGTTATTCAAAAATAGCAGATCTACAAGCTCATAGTGCGGCACCGAGTGCCTCGCTACGAGCTTGAAAAACCATGAAAATTTGAGCAAATCTTTGATTATGTACATTCTTTTAAAGCGAACATTTGTAACTTTTTGCTTCTGGGGGATTCTACAAATGTCTTCTAAATCCTAACAGTTGTTTGAACAAACGTATGTTGCTGTAATCAAACAAATGTCAAGGACCCCCAACATTATGTATTTGGCCGCGGACCCCCATCTCAAAATATGTAGTTCCAGGAACACCCCAGAAGCAAAGATTTGAGTTAAAAAAAATCGCTTTAAAAATATATATATATTCAAAGATTTGCACAAAGTTTAACCATTTTTCAAAAATAGCAGATCTACAAGCTCATAGCGCGGCACTCGGTGCCGCGCTATGAGCTTGTATATCTGCTATTTTTGAATAGCCAAAGAAATGTAAAAATGACACAGATGCGCTCCCGGTTTGAACGTATTAATACTTTGCAAAGTGCCACCCGGCGCACACACTGTATGAGCGTTTGCATCGTTGATAAATGACCCATAAGCTCCCGCATGGCTCTGGTGGATTTCATCATTTCTTTTCGGAGTTCTTCCATGAGTTCCATCGATCTGTGTGTTTTGTTTTACAAGCTGCCGTACATAAAACGATCCGCAGTGCACCGGTTCCCATTGCACAAACCGGCGTGTTATGTCTCCCTTTGGGGCTCACATTGATATCTATAGTTCTCACGTGTTGCGCGCTGACGCCTGTTGTGTGTGTGTGTGTGTGTGGGTGTGTGTGTGTGTGTGTTGTGTCACGTTACAAGGCCGGTACTGTATACCTGTGCGCTGGTGCAGCGGACTGCATTGTGTTGCTACAGGGAGTAATGAGCTGCATTTTCAATTGTGACAGGCTAATAGGCTGTGTGTTATTGCATGAGATTGTGGCGTGTGTGTGTGTGTGTGTGTGTGTGTGTGTGTGTGTGTGTGTGTGTGTGTGTGTGTGTGTGTGTGTGTGTGTGTGTGTGTGTGTGTGTGTGTGTGTGTTCTGTAATGGAAAGCTTGTGTGTGTACTGTGCTGTGTGACCATTCCCTTCTCTCCTCTCCTCTCCTCTCCACTCCTCGGAAAATTAATCATTAGCCCAGAGGCTTTGTGTGTGTGTGTGTGTGTGTGTGTGTGTGTGTGTGTGTGTGTGTGTGTGTGTGTGTGTGTGTGTGTACGCATGTGTGTTTGTGTGCAGACAAGAGATGTGAGTAGATATTTTCTATAAGGTCGGCTGATATTCATGTACGCTTCAAAAGAGCAGTGACACCACATCCACGCTGCATTATGCAGATTACAGGCAACGGGACAATCTCTTTGTCCTTCTCACTGTCTGTCTCTGTCTCCATCAGTCTCTCCAGCGCTCTCTCTCTCTCTCTCTCTCTCTCTCTCTCTCTCTCTCTCTCTCTCTCTCTCTCTCTCTCGCTCTCTCTCTCTTTCTCTCTACTGTGAGAGAGAGGGAGGGCCAGTAGGGTTGTAACAAAAAGCAATATTTAAATATCTGAGCTCTGGCAGTCCCAAGAGGAGCGCATGCACACAGAAAGAAAGACACCTTGGGCTAAAGCCAGATGTGGATTCACACACACACTGTGTAATCCTACTGTACAGCGCCAAGTCTGCCCCAGGGCACTGCCCTGAGCGGGCAGCTGGCA
Organism: Gymnoscopelus braueri; assembly: GCF_963280865.1. Lineage (NCBI taxonomy): Eukaryota > Metazoa > Chordata > Actinopteri > Myctophiformes > Myctophidae > Gymnoscopelus > Gymnoscopelus braueri. The sequence goes on from NC_137625.1 coordinate 28,639,264, forward strand.
GCAGTAGCCTAGCAGTGTGTCTGTGTGTGTGTGTGTTTGTGTGTGTGTGTGTGTGTGTGTGATTGCATTTTTGCTTACTGTTGTTTGTTGATCTCTACAGTGTGTGTGTGTGTGTGTGTGTGTGTGTGTGTGTGTGTGTGTGTGTGTGTGTGTGTGTGTGTGTGTGTGTGTGTGTGTGTGTGTGTGTGTGTGTGTGTGCGTGTGCGTGCGTTTGTGTTTCACACCTGCCACAGGTCACCTTACCCTGGTTAAAGTTGCCAAGACAGTGCGAGTGTCTCTGATGGCTGAGCATTCATGTCCTGCACACACCCCACCACACCTCATTACCCCGACTACACACACGCACGCACACGCACACGCACACGCACACACGCACACACACACACACAGTTTTCAAGAGAAGCTGTCATGGTGTAGAGGTGACATGTGAGACAGACGGATTAGAATGAGTGAAAACCACCTGGCAACTTAACAGCATGTCTGCACAGGTATAGGGCTTGTGTTTCCGTGCGCGTGTGTGTGCGTGTGCGTGCGTGTGCGTGTGCGTGTGTGTGTGTGTGTGTGTGCAGTTTGTGAGTATACAGCTTAGTGTTCATTTAACTCTGAGAGTGTACAATGGAAAGAACATAACAAATCAAGTCTGTTATAGAGTTCCCAGGCTAATTAAAATCAGTAGGCCGGTGCCTATTCGGGAACGATGCGACTTGGGAATGCATGCCCCCCCCCCCCCCCCCCTGCTTGATAATAATAATAATATAATAATACATTGACTTTATTTAGGGCCTTTCAAAAACCCAAGGACTTTTTACATCAACAAACATAAACAAACTATTTTCCTGGAGAATCTCCCGGGGGAGAGAGTTCCAGAAGGTTATTGCTTATGCAATACCCATTATTAGAGTATACTCTAATATTGCACACATTTGCCTGCCTGTGACCCTTTTATGCCCATACATGGAGATATCTGTATCTAACTGCCGATTCGGCCGACTTGCTGCCGGGCACTCCCTCACACTCCTGAGCGATACGCAAAGGACAGCTACTGCTACGCACACTCACACACGCTGGCACACAGAGAACTTCTCTAAATACCGCTTTTAGTCGCGGGTGTCTGCCCCCGACACTCACGTCAAAATGATGCGATTTCAGTTTTTGTTTCAAACTGAATTCTGGGAATCGCAGTTCCAACGCCAAAAGAAGACTAAAATCGATGGGACGCAGATGGATTATAAGGCAGTGATTGCCGTTGCGTTGACTGTCTTTTAATATCCCCCCTAATGAACACCAGAGCATCTGGGTATTTTCCTAGCATACAGTAGCATGGGTGGCTGGGCGCTCCAGGCTGCTAGCTCAGCTGTGTGTGTTTTTGGTTGTTTCGCACCAACGCACACAGCTGTTGACCGCTGTGGGAAGGTCCCCGCGGGAGGTAGTAGGTGGCGAAGCGATAGGGTCAGCATCTCTATGTCCAGTGTGCAGACCCCTATCATGGATCTTAATGTCGTTGCGATTGGCTACTGATGCAAATACAGACTCCCACCGCCCCTGTCCTTACCAATTCCCTTGCCCTACTATGCAGCTCTGATGATGGTGAAGTTATCCAGGCTAAACATTTCATAAATGTTTCAGCTATAGGAACAGAGTGATTTTTGCCAGGTTGTCCGTCATGGCGCTGACGCAAGCCTCTCAAAAGGCATAGCCTTTACCCACAGCGGGCATTTGAAGAAGCACGTGAGGTCCCACACGGGGGAGAGACCCTGCAATTGTGAAGTTTGTGGCAGAGACTTTATCCAAAGTGTACACCTTAACCCCTTAAGACCGGGAGAGCATCTGTGTCATTTTTAGATGTATTTGGCTATTCAAAAATAGCAGATGGAATGTGCACCGAGTGCCACGCTATGAGCTTGTAGATCTCATATATATATTTTTAAAGCAACATTTTTTTACTCAAATATTTGCTTCTGGGGGGATTCCACAAATGTCTTCTAAATCCTTGTTCTTTGAAAAAAAAGAAAGAAAACATGTCGCTATAATCAGTGGTTCTCAAACTTTTTCATGTCAAGGACAACCCGAAATGATATGAATTTTGGCCGCGGACCCCTCAACTCAAAATACCCCCCAGAAGTTGTAACAGAGTTAAAAATTTTCGCTACGGAAAAACATATATTCAAAGATTTGCACACATTTTCACGATTAAAAAAAAAAAAAATAGCAGATCTACAAGCTCATAGGCACTCTGTGCCTGGTGCGCCTCCCACCTGCGCCCCCCCACCTGCGCCTCCCACCTGCCACCACTCTCAAGAAGAAAAAAAAACTTACAGCAAAACTGACCCTGAGGACTGTACTGTGCAGGAAAAGACAGACAAAGTGAGGAACAATGACAGAGAAAAGACAATAAACAGTGACAAAAAAAAATAAAAGACAGAAAGAGATAAGGGAGAGAGAGAGCAAGCAAGAGAGAGAGTGTGCAAAAGGCCCCCCCGTGGGGAACACATAGCTCCTCAGCGCTGCACTTTGAGAATGTGATTTGTCCCCTGCTGGCTGCTGGGGGCGTCTTTGTTTGCTTCTGCAGCTTCTTCTTGACTGTCAGGGGCCTCTGGCTGAGGACACGCTATCACCATGCACTCCCTGTACTCCCACAGCCACACTATAGTATCACCATGCACTCCCCGTACTCCCACAGCCACGCTATCACCATGCATCCCCTGTACTCCTACAGCCACGCTATCACCATGCATCCCCTGTACTCCCACAGCCACGCTATCACTTGGCAATCCCTGTTCTCCGATTGCCATGCTATCATCATGCATCCTCTGTATTCTCCCTGCCACGCTTTCACCACGTACCCCTTCCCGTATGCACTACGTACGTAGACATCCACGTTATCACCATGCATCCTCTATACATGGGATTGGTTTTCAAAATAGTCAATGCGACTTTGCCCTCAATGCCCTCAATACCCGCATATCTGACTAAATACCTCCAAAAAGGTTAGCGACACCCACAGCCACAACACTAGAGGGAGCATAAACAACGATCTGGTACCACCCACCCATAAAAACAAACATGGGTAAATTCTCCTTCTACAGCACTGCCACCCAAGTGTGGAATGCCCTGACCCCATCCCTCAAAACATGTAGATCACTGGCATCCTTTAAAACAGCCCTGAAAATTCACCTTTCAGGAGGCCAAAGGGAGGGAGGTAGTTATCACTTCTCCCTTCGACAAACCCCCCCCCCCCCCCTTTCTACCCTGTACATAGTGTTTTATATTTGTGATAATATTGAATGTTTGGTGCTATTTAATATGTTGATGACTTGAATACCTAGGACCCCAATGGAAACAAGACCGTAAGGACTATAATACAATATTATATATAAAATAAAATGAAATATTCAATCAATCAATCAAAAGCAAACACCTACACTATCACTATGCACCAGCCATACACAGTTTGACACTAAGAAGCGCCAAGATATTGCTGCTTGCAAAACTGTTCGGATGTGTGTGTGTGCGTGTGTCTGTGTCTGTGTCTGTGTGTCTGTGTGTCTGTGTCTGTGTCTGTGTGTGTGTGTGTGTGTGTGTGTGTGTGTGTGTGTGTGTGTGCATGCATGCGTGAGCCTAGCTTACATTGCCTTACAAAGCACTGTAACAAATAGTCAAATGAGTAGAACATGATTTTACCACGGTTACACAGATTTCTTTTCATCAGCAATTATTTTGTAATAGATCACAAATCCCCAGGCAGAAAGGTTTCGCCCTCAGCTAATGTGGAGCAATTTGGAACAAGCACAACTTAAGAAACATTAACATGAGTCACGAAGATCAATTTACCATTTAATCCATTTAGACCGGGAACGCATCTGTGTCATTTTAAGATTTATTTCGGCCATTCAAAAATAGCGGATCTACAAGCTCGTAGCGCGGCACCGAGAGCAAAGATTTGAGTTAAAAATGTTTGCTTTAAAAATATATATATTCAAAGATTTGCACAAATTTTCACGATTTTTCAAATATATATAAATATTTTTTAATAGCCAAAGAAATCTAAAAATGATGCGAGATCCCGGTCTTAATGGGTTAAGGCATTTAGAAGATGCTCTTATCTAGAGTGGCCTGCTTACAAGTGTAAGGATCAGAATAAAAGATATGAACTTTAAGTCAAAAAATGTCAGGGTAAATTGTCATGCAAGTAGAGTGCTAAGAAAACAATTTTGCGCATTAAAGAAAGTAGAATAGATCAGACAGCAGTATTCCAGAGAGCACAGAAGGTCGTACTATCAGCGGGAAGTGTCAAGTGTAATAGGACTATAGCAACAAGAACTACACAGGGGGTGGAATTAGTTTAAATTAGAGTGGAGAAAAGAGATGAAAAAGATCTGATGGACTTTAATCTGTCTGCCTCTGAGATTTGCAATTCAAACCAGAGGACATGCATGGTGCCTTGTATTGTGTGCTTGTTAAAAGCGAAATGCTTGTTAAAAGCTAAATGCTTGTTAAACGTTACTGTAATTGTTAAGAGGTACTGACATCCTGCTTCTCCTGAGCTCTTAAAACCTCCCTCTGTTTGAAGCAGGGAAGTCCTACTTTGGGCTCGTCATAGTGAGAATTGTCAAAACATAGTGGGCAGAACTACAAGTGTCTTGCAATGCGATGCATTTAGGGCTGTCACGATTACAAATACAAATAAAGTTGACGATTAATTGTCACTCAAATAATTGCGATTAAAGATGTAATTGTGTGTTTGGCCATTGAACAATAGAACATATGAGGAAAATACAAAATTCTGTTTGCCTTGGCTTCGTAACCAAAAATGTCACATGACAAATAACTTAAATATACAAAGAAATTATTAACATGTTTAATATGTTTTTACATTTTATACATGTAGCTGATCTACAAGCTCACAACGCGTCACAAAGTGACACGTTGTGAGCTTGTCGCTCAGCTATTTCTGCTTTTTTGTAATAATCAACATGGAGACGATTATGACAATTATGGAAAAAAATCATTTAAAAAAATATATATTACAGGCCTAGATGCATTGAGAGCTTGTAGATTGACAATTGACGACATGTACAGGGCTACACACATTCACCAACTGTCCATTTGCTGTCAATTCATCAGAGATCAGATAGTGTAGTGGAACCACATACTGTACTGTATGAATGGGACTTGCGAATAGAGAGATCAGACAGTAGATAGTGGATTCACATACAGTACAGTGTGAATGGGACATGCAAACATAGAGATGATATAGATAGTGGAACCACCTAATGTATAGGGGACTTGCTAATAGAGATATTATGCATAGGGAGCTGCATTATTGGTAGACCTATAACTTAATTGGTATAATCCTGGCTCAGTAATACCATACCAACGAAAAGCTATTAAAAACACGTTTATTTTACATGTGAAAGATATCTATAGCTTAAATGGAGACTAGTCCAGTGCATATAAATAGGCTAGTACTGACATGAGGAACAGTGAAGCTGCTTACGCCTTGTGCATTTTTAGAAAGAAGAGGGAGCCTTTGAGTGTGTGTGTGTGTGTGTGTGTGTGTGTGTGTGTGTGTGTGTGTGTGTGTGTGTGTGTGTGTGTGTGTGTGTGTTATTTATCTTTATCTGTGAATGAATAGGCGGCAGGATGTGAATGGCTACTAAAAATATGCAGGCAGCTGTTAGTGAGGACACAGCTACTGTGGCTCATTGTTCAACACCACTCTATTAGAAAGCATGGACATTTGAACACACACACACACACACACACACACACACACACACACACACAGGCATACAGTATGTGTGCATGCATAGTGAGCTGGGCAAGGCTGCGGCATTAAAGGCACATAGGTAAGGGAAGGTAGACAGACAGATACAGAGATCTCCATATATGGGCACAAAAGTGACACAGCTAGACCCGTACAACGGGTACCGTGACAACGCCCCTGACACTGTGACTACGACATGTCGTTTGGATTGGCGGTGCGACGTAGTGTTGATTTTGTCAGCAAATTTTTATTTAGTTTTAGTCATTTTCTTTTGAATAAAATTCATATTTTAGTCATCTGAAATGTTTTATGTTAGTCTAGTTTTAGTCGACTAAATATCATAAGATTATAGTCGACTAAATCTACAGTTGATTTAGTTGACTAAAATGTATGTTGGCGCTGCCTTGATGGCGTCGTAATGGCTGATTTTACACTTGGTTGCGTTGTGAGCGTTGCGACGCGTTGTGAGCTTGTAGATTGGCTATTTTCAGAGCGCAACACCCGAGCACAACCAAACATTAAATTATCTCTTCTCCACTAGTCCCTCACTAACATTTTAGTCTAGTTTTTATTTGTTGACGAAATTGTCAATATATTTAGTCTTAGTTTTAGTCATCGTAGCTTTGTTTTAATTTAGTTTAGTTTTCGTCGGTGAAAAAAGGTAGTCGACAAACATTTTTCGTCATAGTTTTAGTCGACGAAATCAACACTGGTGCGACGTAGATGTGAGGGCCGCGTACTGTATAGCAGCCCGAACTCTAGATGTGAGGGCCCGGCCCAAACCTCTAGACCTCTTAGTACATAATTATGCAAGGCTACAAGAACAGGTTTCGCATGGCGGTTGCACTCGACACCACACAGCGGATCAAACTGCGTTAAAGTCAACTCTCCTTCTTACATGTCAGGCCAAAGGGCAAGACCTGGCACACATGCAGTGGTGGAAAAAAAAGTACTCACGTGTTTTTGACTTAAGTAAAAGTATCAATACTGCAATGTAGAAATACTCTGTTAAAAGTAAAAGTCTGGAATAAAAAAATGCACTTAAGAGTAAAAGTATAAAAGTATTGGTATCAAAATATACTTAAAGTACCAAATGTAGAAAGTACTCATTATACAGAATGTCCCATTTCACAAGTTTCCAACTGTATGAAAATCTTTTGAAAATAGCCGCACAGCTCACAATGCACAGCTCACAATGCACAGCTCACAATGCACAGCTTGTAGATTGGCTATTTTCAAATGGCCGAAATGTACATACAGGGCTGGTGGTTAATGTACGTTTTGTATTAATAATCAAAATCTACAAAATAGCTTGTTACTTAAATTTTCAAATAATTGTAGTGGGGTAAAAGGTACAATATTTGATTCTTGAGATGTAGTGGAGTAGAAGTAAAAACTACTGAAAATTGGAAATACTCCAGTAAAAGTAAAAATACCTCAAGTACAGTAGGCTACTTGAGTGTAAATGCAGTTACTTTACACCACTGCACACATGAGAACATGCGTGGCCTGGTGGCCTACATGCTATAACAACGTCACGGTACACGTCACAGGGGTTAGTAACCTTCATGTAAGTGTGGGCCATCTTGCTTTATAGCCGTGGCGTTGTGTTGCAGTCTCAGATGTTGGACCACAACACATGGCTTTAACCCATCCAGACCGGGAACGCATCTGTGTGTCATTTTAAGATTTCTTTGGGCTATTTTTTGAAAAATCGTGAAAATGTGTGAAAATCTTTGAATATATATATATATTTTTTTTTAAAGCGAACATTTTTTAATCAAATCTTTGCTTCTGGGTGTTCAACAAATGTCTTCTAAATCCTAACAGTTTATTTTTAATTTTTTTAAATGTATGTGGCTATAATATCAGTGGTTCTCAAACTTTTTCATGTCAAGGACCCCCAAAATTATATGTATTTGGCCGCCGACCCCCATCTCAAAATATTTTGTTCCAGGGACCCACCAGAAGCAAAGATTTGAGTTACAAACGTTCGCTTTAAAATATATATATATTTAAAGATTTCCACATATTTCCACGATTTCTCAAAAATAGCAGATCTACAAGCTCATAGCACGGCACTCGGTGCCGTGCTATGAGCTTGTACATCTGCTATTTTTGAATAGCCAAAGTGTAAAATAATGCTTTTTAGCTCAAATCAAAAAGTGACACAGGTGCATTCCCGGTCTTAATGGGTTAATCATGTTCCACTGAAACACCTGATCCATCCATGCTGGACAGCTAGCGGCGGCGAGGCGCTCCGGTTTCGGTTTCACGGCTGAGCGAGTCATCGCAGGGAAACCTAGCAGTACACAGGGCCAGTTAGGAGGTAGAGTTCAGCGCCAAGAGACACACATTGGGACCTCTCCTCCAGGAGTACAATATTCACTCCATCGGGGGGGATATTATTATGCAGTGGTGGAAAAAGTACTCAAATGTTTTACTTAAGTAAATGTACTTAAAGTACCAAAAGTAAAAGTACTGAAATGTTTGAAAATAGCAGATCTACAAGCTCACAACGCGTCACGATGCGACGCGTTGTAGATTGTAGATCGGCTATTTTCAAATAGCCTAGGTATAAAATAGGGCTAAAGTGTATAATGTATGTTTTATAATGTAATCATTTATATCGGCAAAGTAACTAGTAACTGAAGTTTTCAAATAGTTGTGGAGTAAAAGAACAATATTTGCCTCTGAGATGTAGTGGAGTAGTGAAAGGTTGGAAATACTCCAGTAAAGTAAAAAATACCTCAAATACCTCATTTGTACGCACACATTTTTATGCACACATGTAAACCAAAAGGACCCAGACGGGTCCATTTGGTTTACATGTGAGCACTCTCAGAGTTAAATCAATGGTCAGGATTTTACTGGGTAACAGTGGGATACTGTACATTAAATGTATATGTAACGCTTATTATTTTCACTATTAAAAAATCACACCCTGTGTGAAGTGGGCGGTGTCTTCCTAGCTAACCACAATACTGAATGGAGTCAACCAATATATATGCTTTGATCTGAAAGAGCCACTTAGTGTCAGCATGTGTCTTGCTAGCTAATCACAATACTGAATGGAGTCGATCAATCATGTACAAAAGATAAATACATTTATCTTTTGTAAAACACACTTTATGATGGACAAAACCATAACTTAAAAAAAACAATAATTTTGTTTTTTTTAAGTTATGGTTGCTTATATAGGGCTATGCACATGTGTCATGTGACACTGGCCAATCACATAGGGCTATGCACATGTGTCATGTGACACTGGCCAATCACAGTCCTGAATAGATTGTGATTGGCCAATCACAGCGCAGGATAATTCTACAAACTTTTAGGGCCGGTTTCACTGCCCAAGATATTTGTACATTTTTCCAAATCTCACTTATAGGGGCGGTTTCACCGCCCAAAAATGATCTTAAAGATTAAGTTAACCTCTCTCTCTCTCTCTCTCTCTCTCTCTCTCTCTCTCTCTCTCTCTCTCGTTACCTTGGTAACACAGGTGTTCTGGGGTTGCAGCAAAGCTCAAAGCTTGTTAAACGTAATGAAAGATTACACCTGCCCTCAATATTACCCCCTATAGATGTGCTTGCCTATGTATAAGTCTGTCTGTGTGTGTGTGTGTGTGTGTGTGTGTGTGTGTGTGTGTGTGTGTGTGTGTGTGTGTGTGTGTGTGTGTGTGTGTGTGTGTGTGTGTGTGTGTGTGTGTGTGTGCCTATGATATTTGTGTCCTTGTATGCTCTTTATATAAATAAATGGTTAAAGTATGTGTGTGTCTGCCCCTTCCAAAAGCAGTGTCTCCGTTAATTCCATCTGAAGAGAAATGTAAAAAATTTTCTCCGTTCAAATATCCCAGAGAAAAGACTAGACGTCCTACTTCTGCTTCTATTTCTCTGCTGCCTGTTTACTCTGGGAGGGAGATAAGAGTCTCTTCTCTATCCTCAAGAAGCAGCAGTGACAGGATGAAGGACCTCGTCAGGCTCTTGGCGCGCACTTTCGCTCTTCTTCTGACGTGCGCGTCGGTTAGTGTGCTCATCTATTTCCACCTCAAAGGGACTGGATCTCTATATGCGGTGAAATGCAAGTACGCCTCACCTGCATTAACCCAGACGTCATACGCCATTGTGGGGAGAGAAACACGTCTCTGATGAAGCTACGCCACAAAGAGAACGGGGTCAGACAACATCCATAATGGCTCGCCATACCATCTCAAAGCTGGGTTATAGGTGCAGACTGTTTGTTTTTATATTTGGCGGCCTAGGACATAGCCAGAGACTGGTTGTTAGAGGGTTTCAACAACTTGGGATGCCCAAAAAAGGAGGCAAAAAGGCTCAAAGTATTAAGCTGTCTCTGCTATAGTTAGTAGCCGCCACATATGGCAGAGACACTGTTACTTACCATAATATAATCGTCATAATCGTTTCCATGTTGAAAGATTTTCGCACATTTTCAAATGTAAAAAGCAGAAATAGCAGATCTACAGGCTTTTTTTTACATGTATAAACATTCTTAAATATGTCAATCATTGTCTCCGCCAGGCCGAAAGGCATGGCGAGAGAGTATGTTTTGCCCGGTATCTCTATAGTCATGTGATCAAGATGGATATGTCCGATATTTCATATTCCATCCTACTTGGCTAACATTGGCTTCCAAAGTTTGCAGGGTAGGTTCATTTTGAACAAAATGCCTCAAATCATGAACACAGTGTGCGATTTCCGTGAAATTTTGCATGCACATTCCCACTAGGCCGAGGAAGAAATGCCATCCTTTTCACATTGGCCTGTTATAGCGCCACCAGCAGGTCTAATTTAGCAAACCATAATAATGGGACCCAGTGCCGCCCTGCTTGGCACTCAGCATCAAAATCATTAATCGCAATTATTTGAGTGACAATTAATCTTCAACTTAAATTAGTAATCATGACAGCCCTAACAAGGACAGCGTGACATGCATGTTTATATAAGCTCAGATGCACACACACACACGTGCGCACGCACACACACACACACACACACACACACACACATATGAAAGCACCATATACGGTATATAGGGTGCGTTTACATCTCTGGACATAATCTCATCTGTGTGTATGTGTGTGTGTGTGTGTGTGTGTGTGTGTGTGTGTGTGTGTGTGTGTGTGTGTGTGTGTTGCACAATAGCCTGCCTGTTTTCTGTCATGTCTGCTGTTCTGCTCTTTAATCACAATGTGTGTGTGTGTGTGTGTGTGTGTGTGTGTGTGTGTGTGTGTGTGTGTGTGTGTGTAGACAGACATACAGCATACTTGAATCCCTTTCTTCCTGTCCATATCATATCTCCTCTGCTTTTTTCTCCTGTCCGCTATAGGAGCTCCATGCGTTTTATGTCATTCCTGCTTTTTGATAGGGTATAGAAAAGGCTAGAGAAGAAGTACTCTTAGATGTCGGCCAAAGCTATCGTAAAGGGCAGACCGACCGGACAGGCTTTTATGTTTGGGAGAGAGAGAGAGAGAGAGAGAGAGAGAGAGAGAGAGAGAGAGAGAGAGAGAGAGAGAGAGAGAGAGAGAGAGAGAGAGAGAGAGAGAGAGGACATGCGAGACAAGATGGGAGTCAGACTCTTAAACCTGGCCTAAGGGTGGCACTATAACGCTAAGCAGTAGGGCTCATCCTCCAGGACGCACAGCACATTCCCTGACAATCCAGTCAGTAATTATGATGCTTGGATGGACATATGGCCAGACAGATTGCCATCCAATGATTGGATCTGAAAATCACTCAAATTCAGAGAGAGAGAGAGAGAGAGAGAGAGAGAGAGAGAGAGAGAGAGAGAGAGAGAGAGAGAGAGAGAGAGAGAGAGAGAGAGAGAGAGAGACATTTAAGTAGATATCAATCCTTGAACGTTGTGGGTGGGGCTACCCTGGAAAAAGAGAGGAAAGCTTTCATCTTCCAACAACAAGCACTTTTGCAAGCAAAGCGTGCGCACGCGTGTGTGTGTGGTGCGTGTGCGTGTGCGTGTGTGTGTGTTTGGGTGTCTTCATAGCAGTGTATGAGTTTGTACCACTCTCCTTTCCTCGAAATATGCCTCGTGGAGAGGCTGGCGAGGTGGCTTGGTTTGGCAGCACAAAGCAATCACGATAGCAGGAGAACATTTCCTCGGGGGCAATCCAAACGAAGTCCCCCGCGGACATAGCTGCGAACAGTCCCCCCCCCTGGCCAAGCCTCTCATCTCGAGGCTTACTTCTGGCACGCATTTGGACATTTGATTCTTGTGCCTGGTCCCACCTGGTCCCACGGTGGACACACAGACATGTGTGTGAGAGAGACAGCACTCGGTGCCGCGCTATGAGCTTGTATATCTGCTATTTTTTAATAGGCAAAGTGTAAAATAATGCTTTTTTTTTTGCTCAAATCAAAAAGTAACACAGATGCGTTCCAGGTCTTAATGGGTTAATCCACCTCCCCAAGTAACCTATAATCTCCAAACTACGCGGCTCCGTCATGGAAGTGAGCAGCGACTGAGCTGATCGGAGTTGAGGCCATGCTAATCAACTGAACACGCTACACCGGCCTGAACACGCTAGCAAGGTGGCACGTTCCTAGAAGCGGCGTTGCACGCTCAAGCGCCGTTTCTATTTGCGGTGCACACGTTGCCTTGCAGGGTATGAAGGTAGATGACAGGTATGGAAGATTAGCCATGCCTTAATAAAATGCTATCACTTTAGCAATAAACAGCCAAATGTAATCCATTTTTTTTTTTTTTTTGTCCATATAACGGCATAATTAAAAACAAACATATTGTATATTGTCGCGTCTCGTCAGAAGCGACTGAAATGCAACATGGGGTGTATTGTTTAGCAACATCTCTCTGGATAAAGGCTAGATATTTAAATATCTAAACGTAGCGCAACAAGTTGCAAATGGTAGAATTAGACATTTTTTATGGAGGCTACACATGTTCATTCACACTGTGTGTGTGTGTGTGTGTGTGTGTGTGTGTGTGTGTGTGTGTGTGTGTGTGTGTGTGTGTGTGTGTGTGTGTGTGTGTGTGTGTGTGTGTGTGTGTGTGTGTGTGTGTGTGTGTGTGTGTGTGTGTGTGTGTGTGTGCGTGTGTGCGTGTGTGCGTGTGCTTCATGCTGTAGTGCCATGTTGTACTACATGCATGTGCAGTTTAGCTGTAGCCATTATTTTATACTTTGGCTATTCAAAAATAGCAGCTCATAGTGCGGCACCGAGTGCTGCGCTATGAGCTTGTAGATCTGCTATTTTTTTTTAAATCATGAACATTTGTGCAAATCATTGAATACATATATATTTTAAAGTGAACATTTGTAACTCAAATCTGTGCTTCTGGGGGTCCCTGGAACAAAATATTTTGAGATGGGGGTCCGCGACCTAATACGTATAATTGACCCGGAGCAAAGCAGATCTAAGGGGTTATTACTGTATATCTCCAATGGCCACCCAAACGGAGATCAGGTCACGGAACATGTATGAATGAGTCCTTGGCTCAGAGCCAGGGAGGAAGAGAAGGAACTCAATCCCGTAATGACGGTACGCCGCATCACTGAGTACATTATGTCTACACTGTAGACACATTAAGTCATGTCAGGACCCTTGTGGCCCCCCCTTATGGCCCCCGATTGTGCCCCCCCTTGTGGTCCCATGTCCTTCAGCTGGGGCCCGATTGTGAAGTGTTAAGGATTTTCAAATGGAGAACTAGAATCCTCCTGGGTATATGACACATAACAAATGGCAGTATTGAATTCCCTACCTATAGCGCTGCTATAGCCGGGGCATCATGATTAATGTTTTTCGGAGCATGACAGCATTACAGTAAACCATCTTCCTCCTCCTCGCTCACCATCGCGAAAAGTCAGGCAACACTGGCTCCGCCCGACCCCCCTCCCCCTCCCCCCAACAATGCTGAGACAGGAAGTCAGGGGTTCTAAAGTGCATTTCCTGTTCCTGTCATTAACCCATTGAATCCGAGAAGGCATCTTACGAATGTCTTCTGAAAATCCGTACGTTGCTATAAAATCCGCGGTTCTCAAAACTTTTTTTCACGTCAAGGACCCCCCAAAATGATATGTATTTGGTCGTGGACCCCCCCCCCCCCCATCTCAAAATATTTTGTTCCAGGGACCCCCCTCCTAGCCTGGTAAACCCTCCCTCCAGAAATCTCATTTGTATTTTATTCCAGGAGTGAGTCTGGCCTGCAGACCTATATGGGCAATTTGGCTGTGGGCTGGAGCTGGGCGGGAGTAATGTAGCTCTGATGTCCAAGTGGCCCTTTGATGTCCAATTAAGCCACTTTAGGCTGCAGTGATTATCACCAGGAGTAATTGGTTTGTCTTTGATGTTAATGAGCAGCTTGTATGAAAGGTGTATTGATTAATGACGTGTGAACCACTCGGGTTCCACCTGATTGGCCTACCCGCGCTGTCAATCACAAAACAATGAGCGAGGACGCTGATTGGCTCGGTTATTTGGTAATGCACTAGAAACGCCCATACAAGCCTTCATGCCAGACTCACTCCTGGAATCAAATGGAAATGAGATTTCCGGAGGGAGGGTTTACCAGGCTACCCCCCTCCCCCAAGGAGCAAAGATTTGAGTTACAAAAATGTTTGCTTTCAAAATATATATATTAAAAGATTTGCACACATTTTCACGATTTTTCAAAAATAGCAGATCTACAAGCTCATAGCGCGGCACTCGGTGCCGCGCTATGAGCTTGTATATCTGCTATTTTTGAATAGCCCAAAAATAATGGCTATAGCTTCAAATAAAGAAAACGACACAGATGCGTTCCCGGATTTAACGGGTTAATCTCTGGGTGAAGTCACACGTACAGTTCGGGGGGGGTGGAGTATAGGGACCAGGGGGAGGGGTGGTGGGGGGGGTGGGGTGTAGAAAACGCTGAGTCGCCTAACAGTGACGGCAGCCATATTTATGACTTTGCTCACGGTACATTATTCTAGTCATCAACAGCAGGGCTGCTCCATTTCCCTTTCAAATGCCCCACTTGTTTAGATGTCATTACTCACGCCCCCCCGACGTGTTGCTATACACATGCTACACACAGCCCTCAGCGAGAACCAGAGCAGAGAAAACGCGTGTACAGTACATAACGCACACAGCAGGGGAGGGGAGGAGAGGAGACATGCGGAACAAAATGTGAAGTGAATTATGATTGTTCATGCTATAGGCTCTTGTATGTCTTTAACCAAAGGTCACAGAGTGGATACACTGAATTGAAAAATAAGAAACAGGACCATTAACCACTTTACATTGTAATATTTCTCACAAATACCAGAGCATATATATGTACATATTGCAGGATTAATTCTGATGTATTTTATCCACATGTCTTGTTCAATGTGTGATACGTTTGAAGAGAAGCACACAGCTTCAAAATGAATGGCAGGGATATTAATGAATCCATTTCTAACTAGTTAAATAAACGTAATTCTCCATTCATTTGCAGGTGTGTGTTCCACTCATCAGGTGGCGCGCGTGATTTACAATGAGTGGAACTGATGTTCAGGTTTAATGGCGGTTGCCACCTCCTCTCTCTCCTATAAACTATTCCCCCGTGCCCACAGCGTTCATAAAAACATCATGTTCAGACCACTACCACCACACCTCCGCCATATCTTATCAGATGACATGCGAAGCTGTACCGAGGCACTGATGATGCCGTAACAACTAATTTACAGGTTTGATGTGCGTGTTGTTCAATCCTCCCCCGTGTTTATGTGTTGACCTCCCGTGAGTTCATCCACTCGTTCGTTCGTTCATTCCATTCGTTCGGGCTGTTATTCGGGGCCGTCATTTATGTTTGGTTGCGCTCAGGTGTTGCGCTCTGAAAATAGCCGATCTACAAGCCCACAACGCGTCGCGCTGCGACGCGTTGTGAGCTTGTAGATCGGCTATTTTCAGCATGCAACCAAGTGTAAAATCAGCCATTACGACGCCATCAAGGCACCGCCAAAATATATTTTAGTCGACTAAATCAACTGTAGATTTAGTCGACTATAATCTTATGATATTTAGTCGACTAAAACTAGACAAAACTAAAACATTTCAGATGACTACAATATGACTAAAACTAAATGGAATTGTATTCAAAAGACTGACTAAAACTAAATCACAATATGCTGTCAAAATCATTTTGGGGCGTGTATTATAGTATTAAATAAGACAAGTATTTGCTGAGGGTCCGATTCCCAGATGGCATCTATACAACAGCTATGGTACCAAACTAACATCAAATAAGCAGACAGACTGTATTGCACAAACGCCTAATAACATCCTGAATCAATTTAACATTCAAAGATGTCAAATCAAAAATCCTGATTTCACTGAGCACTATTACATGCACCGTGCGTGAGTTCTTCACACCATCCATGTAATATGGAGGAATATTGGAGCATGAATATTGCGTCCTGTCCTGAAAAAAACACTGCATCCACACTCTTACACACGCATCAAACAAATCTGCAGTCTCTAGCTCATGTGAACATCTTTAAGGGGGCTTCTGGTGTCTCTGCCCATTCGTGTGCACATGGCAGACCTCATGGCGGACCCTCTGGGTACGAATCCGGCCCACAACAACCTGTGTCACCCACACGTCTCCTCCTCCCTCTATTCTTCAATTTAACCCATTCAATCCCGGGACGCATCTCTGTCATTTTAGATTTCTTTGGCTATTCAAAATAGCAGATACTGTATACAAGCTCATAGTGCGGCACGAGTGCAGCACTATGAGCTTGTAGATCTGCCATTAATTTTTTTAAAGCGTGAAAAAGTGTGCAAATCTTTGAATATACATATATTTTTAAGCAAACATTTGTAACTCAAATCTTTGCTTCTGGTGGGGTCCCTGGAACAAAATATTTTACAAATGTTCGCTTTAAAATATATATATTTAAAGATTTGCACAGATTTATAGAATAAAAGTACCAATACAATATAGAAGTACTCTGTTGCAGTAAAAGGCATGTGTTCCAAATGTTACTTGAGTAAAAGTACATAAGTATTGGCATCAAAATGTACTTAAAGTACCAAAAGTAAAAGTACTAAAATATTTGAAAATAGCAGATCTACAAACAAAAAAAATAGCAGATCTATGAGCTGGTATCTGCTATTTTTGAATAGCCAAAGAGCCACAGAGATGCGTTCCTGGATTGAACGGGTTAATAAAAGCAAACATGCCGTAGAAATAATCAGACATGTGGGCAGGCTTGTTGGATGAATGTCACAGAGTGACTCAGACTGGTTGATGTGGCAGTTTGTACTGCTGTTGTTGTTGTTGTCTTTTTATAGTCTCCACAGTCGCAGCAAGTGAGCTAAAAGCCAGCGGCTAGCACAGATGTCTGAAACACACTGTGATAACAGCCTTATCTCTCCCTGGGACGGAGGGGCCCACACACAAACTCTCTCTTTCTCTCGCCCGCACACGCGCACACACGCACACACACACACACACACACACGCACACACACAAAGAGAGGAAAAACAAAACTGCTGAATAAACGCCATTTCAAAGACTGAGGACACAGAGAAGCAGGGGGGGGGCAGAGAGAGAGAGAGAGAGAGAGAGAGAGAGAGAGAGAGAGAAAGAGAGAGGGAGCAAGAGGGAGAGGGAGCAAGAGCGAGAGAGAGGGAGCAAGAGCGAGAGAGAGAGAGAGAGGGAGCAAGAGCGAGAGAGAGAGGGAGTGAGAGAGAGAGGGAGCAAGAGGGAGAGGGGAGCAAGAGAGAGAGAGAGAGAGAGAGAGAGAGAGAGAGAGAGAGAGAGAGAGAGAGAGAGAGAGAGAGAGAGAGAGAGAGAGAGAGAGAGAGAGAGAGAGAGAGAGAGAGAGAGAGAGCAAGAGGGAGAGGGAGCAAGAGCGAGAGAGAGAGAGAGAGAGAGAGAGAGAGAGAGAGAGAGCTGAGAGAGAGAGAGAGAGAGAGAGAGCAAGAGGGAGAGGGAGAGGGAGCGAGAGAGAGAGAGAGAGAGAGGGAGCGAGAGAGAGAGAGAGAGGGAGCGAGAGAGAGAGGGAGCAAGAGAGCGAGAGCGAGAGAGCGAGAGAGGGAGCAAGAGAGCGAGAGCGAGAGAGAGAGAGAGAGAGAGAGAGAGAGAGAGAGATGATGGGGCGGTCTGGAGGTGCAGGGTGGATGAAGGTATGTGCTTAGGACTGCACTCTGACACACGAGTCGCCTCCCTTCAGTCTCCTTTCATGTCAGAATAATGACTTGACAGTGTAAAGATAACGACTGCAGAATCCCATTTCCTTTGATCTCCCTCCATCATCTAATCATTCTGGGGGGTGGGGAACGGGACAATCTCACGAACCGCCCCCCCCCCCTCCTCTCCTCCTGGTGGATTTCCATAGTGTGAGACACGGGGCTTCT
Source organism: Gymnoscopelus braueri (assembly GCF_963280865.1). Lineage (NCBI taxonomy): Eukaryota > Metazoa > Chordata > Actinopteri > Myctophiformes > Myctophidae > Gymnoscopelus > Gymnoscopelus braueri. The sequence continues at coordinate 28,657,405 of NC_137625.1, forward strand.
TGACATTCAAATAAGTCACTCCACGCATGATTGCCTATGCAGCCTCAAAACCCATTAAAGGGCTCTTACATTATCATACGCACACACACACGGAAACACACACACACACACACACAGAAACACACACACGCACACACGCGTGCGCCTTCTTCTCCATCACCCCGCAGCACACTCTCACAGAAGCTTGCCTTGCATGCATAAAGCTCATCACACATGCATCTATGTATAATATGCACGCCATATCAAGTCCATATCATGCCATCTAAAGTTATGCTTCTTCTAGTATACAGCACCATCGTGCTCTCTCTCTCTCTCTCTGCACTGTGCACGGGCGTGCATCCACGTAGTAAACACTCGGGGATGAGGGCCCCGGCGCATACTGTATGTGTCCCATCAGTTTAAATGCAATTACAGCTTTTTTTGTGTCCCCCCCTCACAAAACAAACCCCTGTATCTCACCTTATCTCCCTGGTTCAGGCGTGCTAAGAGGACAGGAGAAGGATAAATACGACTCGGAAAGGGACGAGGGGGAGAGTGAAGCCTTGCGGGCCGGGCAAGGTGCGAGGTGCTGCTAGCGCAGCATGATGTTGACTGAAGCAGAGTAATAAAGAACGTCAATCACTATTCAGAGAGAGATTAAGAACGACCGATAGAGAGAAGAGCAGCGAGAGGCAGGCATAGTGGTGAAAAAAGTACTGTTTTTTTTTTTTACTTAAGTAAAAGTACCAATACCACAATATAGAAGTGCTCTGTTGCAGTAAAAGGCAGGTGTTCAAAATGTTACTTGAGTAAAAGTACATAAGTATTGGCATCAAAATGTACTTAAAAGTACCAAAAGTAAAAGTGCTAAAATGTTTGAAGATGGCAGATCTACAAGCTCACAACGTGTCGTATCGCGGCGCGTTGTGAGCTTGTAGATCTGCTATTGTCAAATAGCCTAGGTATAAAATAGGGCTAAGGTGGTTAATGTATGTTTCATAATATCATAATTTATATCTGAAAAGTAACTAGTAACTAAAGTTTTTAAAATAATTGCAGTGGAGTAAAAGTACAATATTTGCCTCTGAGATGTAGTGGAGTAGAAGTAAAAGTATTGAAAATGGGAAATACTAAATAGAAAATCCTCAAAAGTGTACTACTTACGTACAGTACTTGAGTAAATGTACTTAGTTACTTTACAACCACTGCAGGCGCATGAGGAGGATGCTGAGACTGTTGAGGTAAAACCTTTGATGTGTGGGAGTTAAATTGCCTTAGATAAACAAACTGTTCTCATGGGACGGTGTGCTAGCAGCTAGCGCTGGTGCTTGTGTGTGCGGGGGCAAACGTCCCCTAACTCTGCCTCCCTGGGCTATCGTCGCCGGTCTGCCTCCCAATTCTAACGTCCCGCGGAGGGAACCACTAGATTTATATGGAGCTTGATTTACTGAGGAACTCAGTGGCCCTGAATTCCTCCCGAGCCAGGCCCGGCCCACGCACCCTGTTCGTTCTCTTAACCCATAGAGACCGGGAAAGAATCTGTGTGATTTTTTAAGATTTCTTTAGGCTATTCAAAAATAGCAGATTTAAAAGCAGATTTTTGCAAAAAAGCGCGGCACCGAGTGCCGCGCTACGAGCTTGTAGATCTGCTATTTTTTTTTAAATCGTGGATTCTTTTTGCAAATCTTTGAATATATATTTTTAAAGCAAACATTTGTAACTCAAATCTTTGCTTCTGGGCGGATTCTACAAACGTATGTTTATATATATCAGTGGTTCTCAAACCTTTTCATGTCAAGGACCCCCACAATTCTTTGTATTTGGCCGCGGACCCCCCCATCTCAAAACATTTCGTTCCAGGGACCCCCCCAGAAGCAAAGATTTGAGTTACAAATGATATTCAAAGATTTGCACACATTTTCCAACATTTTTCAAAAAAAATAGCAGATCTACAAGCTCATATGAGCTTGTAGATCTGCTATTTTCGTATAGCCAAAGTATACAATACGGATAAAGTAGCTGACACAGATGCGTACCCGGTCTCCATGGGTTAACAGAAGCTCTCCTTCCCCTATATCAACCCGGCCTCGACGGTTTTATGGAACCAGGGGCCTGGTTCTACAGCAACCAACACATAAACTGGGGGCTCATAGAGGTAGAATCAAAGGAAATAGATGGGATATCTATCCCGTCTATATATCTATCATCTGTCTAGAGAACTACCGATCCACGGCCTGATCTGTGCTCTATATACAGCGTGATGTACAGTGCTGCCCAAGTGACCGGATATAATCCTCGTGGCGTGGGGGGGAACCGGGGATGGCTTTTCACACCTAACATACAGTAGCTGGTTGATCTTGCGTGCCACACAGCTGCAGAAGGAGCGAGTGCATTTTCCCGGCAATGGTGGCGATTCCACGGCACTGTCTTCCCGGGGAAATGCACTCCCAATGTTCCTCCAAACAGCTGGCCGGTGTGCACTTATACTTCCTGGTTGAAACACATTTGGCGCTGGACTCGGGTTCTTCTTTTTTTAACCCATTAAGACCTTTACACTTTGGCTATTCAAAAATAGCAGATCTAAAAGCTCGTAGCACGGCACCGAGTGCCGCGCTACGAGCTTGTGGATCTGCTATTTTTGAAAAATCGTGAAAGTTATGTGCAAATCTTTGAATATATGTTGTTTTGAAGCGAACATTTTAACTCAAACCTTTGCTTCTGAGGGGGGGGGGGGGGGGCCTTGGAACAAAACATTTTTAGATGGGGGTCGGCGGCCAAATGCATATCATTTTGGGGGTCCTTGACATGGAAAAGTTTGAGAACCACTGATATAGAAACATACGTTTTTTTCATAATACTGTTAGGATGTAAGAAGACATTTTGTAGAATCGGCCTCAGGTCTTAATAGGCGAAGGTGGTAGAATGAATAAGTATTCAACTCCCACGGCCACTGAGTCAGACAGAGTTGTAGGCCAGGCAGGGGATAAAGGATTGAATGTAGTAGAAAAGTGTCACCCTTCACACAAAAGAATAAACGTTTATGGCTCATTACAGGTCACACATTGACTTCGACTTTCGGTGCCTCGTTAAGTGAACTGAAAATTTGCAGTATTATCAAATTAGAAGTCCTTAACTACATTTATAATTGGGGGAGAGGGTGGCAGAATGTTCCTATTCACCTGTTTCCTAGGCTGTGTGTTTTCCACTTCCTGTAAATTTCATTGGATATCATTGGTCATCTGACCAGTTTCATTGGATGTCATCGACAGGAAGTGGAAAACACACAGCCTAGGAAACAGGTAGTCTCACGTAGCCAGACAACTATTCCACAATCTCTGAATGCTATATAGAGTCTGGAACTACAACTCCCAAAATCCGAGAGAGGAAACTGGCACATATTTTAAAATATCTTTACACTTTACTTTTTAATTTCCATTTCTGCTTAGCAGCAAGCTATGTATACATTACATTACATTACATTACAGTCATTTAGCAGACGCTTTTATCCAAAGCGACTTACAATAAGTGCATTCAACATAGGTAGGGAACGAAAACTACTAATCACCAGAAGTATTAAGTGCATTTTCTGCAAAAACAAGCATATACTGAGATGATTTGTATTTATATTAAGATACATTTGCGCGACTGTGAAGACGAAACGGAAATGGAGAGGAGGCTCCACATCCGGTTTATATTCTAATCATGATCAGAGTCCCAGACTGTATGCCGGAAACATTTGAAAATTGTGGGAGGCAACAGTCTGGTAACGCGAGACTAGGAAACAGGTGAATAAGAAACAATGGGAAAAAAAGACACGCACGACTTTTGGTGCCTCGTTTAGTGAACTGGATATTGGCAATTATTATCAAATTAGAAGTCCTTAACTACGTTTATAATTGGGGGAAGGGGGGCAGAATGTTCCTATATGGAAATGATAAAAAGACGCACACATCCCAATGCCCAATAGGATGGGTGCCATGGTCTGCTGGATAAAAAGATATCTTGAAGAGATGAACAGAATAAGCGGTTTAAATGGTTTGCTATTTGGCGCGCGGATCTTTCTGCCGAACAAAGATCTACATCTACATCATAGGGCATTCTGGGGCACTTTGAAGAGCAAAGAAAGGAAAAGACAAGGAGGAAAGCCGCCTGGCAGGTTTACACGCCTCCGCCACGGCAGCACGGCATAAAGGAACAAACGCCTTTGATTTCCGTCCGTCAACTAGAGATGACCTCACGTAGCCCGCGGCAACTCAGCTCAGAGCAAACAGCTCCTTCCTACACATACACATTGAATGTGCAGATGAGAAACTTGGGACCCCCATCTGACGTGCATCCGGGAGAGGGGGGGGGGGGGATGCCTGTGGGGTGTTTAGTTTAGTATGCCGTCTGTATGTGTGGAGAAGGGAAGAGGAAGGGAGAGTGGGGAAGGGGGGTTACGGACGGTCGTGTTAGATCCTACATCGAAATGGCAAGCTAAGTGATCTCGCCCCCCCCCTGCTATCTGTCATTGTGCTGACGCCAACGGATCGCCCTCCTCCCCCCTAGGGAGAGAACGGCGGGGGGCGGGCGGGCGGGCGATAGTGGGAAGTCAAAGCCTCCGAGCGGAGAAAAGTCCCAAGCTGAGCTATGCATTCTAGAATGCATCATTCTCTCATCTCCTTCCTTATTGAACACCACCACGTCCATGCCCCTGTGTGTGTGCGTGTGCGTGTGTGTGTGTGTGTGTGTGTCTGTCCGTGTGTGTCCGTGTGTGTGTACTGTGTTTGTGTACTATGTGTGTTTAACCCATTAAGACCGGGAACGCGTCGCATCATTTTTTGATTTATTTGGCTATTCAAAAATAGCAGATCTACAAGCTCATAGTGCGGCACCGAGTGCCGCGCTATGAGCTTGTAGATCTGCCATTTATTTATTTTAATCGTGAAAATTTGTGCTTGTATATCTGCTATTTTTTAATAGCCCAAAGAAATCTAAAAATGACACAGATGCGTTCCCGGTCTTTATGGGTTAAGAGGCAGGGCTGTGAGAGAATGTAGAAAAAGGTTGTTTCTTTCTGGCCTTGCAGACAGTTGTGTGTGTGTTCGCATGTGGAGCAAGAAGCTTGGGCCGGTGGGTGTCTGTCCGGCAGTGTATTTATCTGGCTGTAATGGCACGTCATTGATATTCACAGTGAGCTATGGATCAATGATCCTTGGCAGCCCCGGCTATTATTTCATTTCTTGTATCTAAAAGGCGTAGCGAGGATTCAGCTAAATTGTTTTGAGTCGGATTTGGCTGACTCGTCACAACGGGCGAAAAGGGAGGAGAGAGAGAGAGCGATATGCTAAACTGCCCTGGGGGGGAGGGAGAGAGAGAGAGAGAGAGAGAGAGAGAGAGAGAGATGGGGTGAGAAGAAGAGTGCACAGCAGGGGAAAGGGTGGGAGGGAGAGAGGAAGAGAGGAAATTGACGATTGCATGTTCAGACCACAGAATGACAATTGATACAACAATATGCAACCAGCTAGCCACACCATATATTATACTTTTCAATCCATCCATCCATCCTTACAGTATATCATCCACCCTTTCTTACATCCTTTCCGGCCAGTGTTGATTTCGTCGACTAAAAACTATGACGAAAAACGTTCGTCAACTACCTTTTCTCACTGACGAACGAAATAAAACAAAGACAGTAGTGGAGAAGAGATCCAGTAGAACTAAAAGACAAGTCATTTTTCTCCTTGGTTGCGCTCGGGTGTTGCGCTCTGAAAATAGCAGATCTACAAGCTCACAACGCACTGCGACAGGTTGTGAGCTTGTAGATCGGCTATTTTCAGCATGCAAAGAAGTGTGAAATCAGCCATTACGACACCATCAAGGCACCGCCAAAATACATTTTAGTCGACTAAATCAACTGTAGATTTAGTCGACTATAATCTTATGATATTTAGTCGACTATAATCTTATGATATTTAGTCGACTAAAACTAGACAAAAACTAAAACATTTCAGATGACTGAAATATGACTAAAACTAAAACGGAATTTGATTCAAAAGACTATGACTAAAACTAAATCAACATTTGCTGTCAAAATCAACACCGTTTACGGCCACCCATCCATTCATATCCATCCAGATGCTTCCTAAATGTCATCTCCAAGAGGTGCAGGTCTGCCAGGCACCAGCGGTTCAAGTCCATGCCCCCTCCCTCCCTCCGTTCCGCTAGCCCCCCCCCCCCCTCTTCAAGCCCCATTATCATCCATCTCTCGGGCTTTGAACACCAGACTAGATTAGGCTCCCGGGCTGGTGCCTAACCTCCCCACAGCGCTCTGCTCACAATGCCGCTTCCCCTTTTTTCCCCAAAGCCTGTGGGTAATGTTATCAGAGGGATCAGTGGGCCGGAACAAGCGGGGATGTGATTCAGTCACGGAGATCTGGACACACAGAAGACTCCGCGTCCGAGAGACTGTTAAGTAAGGTTGAGCCGAGGGCCTGGGGAAGGGGCGGGAGGAGGGGGACTGGGGGGGGTTTAGCAGGGGGGACTGGGGGTCTGCAGAAAACGGAAGGCTGAAGGGGAGAATCTATAAAATGAGGAAAAAGCCAGTAAACGAGGGATAGGAAGAAAGAGATGGGAGATCTATTGGATGTCACACTCGTGACCCTGGCACTGCCTCGGGGGGGGGGGGGGAGGGGGCATTTTTAACCCATTAAGACCGGGAAAGCATCGGTGTCATTTTAGATGTCTTTGGGCTATTCAAAAAAAGCAGATTTTTTTTTTTTTAAATCGTGAAAATCTTTGCAAATCTTTTTTAAAGCGTTAAAAAGATTTTTACATTTTTAACTCACATCTTTGCTTCTGGGGGGGGGGGTCCTGGAACAACATATTTTGAGATGGGGGTCCGCGGCCAAAACTATACATATCATTTTGGGGGCCCTTGACATGTCAAAAAGTTTGAGAACCACTGATTATACAGTAGCAACATACGTTGGGACATTTGTAGAATCCCCAGAAGCAAAGATTTGAGTTAAACATGTTCGCTTTAAAAAAGTGTATATTCAAAGATTTGCACAAATTTTCACGATTTTTCTAAAAATAGCAGATCTGCAATCTGCTATTTTAGAATAGCCAAAAAAAAAAAAAAATTACACAGATGCGTTCGCGGTCGCAAAGGGTTAAATCGCTGTGTCAGTGGATGTGTGGACCCACGGTACGGCAGGGTGACGGTTTCCCACTACACGGCCCAGCGGAGGCAGAGGGAGATAGATGGGATCCAGCAGCCCGTGGCATGGATGGTTAGCTGTGCTTAGCAGACTGTGTGTGGATGGATTGCAACCATGGCAGTGAGGCATAGCCTTAAATTAGTGGCCTTTATTTTTTCATCACACAATGTTAGTAGAAGTATCGGTGCAATGGCAAGCATCGATGAGTAAATGAGAATATCAACTGCGTCAGCAGAGTTGCAGTGCTACAGGACAGAGAGAGAGTGTGTGTGTGTGTGTGTGTGTGTGTGTGTGTGTGTGTGTGTGTGTGTGTGTGTGTGTGTGTGTGTGTATGTATGTGTGTATGTATGTATATATATATATATATATATATATACGATATGGGTATCTCACGATACGATATCTGTGGCGATATTAGGCCCTCGATAACAATAATATCACGATATTCGATATATTGCGATATCACGATATATTGCATGAAATTTCACCAACGATATATCACGATAGTCCTTGTATTCAATTCATAAACACATAAAATAGCACCAAACAGTTCAAAATCATCATCACACAACAACGTATCACAAAAATATATAAAAAAAAAAAAAATCGATATTTTTCGGCAGTATATCGATTATTTATCGCGGGAGGAAGTATCGTGATGTATCGCGATATCGATATATCGTCCCACCCCTAATATATATATATATACACATATATATAGACATACATATATATACATATATATATATATATATATATACATAGGACAGTGATCCTCAATTGAGCCTATCACTTGCCGGGAAGCCAGTGGAACAGGTGAAAGAGGCTAAACTACTTGGAATTGCTATAAATAAACACATTCATATCCACTCACAGATGGATCAGTACCCAGATGTAGGTGAAGTGTAAGCCTAAGGAGAGGATCGCTATCAGGGTAAGGTTGGTGCAGTGCTGGATCAGTATGAGAGCAGGTGTGGAGGCTGTAGCACTGTTTAAGAGTCTCCCGGTTTAAGATGTTCCTCTGGAGGATCAGATAAGTAGGTTGTATACTGTATACTGTAGGTGCTTTTCCAAAATAGCGCAAGGGATGGCCACGTCACAGTCTGTAAAAAGTGTTCATTTGTCTTTTAAGCCCAGATCCTGTGTGCCTCCGAAGTTAACAAAATGTCTACCCCAAACACTTTACCTAAAGCCTGAAGTGAACAAAACTGACACCTGTGAAATGTCTGCCGTGAGCATCAATCCCCCTTCCAGTGGTGGAAAGTAACTAAGTACTTTTACTTAAGTACTGTACTTAGGTAAAATGTTGAGGTATTTCTACTTTACTTGAGTTTTTCCAATACTTTTACTTCTACTCCACTACATCTCAGAGGCAAATATTGTACTTTTACTCCACTACAATTATTTGAAAACTTTAGTTTTTTTGTTTGTTTTACTAGTTACTTTGTAGATTGTGATTATTATTAAAAAAACGCACTAACCACTTCATCCCTATATACATTTCGGCCATTTGAAAATATTTTCAAATGATTTTTGCACAATTGAAAACTTGAAATGGGACATTCTGCATACTTTTACTTTTGGTACTTTAAGTACATTTTGATGCCAATACTTTTGTACTTTTACTCAAGTACATTTCAAATTCCGCACTTTTACTTGTAACAGAGTATTTCTATATTGCAGTATTGATACTTTAAGTAAAAAATTTGATTACTTTTTTCACCTCTGATGCCATGTAAAATTTCTGCCACGAGCATCAATCCCTCCATAAAGCTCCATAAAGTCACACAATTGTAGATGGGGACATTGCTGTGGCCAACCCACTGACAGTATGCTCGACTACACACTGCAATCAATTAATTCAATTCAGAAAGTGGAGCATGGAGCACTTCTCAAGCCAAACTGAACCCCAGAATCACTTCGACTCCCCTAATCAACGCTTGGCAGTTAAAATTAATTGTCACTGATAAATCGTGGCTTAATAACACTGGATGTTTTTTTTGCCATGGATATGTCGTATAGGAAGATGAAAGCCTGGATTTACTGTAGTTCTAGACCGGTTGTCCTAGAGAATGGGGTCACGGCGAGTTTTCTGCAGCCTGTACAATCTACTTACCATTGACTCTCCTTTACGTAGTATGGCCTTGCCCCCCTCAGAGTCAAAGCCAGTGGTGGAAAAAGTACTCAAATGTATTACTTAAGTAAAAGTATCAATACTGCAATGTAGACATATTCTGTTACAAGTAAAAGTCTGGAATAAAAAAATTACTTGAGAAAAAGTACAAAAGTATTGGCATCAAAATGTACTTAAAGTACCAAAAGTAAAAGTACTAAAATATTTGAAAATAGCAGATCTACAAGCTCACAACGCGTAGCGATGTGACGCGTTGTGAGCTTGTAGATCGGCTATTTTCAAATAGCCTCGGTATAAAATAAGGCTAAAGTGGTTAATGTATGTTTTATAACGTAATAATTTATATCTGCAAAGTAACTAGTAACTAGAGTTTTCAAATAATTGGAGTGGAGTAAAAGTACAATATCTGCCTCTGGGATGTAGTGGAGTACAAGTAAAAGTATTGGACAATTGGAAATACTCCAGTAAAGTAAAAGAAAATACCTCAAAATTATAATTAAGTACAGTACTTGAGTAAATGTACTTAGTTACTTTACACCACTACCTTAACGTAGTATGGCCTTGCCCCCCCCTCAGAGTCAACACGTCTATAACACAGCCCTGTCCCTTCCTAGACATCTGAATGTCAGACAACCTTGGACATGACGTGTCTCTCAAAGGGAGGGGCGGGGCTTTTAATCAACTTATTTCAGATTGAGTGACATTGAAGCACACACCACGGTATAGGGGATTCTAGTGTTCCTCCGTAAATAGAAGGCCACAGTGACGCCAACAGGTCGCATCCTCCTTTCCCAGCAGGTAGAGGATTTCAGAGACGCAAACGCCTCTGCAATGACCTCTATGTGTGTGTGTGTGTGTGTGTGTGTGTGTGTGTGTGTGTGTGTGTGTGTGTGTGTGTGTGTGTGTGTGTGTGTGTGTCTGACCTTCTGAATGAGAGGACATGGTTAGACCGGTGCATATGCATGCTTGTAGATGATCTGCTATTTTTGAACAAAAAAATAGTGAAAATGTGTGAAAATCCTTTGAATATATATCTTTTCTTCTGGGGGATTCTACAAATGTCTTCTAAATCCTAACTGTTTTTAATATGTATGTTGCTATAATATCAGTCGTTCTCAAACTTTTTCATGTCAAGGACCCCCAAAATTATATGTATTTGGCCACAGACCCCCATCTCAAAATATTTTGTTCCAGGGACCCCCCCAGAAGCAAAGATTTGAGTTACAAATGTTTGCTTTAAAAATATATATGATTCAAAGATTTGCACAAATGTTCAAGATTTTTCAAAAATAGCAGATATACAAGCTCATAGTGCGGCACTCGGTGCCGCGCTATGAGCTTGTATATCTGCTATTTTTGAATAGCCAGAGTATATGATAATGGTTTAAGTGGGTTACACAGATGTTTTCCCGGTCTAAATGAGTTAAGACATGCGTGCATGTGTCGCGCATGTCAACAAATACACACGGTATCACCAGCATTTTTCCGGGGTGCCCTTGCTTCTCAGTGAGATTTATCTAACTTGAGCTGCTCTAATCCTGCCTCCGTCCACGGGGATGACAGCAGATTAGTGGACAGGATGACATTTGGCAAGGTCTTCTGCTTTTCAACAAACTCATCTTTAAAACATCCGCATCTCCTCTCCTCCACCCCCTCCCCCTCTCCCCCTCTCCCCTCCTCCTCTCAATGGCATCTGACATTCACACAAACTTTGTCCAGCCTCAATACCAACAGCTATACCTATAGCAGCCCAGGTGACCTCGTTATAACGCATTATACCATTATCACTTATCACTTGTGGCCTAGCTTGTCATATAACGTGCGTGTGTGCGTGTGTGTGTGTGTGTGTGTGTGTGTGTGTGTGTGTGTGTGTGTGTGTGTGTGTGTGTGTGTGTGTGCGTGAAAATGATAAAGGGACAGATAGTGAGAACATGCACCATCGGCTTGTTGCTTTTATTCTGCACAAAGACATGACTGTAGAAACATGGTGTATTTTACATACTGTAGGCTGCTCACATCACATCTTCAGCAAAGGGTCCACTTTCACCTCTATATGGACAGCTTCAGTGACTCTCCACAGACTCAAAGACGTGCGTGTGCGTGTGCGTGTGTGTGTGTGTGTGTGTGTGTGCGTGTGCGTGTGTGTGTGTATGTGTGTGTGTGCACAGGCTTCGAATGCTATCAATGCATTGAATGGGACATTATCATGTTTTATCAGACCATTGAATGGGTGAGTAGGCCACATACTGACCTACGCGTGATTTATCAGACCATTCATTGGGCGTAATCAGGAGATACTGACCTACCGGAGGCAGAGCAGTCCCCACAACATGATATGCGGCACAGAATCGTCGCAACGTTCAGCACGGCAACTCGCTCGCTTTAGCTCGCTCGGGGGTCCCTCACGTGGCTCCAGTTCGCTTGAGACTGCGCGCCTCCGTCATGGTCCAAAACCGGAACTTATATGAGTCATCTCTGCCGGTCAGTAGGTCCTGATAACACCCAATGAATGGTCTGATAAATCGCGAGTAGGTCAGTATGTCGCCTACTTCACCCATTCAATGGTCTGATGAAACGTGATAAAGTCCCATTCAATGCATTAATAGCATCCGAATGGGTGTGTGTGTGTGTGTGTGTGTGTGTGTGTGTGTGTGTGTGTGTGTGTGTGTGTGTGTGTGTGTGTGTGTGTGTGTGTGTGTGTGTGTGTGTGTGTGTGTGTGTGTGTGTGTGTGTGTGTGTGTGTGTGTGCGTTGTGGGATGTTCCATCAGAACTCTAACCCTTCCATATACAGTACTGTGTACACAGCACCTGATGGCACCACTGACTAGAACTATGCGCGTGTAAGCGCCTGTAGCATGTGTGTCCATCATCCCACCTCCCGGTGTGTGTGTGCAGGGCAGCTCCCCAGATGCTGCCCGCCCCCATGTTCTCCACTTTGCAGCGAGCCAGCCAGCCAGCCAGTGCCTGCCACTGCTGACACCGTTTTTAGAGAAGCACTTGTCGGCAGCGTGCGCTGCTGCTGTATACGCCACCACGCTCATCCCCCCCGCCCCGCCGTGTGCCAGCCAGCACCTCAACCAGCTGCAGTAATGCATCTCACTCACGCTGGCCTGCCTTTCCACTGCCTTCCTGCCTGCTGCCTCACTCCTTAACCCTTTAAGACCGGGGAACACATCCGTGTCATTTTAAGATTTATTTGTGCTGTTCAAAAATAGCAGATAATGCTGCTATTTTTGAAAAATCTTGAAAATGTGTTCAATATATATATTTTTTTTATGTTTAACTCATGTTACAACTTCTGGGGGGGGGGGGGGTTCCTGGAACAAACTATTTTGAGATGGGGGTCCACGACCAAATACATATCATTTTGGGGGTCCTTAAAATGAAAAAGTTTGAGAACCCTGATATTATAGCAACATACGTTTTTTCTAAAAAAACTGTTAGGATTTAGAAGACATTAGTAGAATCCTCAGAGATTTGAGTTAAAAATTTTAGCTTTAGAAATATATATATTCAAAGATTTGCACAAAATTTCCACGATTAAAAATAAATAAATAGCCGATATACAAGCTCACTATGAGCTTGTATATCTGCTATTTTTGAATAGCCAGAGAAATCTAAAAATGACACAGATGCTTTCCCAGTCTAAATGAGTTAAGTTCCTCCCCTCCTGCAGAGACTCTGACTCTGTGGTGATGCCGGCACTGGAGTATGTTTTCTTTTTTTAGACTGTTGAAGCTAATATAGAAATCCCCAGAACCTGAATTAGTAGAGCAGGACGTTTACAAGCAATTCTTCTTCGGGGTGGAATTGAATTGAAGGGACAGCAGCAGCGGCAGCAATCATACCATTAAGTTAGTCTATTGCCATGTCTCTAGCTAAAAATATATATATATAAGTTTGACCTAGCAAGTGCTGATGGCTAGATCAGACCTTAACCACGTTTAACCTTAGTGTCTCTATTTGGTGGAAATGAAATATGTCCAAAAATAACAGATCTTCAAGCTGTGACGCATTGTGAGGTTGTAGATTGGTTATTTTTGCTATTTGTCGATATAGGGCTTAAGTGATTAAGTCTACCTATTTTTGGGCGGTGAAACCGCCCCTATATGTGAGGTTTTTGGGCGGTGAAACCGCCCCTATATGCGAGGTTTGGACATCGACATTCGCTGCACTGTGATTGGCCACCATTGTACCCCCCCCACCCATTGCACCCCCCCAACCCTGCTCTGTGATTGGCCACCAGTGTACCCCCCTAACCCTGCACCGTGATTGGCCAATCACAGTCTATTCAGGACTGTGATTGGCTAGTGAAACATGACACATGTGCATAGCCCTATAAATAGGACTATGCACTTAAAAAAAACACATTTATGTTTTTTTTTAAGTTAGGGGTGTACAATGGTTGGTCCACAATATTACTTTTCTTTAAGTGAACTTCCATCACTGTGATGACCACTGTGACCACACCGCCCACTTCACACTGGTTTTTTTTCTTTATTACATTTCTGCAATTTCATCTTAGTTTTACGGATCTCTTCGTCTCTGTCGTCCTGTTCTGTTTGTGTTGCTTACTGCAGGCTGTGATGACACCTGAATTTCCCCTTGGAATAAAAAAAAGGTCTATTTATGCTCAACTTAACCCATTTAGACCTGAGGCCAAAAACGCAATCTAAATCCTGACCTAAGTTTTCAGAAAAACTTCAAATATTTATTCAAAAAATACAACAAATGTATGTTGCTATATACTGTATATAACAACAAGAACCCCAAAAGGAGTTCCCGTCCTGAAAGGTATAGTTACAAATAGGGGTTCCTGCCCAAAATGGGTTAAACTTAGTCCAATTTTAAACTTAGTCCAATTTTAAACTTAGTCCTAATTATAGTATGCCCTCCGAAAAAACCTAGAACACACCACTGCTCTGCATGCTGAAATGATTTGTTTAGAGGGCTTTTCCAACACAGAAGACTGTCTTGACCTGCATGGCCACTAACTGAGATTTTCTACACTACATTTGTCTTTACCTTTTCCTTGCCAAGACCAAGGCCTCTATGGCCCTGGTCTTGGCACAAAGCAAATCTACGTAAGTGCAGCCTTAGCTCACTGAACGGACCGCTTCGTTGAGGGTCCATTTCCTCATTGATGGAACGGGTGTGACCCTTCTTAAATCTTGTGCCGTTTAGACACACGAGTCAATTAGTCTTAAAGGAATATTCTGCTGTTTTTCAGCCTTATCACCATGTCTTTATCGGTTGGAGTAACGATCAATACATAGTGCTAAGTCCATCAATGGTCTCTGCATCACCGAGGCAGCAAATCGAAAACACCGCCGCGCAGCGACTACACCCATTCTCCCCCCTGCCACTAGGGGCCACTAAGGGCCATGCCATGATAACTACTTGAGAATCCAGCCTTTGCAGTGAATCCTGGGAAATGTAGCAAGCATAATTCTTCTCATAAATGGCATAAATATATCAGTAGGCCTACCTGATACTGTCAATGGCCACATATCAACCTGGATATCATTCTAAAACTGTCGACACCCCGCCTTTCTCTTTGTAAGGTTTTTCATGATACTGTCGCGTCAATATCTGAGTGCCTAGTGAATATTGAACACTGGAGATGCTTATTATCTCGTGTAGTTTTAAGTTAATCCTATACTATTTTAAGTTATATTAACCCTGGCTTCCCTATTTTGGGCATGTCGTTATCGGTGAACATTCTCAAAATCTAGCTTTGGCCTATATGCTTCATTTATACACGGTGTTGTGCAGCCTGTAGTTTGGCTATTTCCATCGCTTGACATGTCAGGCTTAACAGAGTAGTTCACCCAAAAATGACTTATTTTCTATCAATTACACACCCCATTAAGCCTTGAATTCATGGAGATTTTTTTGTTTTTGTCGCATTCCTAAACCAATAATTTGATGGTCATCGGTCAATAGGGGACTCATCAAATTATTGGCTTAGGAATGCGACAAAAAACTAAACAATCTCCATGAATTTAAGGCTTCATGGGGTGTGTAACTGATAGAAAATAAGTCGTTTTTTTATCGAACTACTCCTTTAACTCATTCACTGCCAATGACGTGTTTGACGTGTTTTTTTCCAACGCCCACACCGCCAATGACGTGTTTGACGTGTTTTCAGTGTTTACGCGCTAACCTTTGAGTCACCACTTCACTCCCAGTGACGCAGCAAATCACATGTTTGCAACAAAAAAAACTGCTGCATTCACTTCCGTTCTAATGGATTTGGAAGAATGCCTTTTTATCTGCTTTGAGTGCTTTCTGTTGCTTTTTGGCGAAAACAACCTACATTCAACTGCCAGTCTGCCAATAACTATGGAACAGATGATCGCGACGGCACGGTCGGCTATAGACATTGTTTTATTCTTATTGAGTTAAGTGGTCAAGTTAACATTTAAATTGACAAACAACATTTTTGCAGAGGGTGCGGTTACAGACATAGCTGGCAGTGGCACAGTGTCTGAGCAGGAATTGATGAAGCAAAAAGGTGGAAGCGTCCTGTTAGCCGTTCCCCCACTCACAAACCATTTCTGAGCAATAATGATTATAATGATATCCACTGCCATAATGAATGCAAAGCAACGAAATATAGCACAGCCTGCCACGAGGCAAATTCCGAGGCGCCGCCTTGATGCGGTAAGTTCCAATGTTCCAATTCCAATTAACCCATTCAATTCGGGAACACATCTGTGTAATTTTTTTATTCATTTGGCTATTCAAAAATAGCAGATCTACAAGCTCCCAGCGCGGCACCGAGTGCCGCGCTGTGATTTTTTTTTGTTTTATCGTGAAAATGAGTGCAAATCTTTTAATATATGTATATATGTTTGAATGAGATTTGAGTAACAAATGTTAACTTTAAGCCCAAAGAAATCTAAAAGTGACACAGATGCGTTCCCGGTCTTAATGGGTTAAGCATATTTGTATTTCTTGGAAATACGCTCTTGACATACTTTTCATTATGTACGGTAGAAATTGACTGCTTAACCATAGAGGGTTGGGATGCAATGAACTCATTTCCATGTATAGAACAATACGGTGGTCTTTCTTTCTGTTGCCTGGTTGATTGCATTTAACATCAAATCATATTAGTGCGACCTAAACACATTAGGAACCCTGGCGTTTCTGCTTTTGTGTGGCCGTGTTTCGGTTATAGCCAATTTGTCCGCCTCTGCTAGAGAAAAGACCTTATCCTATAGCGAATCTCATTCGCATTTCGATATGCAAATGAACTCGTGACTACATCTTTCCCCTGTCCCAGTTTCATAAGCTTCCACAAAAATCTCAAGACATCTGGTGCACTTTTGTACTCCGCTGGGGACTGCAGTTGACTCTTTGCATGTCTGAATGCACTCTGCTTTCCAGCTTGGTGTCAAAATCTATTTAATGTCCTGGATCCGCAAATGGTAAAACATCTACACAGTAAAATCCTCGATGTTAATTTGAGTGTAAAAATGTACCCATCTTCACACTCTCAGACCTAAGATTTTGCAGTGTAGGGCATTGGTTCTCAAGGTGGGGTCCCGGGACCCCCAGGGGTCCTTGAGGGCGTTCCAGGGGGTCCCCCGCTAAATGATAGATTAGGAACCAAATAGACCCTTATGGGTCTGTGTGGTTCCATTTGTACACTCTCAGAGTTAAATAAACATTTATTTTACAATATAAATTGGGGTCCCAGAGATAGAAATGCCATTACACGGGGGTCTGTAGCCTAATGCATGTCAAACAGGGGGTCCTTAAAATCAAAATGGTTGAGAATCACTGCTAGAGCCGTAAACATCTTCTCTTATGGGGGTCCCCTGGCATATCTTTTCAAATGGGGGTCCGCAGGCTAATAAGTGTCAATCTGGGGGGTCCTTGACATGAAAAGGATTGAGAACCACTGGCGTAGAGGAGACCCCACCTCCCTATGGTTTTCCTCCTTCATCACGCGCGTCCGTTTTATATTTCTATGTAATAATCAAGCTTCTGGTTCTCCCAGTTCCCATTCTTCTCAGATGTTTCTTGTCGTGTCATTATTGAATCATTTTTAAATCAGCATTAACTGATTCCCATTCATTGTATTGTGCGGCTGAGCGGCTCTGAGCCATTTCATTCTACGTTTTTCTGCCCACTCATCTTTTCCTCTCTTGGCAGCGTGCCTGACCTCCTCCCTCCACTGGCTCAGTGCTAATTCTAGATGCAAGAAGATTTATTTGTCACACGCTCATACTGTACAAGTACAGTACAGTGCAGTACAGTACAGTACAGTACAGTACAGTACAGTACAGTACAGTACAGCAGTGTTGATTTCGTCGACTAAAACTATGACAAAAAACTAAGCTATGATGACTAAAACTGACTAAATATATTGACAATTTCGTCAACAAATAAAAACTAGACAAAAATTTTAGTGAGGGACTAGTGGAGAAAAGATCCAGTAGAACTAAAAGACAAGTAATTTTATGTTAGGTTGCGCTAGGGTGTTGCGCTCTAAAAATAGCAGATCTACAAGCTCACAACGCGCTGTGACGCGTTGTGTGCTTGTAGATCGGCTATTTTCAGCATGCAGCCAAGTGTAAAATCTACCATACAACGCCATCGAGGCTCCGCCAAAATATGTTTTAGTCGACTAAATCAACTGTAGATTTAGTCGACTAAAATCTTATGATATTTAGTAGGCTAAAACTAGACTAACACTAAAACATTTCATTTGTTTAGTCTTGCTACGAGAATAAAAGATGGACATACCAAAGGTACCAAAATTATTATACCAAAAGAAACTAAACGATTGCACCAAACTAAACAAGTTTTAAACTAGGGGAATCATTTTGGAAATGCACGGCGCCGGTGGTTCAGGTCACTGGTTCCGGCCACGTCATTTCTAGTTCTAAATAATCTAAAGGTCTGCCATTTTTTTTTTATCAATATAGGATTGGTATTGCATCTTCCCTGGGTTGCTGAGATAGGATAACTATGCTGGAAAATATACAGAAAAAGGAATATACAGTTTATAAAATGGGAGAATAAATTAGCAACCGGGATACGTACAGATTGTACATGCAGCAGAAGTAATAGCCAAAGTATGCAGTCAAGGCCAGGTCTGAAGCTTCTTCATTTCAAATGAGGTCTTACTGATCTCAAGTAAAGCACTTACTCCCTGACTCACTGGGGGAATCCAAAGGGGACCCATCGGGCCACAAGTGCTCAAACGCAGCAGTAGAGAGAGAGGCACCGACCATACACGAGCCTCTCCTGGCACAACACACCAAAAGCTCCGGGCAAAAAATAAAGCTCTTTATCCAATCAATCCTGTGAGGCTAAGCGGAGGGGGGGGGTCTGGAACTGAATTAGAGTCATCAGACAAGTACGACAGCTCTAAGCTGACCTCCCTCGCCTCTCTGATTGCTTCCTCTCTTTTTTAAACAGCCATTTTACCTACTGGGACTGGAGGCAAAGAAAATGCATCGAGTCACGTCTCTGAGCGGTGAAAACTTAATACCGCTACAAACAAAGACATCAGTCTTTAAAAATGAAATAAATTCTCCTTCTACAGCACTGCCACCCAAGTGTGGAATGCCCTGACCCCAACGCTTACACAAATGTGGTTCACTGGCTTCCTTTAAAACAGGCCTGAAGATTCACCATTCAGGCGGCCAAAGGGGGAGGTACAGTAGTTATCACTTCTCGCTTAGACAGGAGACCCCCCCACTTTTTTTTCTTTACCACACCCCTCCCTTTTTCTACCCTGTACATAGTGTTTTATATTTGTGATGATATTGAATGTTTGGTGCTATTCTTTATATGTTGATGAATTGAATACCTAGGACCCCAATGGAAACAAGGCCGCAAGGACTTTTTTGGGTGTTATCCTTTTAGACAAAGTGTTTCACTGTTACTCGTGCTGTTTTACATCTCTGTGTAATAAAATATTCAATCAATCAATCAATCAGTGATTTCCCACAAGAAAGTAGGCGTAAAAAGATGGCTAACCAAAAGGAGAAGATCGAACAAGTGTATAACATACTAGTCTATGATGTTGGTCTTGATAGTCAGATCTCAAGACCTCTGCCGAAACGACACAACCCGGTATTTGGTGCATGCATACTCTAACACAGTGGTTCTCAAGCCGTGGTCCGGCGACCACCAGTGGTCCTTGAATGGATTCCAAGGGGTCCCCAGCTAAATGATGGAAGAGTTGGTAATCAAATGGACCCTTAGAGATCT
Organism: Gymnoscopelus braueri; assembly: GCF_963280865.1. Taxonomy (NCBI): domain Eukaryota; kingdom Metazoa; phylum Chordata; class Actinopteri; order Myctophiformes; family Myctophidae; genus Gymnoscopelus; species Gymnoscopelus braueri. The sequence continues at coordinate 28,676,957 of NC_137625.1, forward strand.
TTAGCTCTTGAGAGTGTAAAATGAAACCAAATGGACCCTTACGGGTCCATTTGGTTTCATTTTACGCTCTCAAGAGTTAAATTATTACTACGTAATATTACTTAATTTACAAGAAGTCTACACAATTAGAGAATGTAGAAGAATTGTTATTTTGATCAACGTTTGCCTGTAATCTCTCCTATTGGTACCACATCGATACAGCATGGAATTGTGGACAACATTTTGGGTCCGAGAGGCTAAATCTCATCAAACGGTGGTTCCGTGGCTCAAATGCCGAATACATAATGGACCTTGATAGGAAAAGGGTTGAAAACCACTGCACTAACAGACAGATTCATCTCCATTTGTTTCCCATAGCCTATCGTCTCCCAAGAGGTGCGCACTTTGCCTGCCCTCAGCAGTTTGTGCTTATTTAATATTCACTGCAAGGTGTAAACCATGCGTATGTGTGTTTACGTGTGTGTGTGTGTGTACGACGGTGAGCATTCGTGCATCCATGCATGTGTGTGCTTGCATGTGTCTCGCTTGACGTGCACCTATTTGCACAATGCAACCAGTTCTGTTCCACTCCATTTGAGTGGAAGCAGACACGTCGCGGACGGGCAAACAAAACACCCCAGTTAGGCATTGCTCCAAATTCCCCTTGACAGCCATGAGGAACGAGTCTGGACTCGAGCCAGCGACACGCAGATTATCGCTCCCCCTCGCACACAGACGCATGCAGCAACGAGGCCCGTTACGCAGCACATACTGTACGTTGCAACGATTATTCACTGCCTTTGGCAAACACAAAACTATGGTACACTACACCAGTGGTTCTCAACCTTTTCAGGCCGCGGCCCCCCAAAATAATCATATTTGAACTGGGGACCCCCCCTAAATAATCATATTTGAACTCGGGACCCCTTCACCCTGATAAGCACTTGAAATGTAGGAGTTGAGGCATTTTGAGTCGGTTCCACAGATAAAAATTGTGAAAATAGCAGATCTACAAGCTCACAACGCCTGCTATTTTCAAAATGTTTGCTTCTTTCGTATATTATTTGAGAATTAGGCCAATGTTTGACCAGTTTTATAGTGTAGTTTGTTGATTGGTTTTGATGCAGTAGCTTAATGGTCTTTTTTACATTATTTTTTTAGGTATTAAAAAGGTCACTTCACTGTCATCTGGGGACCCCCCAAAAATCATGTGGTCCCGACCCACAGGTTGAGAACCACTGCACTACACTGTAGATAGAAGACATACTACTGTTATTGATTACCTCACATCAGAAGAACAATGGGATTTAGGTTGAAATCAGATACGTTTTATCCGTTAACAAATGGATGTGGTTCCGTTTGTACGAGTGAACACCCACTAAGTCCCATTCATTCCCCCGCCAGTCTCTTCCAGGCCGGCTGCTTCCCATCAGTCTGTGGCAGAGATCTGGTCCGGCGCTCCAGTCCGGGTCTCGACCGCGACACCGGGCTAATCAATAGTCCAAAGACCCAGATGGCAGAGTACAAAGGGCAGACGAGCGAGCGAGCGAGCAGCCAGCCAGCCAGCCAGCCAGCCAGCCAGCCAGCCAGCCAGCCAGCCAGCCAGCCAGCTTAAGTAAACGTATCAATACTGCAATGTAGAAATACTCTGTTACAAGTTACAAGTCCGGAAGTTACAAGTTCGGAATAAAAAATGTACTTGAGTAAAACTACAAAAGTATCGGTATCAAAATGTACGTAAAGTAACAAAGAAAGTAAAAGTACTCATTATGCAGAATATCCCATATAAAGTTTTCAAATCTTTTGAAAATAGCAGATCTACAAGCTCACATTGCGTCGCATCGCGACGCATTGTGAGCTTGTAGATCGGCTATTCTCATATGGCCGAAATGTTAATAGAGCTTAATGTATGTTTTGTAATAATAATAAAAATCTACAAAGTAACTAAAGTTTTCAGATAAATGTAGTGGAGTACAAGTAGAATATTTGCCTCTGAGATGTAGTGGAGTAGAAGAAAAAGTATTGAAAATTGGAAATACAGTCCTTGAGTACATGTACTTAGTTACTTTACACCACTGCCTGAAAGGTTCCAAACTTTTCCTCTCTATTCCTCTCTGTTCCTCTCTGGCCCCCAACCCCCCCACCCCCCCACCCTGTGTTCTCTCTCATTGCATCTCATGTTCCGCTTTACTCCCTGTGCCGCAATTGCTTTTTAATACAATAAGTTTGGCAATAAGTCTTTATGAGTCGCATTTCCAAATGAAACAGCTCTGCTAGTTGCTCGGAGTTGCTGGTCTCTCTGGACCGCAGCGTTCCGCTCAGCGTTCATCTCTGCTCTCCTCACACAGAGACAGAAGCCATTTCACTCAGCTCAGCTGGCTTTTCCAAGGCTCCCATTTAAAATAATCATTTTAGCCGCACCAGATAACTAGGATAGTGAGCGAGTGGTCGTGTGGGCGCGTGTGTGCGTGTGCGCGAGCGTGCGTGCGTGCGTGCGAGCGAGAGAGAGAGAGTGTACTCTGCACTCCTCCTGACCCATGTACTGACTGCATGCCATTAAGCACCTTTTGAAACCGGCATTAACAGTATATCTCTCCCAGTGGTGTTAAGTAGCTAAGAACATTTACTCAAGTACTGTTTTAGTACAATTTTGAGGTACTTTTTTGTTTACTGGAGTATTTCCAATTGTCTATACTCCACTACATCTCAGAGGCAAATGTTGTACTTTTACTCCACTACAATTATTTGAAAACTTTAGTTACTAGTTACTTTGCAGATATAAAACATTATATTATAAAACATACATTAACCACTTTAGCCCTATTTTATACGTAGGCTATTTGAAAATAGCCGATCTACAAGCTGACACGTTGTGAGCTTTTTGATCTGCTATTTTCAAACATTTTAGTACTTTTACTTTTAATTGTAATTTAAGTACATTTTGATACCAATACTTTTGTACTTTTACTCAAGTAATTTTTTAATTCAGGACTTTTACTTGTAACAGAGTACTTCTACATTGCAGTATTGATACTTTTACTTAAGTAAAACATTTGAGTACTTTTTCCACCACTGATCTCTCCACAGAGCGAGAGAATGAGCGTGCGCAAGCTCGAGAGATAGAGATAGAGAGAGAGAAAGATACAGTAAGTGAGACAGCACGGGAAGAAGAGAGAGCTATAAGAAATGCAACGAGATGCTAAGCGGGGTTGAGAGGGTGCATAGATGGAACAGATGGGAACAATACTCCCAGAATAGCCCTGAACTTGATGAAACTCTATAACACCACAGGCACTTTAAATCTACCAAGCATGTGATTTGCATCCGGTATTGCTTGCATGCGGCAAAATCAATACGTTTAACGGCAACACCAGCAGGCGTCTCAATTTCAAACCGTGCACCGGGGGCAGCGCTCGCTTATCTCTGATCGATTCGAGCTCCTGCTCGGTTCTGAAATCACCCCGTGAACTGCACCCCCTTCTGCATAATAATAATCCCCCCCCCCCCCCCCACACACACACATCAATAATTTCCAATTTTCCATTCTATAGGCCCGCATTCTACAGTGATGACACACATAACCACAGCTTGCGTTTCTTAGCCACTCTGTTGTCTTGCTGGCACAAAATGTCCGTTTCCATGCATGCTAGCCCTTCAATACTGCAATGTAGAGGTACTCTGTTACAAGTAAAAGTCCGGAATTCAAAATGTACTTTATTTACAAAAGTATTGGTATACAAATGTACTTAAAGTACCAAAAGTAGAAAGTACTCATTGTCCCAGAATGTCCCATTTCACAAGTTTTCAAATGTATAAAAAATCTTTTAAAAATAGCAGATCTACAATGCGACACATTGTGAGCTTGTAGATCGGCTATTTTCAAATGGCCGAAATGTATACAGGACTGAAGTGGTTAATGTATAGATATCATTACTAATTCACGCTTTTCTCAAAGAAAGAAAGAAAGAAAGTATTAATAGATGTATAAGAAATGTATTGGAGAACACAAAGAGGCGCTCATTAGCACCTGGCTGACACCAGCTGAAGAGACAAACACACTGAGAAAGTCAAACCTTTGACAAAATCTTTCCCCCCCAACATAAAATAAAAACCTCACTGAAGTTATGATTAAAGCCGTGGCTGTAAGGATGCAACAATGTTGTTTTCAGAGTCATGTGAGGAAAGACAGTCTTCTACTGATGCCACATAATTTTTGTGCTCCAGATACATTCAAAAAGAGAGCTAAAAAATACATAGGGTTTTTGACTGTCACCAAAATGTTATTTCTTTGTTGAGAAAAACAAAACAGCCTCAAACTCTGTGGCATGAACCTACGAATACATGAACTGTCCAACTGATATATACGACATAAAGTCATAGGTTGGCTGCGTCACACAGACAAAGCATTAATTCTCCACCTCATGGTAATGTATTGATTTGCTAGAAACGTGGAAGAAAAAAACTACAGATAAATCCTTGAGTCCGGGTACGTTTCCATCCAGTCTTGGCAGCTGGATGGAGTTGAAAATATATCAGCTCTCGGCAAGCGGATAAAAACGTGAGAACGACTGAACTCGCGAGCACAAAACAGACGTTCAGCACCTGCTGGAGTTTCCAAAAATGCAGCTCTTCCGTTGCAAACAATTACAAACATACTCTGCACTCAGGAGAGGAAAAAAAAATGTCTTGGTGGACACACGTACCCATAGTTAAGTATAGTCTCAGATATGGACCCGATAAGACAGGTGTGCGTGTTTATCACTTTCTACTACGTACATATGAGGCTGATTTCATTGGACCTAAGGCCTTTAGGCAGAGCACTGGAGCGTGTCATTAATGACACTGTGGTCACACTGGTCCACATTAAAATCACAGCGTGTTTAACCTCCCCACTTAATGTCCACTGTCATCACACGCCAGCTACTGTACCATGGATGGCTGAATAGGACAGTGGTTCTCAATCTTTTCAGGCCGTGACACCCAAAATAATCATATTTGAACTGGGGAGCCCTCAAAATAATCATATTTGAACTGGGGACCCCCCAACCTGACAAGCACTTGGATTTGTAGGAGTTGACGCGTTACATTTTGTTTGACTCGGTTCCACAGATAAATATTGTGAAAATAGCCAGTCTACAATCTTTGCTTCTGGGGGGTCCCTGGAACAAAATATTTTGAGATGGGGGTCCGCGGCCAAATACATATCATTTTGGGGGTCCTTGACATGAAAAAGTTTGAGAACCACTGACATAGAAACATACGTTTTTTTTTCAGAAAACTGTTAGGATTTAGAAGACATTTGTAGAATCCCCCAGAAGCAAAGATTTGAGTTACACATGTTCGCTTTGAAAAAATATAATATATTCAAAGATGTGCACACAGTTTCAAAAATAGCAGATCTACAAGCTCATGAGCTTGTAGATCTGATATTTTTGAATACCCAAGGGAAATCTACAATGACACAAGATTGAATGGGTGAAGGTTCTGTATCGATCATGAATAAGGAGATGTTTTCTCTGGCCACCATCCATGCTGTGGTCCGACTGCAGGGTCGTAGCCATTGAATAGCAACTCTTGGAGCTTATTAGCTATGCAGTGCTTGCTCAAGGACACTTCAGCAGGGCAGCCAAGGGGCCTGAACTTCAACCGCATTAAATAACCCACTGATCTTTTTTTTTTTGTGTGTGAGTGGTCAGCTGTTTTCCATTAACAGACTTTAAAGGTTAAAGTAAAAGGTGGACATCGTCGTCCACAGGGCCCTGCTTCTTCAGAGACGGATGTTTTTCACTCTGTTTATTTTCACCAGTGGTGGTAAAAGTACTTTTCTGTTTTACACTTAAGTAAAAGTATCAGTACTGCAATGTAGAAATACTCTGTTACAAGTAATAGTCCAGAATTTAAAATGTATTTGAGTAAAAGTACAAAAGTATTGGTATAAAAATGTACTTAAAGTACCAAAAGTATAAAGTACTCATTATGCATGTCTCATTTCACAAGTTTTCAAATGTATAAAATGTATAAAGATCTTTTGAAAATAGCCGATCTACAAGCTCACAATGCGTCGCATTGTGAGCTTGTAGATCGGCTATTTTCAAATGGCCGAAATGTATATATAGGGCTTAAGTGGTTAATGTATGTTTTGTAATAATAATCAAAATCTACAAAGTAACTAAAGCTTTCAAATAATTGTAGTGGAGTAAAAGTACAATATTTGCCTCTGAGAAGTAGTGGAGTAGAAGTAAAAGTACTGAGAATTGGAAATATACTACAGTAAAGTAAAGAAATACCTCAAAATTGCACTTAAGTACAGTCCTTGAGTAAATGTACTTAGCTACTTTACACCACTGATTTTCACCTCACTTCTGTACCAATCCAACTGGTCTTGGGGGCCATGGGACCTTAAGGGTAAATTTTCTTCCATTCGTGGACTCTTCAGACTTAAATTAACACTAAAGGATTTAGTGACATCCCTTTAGGCATGGAGAGGCGAGACCTCGATTGTTGACCCTCTCCATTCCTGTTTCAGTCTCTCTCTCTCTCTCTCTCTCTCTCTCTCTCTGTAACTCATTAGGTTGTTTTACCAGGTTGGCGGTAGCGGTAGCAGGGAGGTCAACCCGGTAAATAATAAATGTCTGCTGCGAGGCTGTGGCCTCTCTCTAAGCCCTGCTGCCAGGTCAGCGGCCATAATGACACAGTAACTGGAGATTCTACAAAACCAAAACTAGGTTATCAGACACATTAATCACACAATAATATATACACACGCACATAACATACACACGCACACACGCACACACACGCACGCACACACACGCACGCACACGCGCACACACGACCCCTATATACACCTAATCTGGCACCGTGACACAGGTTCCAGGGGAGCTAACGTCTTTATTCTATTAAACAAGTGGTCCTTGAGGGGGTTCCAGGTGGTCCCCAGCTAAATGAGAGTTGGTAACAAAACGTACACTTATTAGACTACTTTAACTCTGGAGTCCATTACGGGTCCATTTGGTTTCATTTTACGCTCTCAAAAGTTTGAATATTGTTAAACACTCTGCATTACTTAATTAAAGAATAATGTTTTGATCAATGTTTGCCTGTTAACTCTCCGGTACCAACAGCAATACAGCATTAGCCTGGCTCCACCCCCTGAATCGCTAGCCTCGCATTCAGGGTCTGGTGACGCTGTCGAAGGTGGGTGTTTCTCGGTTGAAAATCTGTACGACGAATCGGGATCGGGATAATCCAGTATGATCCAATCACCAATTAGTCCAACTTTGGCCACGCCCCCATCTCAGAAAACGGCTGCACTGAGAGGGCTTTCAGACTGAATAATGGAGTTCGTTCGTTCGTTCGTGTAGGGCTACACAGGCAATTGGGACATCAGCCAAGAAGTGGTATCATCATCCAGTTCAATGAGGCCGCTGACTCCATGTGGTGATTTGAAGATTGGGCATTCATCGATAATATGTTCAACAGTCTGTGGTTTTCCGCATTCACAGAGATCAGTGACAGACACTCCAATCATATGCAGGTAGATTTGGGTCTTTGCTACTCCAGACCGAAGTCTGTTGAGGTTGACCCAGGCATTCCGTGGTAGGTCACACCCAGGTGGGTTGGTTGAAGGAGAGTTGATGAACTTCCTCAACGTGGATGTTGACTTGGACCATTGCTTGTTCCAGCAGTCAAGGATCCATCCAGGGTGTGGAGGGCTCGTGGTAAGGAGTCTCCTAGCTTCGGTGGAGAAGTGTTTGCGTTTGAGTCTCTGGTGGCCATATTCAGCAGGCGGGGGAATCAGGCTTGTTGGCTCATCTGCACACTTGCAGGCCAGCTTCAAGGTCAGGAAGTTTCGACGGAGCTCTGGAGGTGGAATGCCAGACAGTATGGGGAGTAACTCGACAGGGGTTGATGGTAAGGCACCACTAATTAGCCTCATGGCGGTGTTCAGCACAACATCAATAGAGGCTGTATGGCTGCTGTGACTCCATGCAGGGGCGGCATACTCAGCCGTAGAGTATGCCAGGGCAAGGGTAGAGGTGCGCAGGGTGGTGAAGTTTGCACCCCACCCAGTGCCAGCCAGTCTCTTCAGGAGGTTTACACGGGCAGCGGTCTTGGCAGCAACTTGTTGAATGTGTGGCTTGAAAGTGAGGCTACGGTCAAGTGTGACACCAAGGTATTTGGGGTTGGGGTCATGCCTGACGTTGGTGCCATCGAGTGTAATGTTCAGCATGGTATTGGCACATCTATTGGCAAGATGGAACACAGAGCATACTGTCTTGGGCAGGCTTAGCTTGAGGTGCCATTTGTGGAAGTACCCGCTCAGTAGTGAGAGATCTTTTCCTAGGGCATTCTCAACCACACTAAAAGCTTTGTCACCAAATCCAATGGCTGAGTCGTCGGCATATGTGTATTGCGAGCACTCTCCAACAGGCATGTCAGCGGTGTAGATGTTAAAAAGTGTTGGGGCAAGAACAGAGCCTTGGGGGAGCCCGTTCCTCCCTTCATAGGTCAATAATGGAGTGAAACGGGGAAAAAAATCAGGCTGAGTGTCAGGCTAATACAGCATGGATGGAATTGTGGACAAAATCTCATCCAATAATAACAAAATATTCTACGTTTTGGGTCTGAGAGTCTAAATCTCCTCAAACGGTGGTTCCGTGGCTCGAATGCCCAATAAATAATGGACCTCGATATGAAAAAGGTTCAAAACCACTGTACTAAACTACTCCCCACAGATCAACACATAGAGAACCTCCATTTCTCTTCCAGTCAGCCAAGACCAAGGCCGATCACTCACCTACAAAATGACAGCAGGTACTAAAAGTTAAATGCTGAATGCTTCTACAGTGACAGTGAAAGGACACTCATGCTCATTAGGGCTGACAAGCAGCAGTGTCCATGGCTAAGGGGCCAAAGAACGCCCCCATAGTGTTCGCCGGTTCGACCCTTGGCTCGCCCAGTTGTGTATGAGTACGAAGTGTCCCTGAGCAAGACATTGAGCTCCCCCCTGTGTGCTCAATAAGAGTCATCTGAGCCATTGGTTCTCAGAGTGGGGTCCGGGGACCCCCAGGGGTCCCCCTTGGGGGGGGGTACCTGCCAGGGGGTCCCCAGCGAAATTAGTTAACATAGCGTCACATTTTAACCACTTAGCTTTGGCTATTCAAAAATAGCAGATCTGCAAGCTCGTAGCACGGCACAGAGTGCCGCGCTACTAGCTTGTAGATCTGCTATTTTTGAAAAATCTTGACAATATGAGAAAATCTTTATATATATATGTTTTGAAGCGAACATTTTTAACTCCAATCTTTGCTTCTGGGGGTCCCTGCCCTGGCACAAAACATTTTCAGATGGGGGTCCGCGGCCAAATGTATATCAATCTAGGGGACCTTGGCATGAAAAAGGTTGAAAACCACTGCTCTAGGGGGCCAGAAAATACCCTTTCCTTAGTTTCCACAGTCATGTACAATCTTGTATTGATCCAACTGAGTTATTTTGACAGGATTTTTTTGTGCACAATTGATTTCTTTTTTTGGGCGGTGAAACCGCCCCTATATGTGAGGTTTGTATATTTGCACACCAAATCCTGCGCTGTGATTGGCCACAAATGTACCCCCCTAACCCTGCACCGTGATTGGCCAATCACAGTCTATTCAGGACTGTGATTGGCTAGGGAAACATGACACATGTGCATAGCCCTCTAAATAGGACCATAACTTTAAAAAAAACATAAATTTGTTTTTTTTAAGTTATGGTTTCTTCCATCACTTCTTCCATCACTTCTTCCATCACTTCTTCCATCACTGTGATGACCACTGTGACCACACCGCCCACTTCACACTGTGTGTGATTTTGTTTATAAATAAATACAGATCACTATAGTCTTCCTCTTTCTCCCATCAGCCTCCCTAACTTCACAAGTTTCTCTCTCTGTGAGTCTATTAGCCTTGTTCTCCTATCCCTCTCGTCCTCGCTGGCTTCAGCACTGACAACCGCCTCCATAATGGATGCCTTGACAGTGAATGAGCCAATTAGAAGAGGGGTGATTTAATTGGCCCCGCTCACTTAGGCTAAATCCACAAATGAGTCAATTAGGAGGACCGCTAAGGGGGCCAGGAGGCTCATGACAAAGAGGGTTAATTCTGGAACATGGATGGACCTTGTTCATGATCTCCACACAGAGAGCATGCTCACAAAATGTGAAATCACAGCCAGGGCCGCAATGTATATAACAGACACAGAAGACACGTAGTCAAGCGTACACACACACACACACACACACACACACACACACACACACACACACACACACACACACACACACACACACACACACACACACACACACACACACACACACACACACACACACACACACACACACACACACACACACACACACACACACACACACACACACACACACACACACACACACACACACACACACACACACGCTCACCCAGGCTGGGAAGAAAAGCACAGCGGGGGTCTGGATAAGCATGGAGCTAACAGGATGAAGGGCAGGACAGCAGGGAACTGGGCTGGAATTAAAGCCCCCCATCATTGGTCACGCAACCGGCTCAGTGAAGCTTGACAATTTCATTGCAGAGACACACTGTCTTAGCCCATTGAAACCGGGAACGCATCTCTGCCATTTGTAGATTTATTTGGGCTATTCAAAAATAGCAGATCTACAAGCTCATAGCGCGGCACTCGGTGCAAATCTTTGAATATATATTTTTAACTCAAATCTTTGCTTCTGGGAGTCCCTGAAACAAAATATTTTGAGATGGGGGGGGGGGGGGGGGGGGGGGGAGTCCGCGGAAAAATACTTATCATGTTGTGGGTCCTTGCACATTTGTAGAATCCCCAGAAGAAAATATTTGAGTTTTAAAAAAATGCTTTGAAAAATATATTCAACGATTTGCACAGATTTTCACGACTTTTAAAAACAAATTGCAGATCTACAAGCTCGTAGTACGGCACTCGCTGCCGCGCTATGAGCTTGTAGATCTGCTATTTTTGAATAGCCAAAGAAATCTAAAAATGACACAGATTCTTCCCTGGTCTAAATGGGTTAAACACAATATAGTGCTCCCTCAGTGACCCACAGTGGATAGACAGGCCTATACGTTAGATGCACTCATCATACATGACAGAAATGCCAGTGAACTTATTGAATCACAGGAAGGTTCACCGGGAACCTTTGTCCCTGTGGATTTTTTGCTATTGATTGCGACTGATGTAGGGATGGGATCGATAGTGATTAAAAAAACGCTCACAATAATCGTATCGCAGAGATTTTAATTTATGGTGAAATTGTCCTCCGTCATACATTGGGATCAATTCAGCTTTGCCGAGCTGCATATCCGGTACCACTTAAACCCTGCGTAAAAAGCACCTGTAAAGAACGTACTTGATAGTCTTTTTTTCACTCTCTAAATCTCTTTGCCAAAAATAGCAGATCTACAAGCTCACAACGCGTCGCAACGCACATCAGTCGCAATGTTCCATCCCAGACTATGGATGCCGGGGTTCACGTGGTTAACAAAAGTGTCATTTTAAGAGTTTTATTCATATTTTGATCATCGCGATATCGTAAATTGCAATTATTTTGGTCACAATAATCGTGACATGAAATGTTCATATTGTCCCATCCCTGGACTGATGCTTGCATACATGTTGTAAGTTGCCCCTTATAAGAGTGACGGCAAAACGACGATGTTAATATGTACACATGCACAAGCATGTAGTGACTTGCTCAAGTCTGAGGTACCAGTTTGACACAAAGCAAGGCCTTTATTTGTACAACAGCACACATTTCAGACACAAAAGGCAATTCAATCTGCAACAAGACTTTCTGTTGGCATAACGTGGGAAGTTCAAAAGGCACACTGTGTATGCATTCACTAGAAGAAATGTGAACCCCACCATTATTATTCTTTATCTCAGTTCCATTTTATAAAAGCCACCGTGTACGCTTTCCATGAGTATATCCTGAGGTTATTAGCATTGTGTGGTGTTGCAATGTGTTTCACTGGGTATTGTGTGATAAGGCACAGTGTGTGTGTGTGTGTGTGTGTGTGTGTGTGTGTGTGTGTGTGTGTGTGTGTGTGTGTGTGTGTGTGTGTGTGTGTGTGTGTGTGTGTGTGTGTGTGTGTGTGTGTGTGTGTGTGAGAGAGAGAGAGAGAGTGTGGGGGTGGGGGTGGGCGGGGGTAGCTTGAGCCCACTGAATAGGACCAGGTGCTTGTTTGTTTACACACCACCACAAAGAGTCATTTAGCTTCACTTAACACCTGTCAGGCTCAGGCCAATGGGAGCACAATACAGCCTTTAGTGTAGCCACACACACACACGCCCTTTCACGTGCGTGTATACAGTACACAACATAATGCGTGCATGTAAATACAAACACAGCTCTCACACACACACACACACAGAGCAATTTCATTATCATCACGCAGGGTGCACTTACAACACCAATTGGAAAGAATAAGTGGTTACTTAACTAAATGGAAGGGATTCACTTCACAGACGACTGAAGTTCATTTGTGCGATTAAAAACTAAGCATGCGAGTAGAACAAACAACTCAGCTGAATGCTGTTACATTTTTGTGTTTTCTTTTTACAGCAACAGTGCACTTCAGTCATGTTTTTTTATAACTCTTCAACCTGTTAGTGTCCATTGTTTTTATTCAGAGCACTTATTCTTAACATGGGGTCTGGGGATTCCCCGGGGTCCTTCTGGGGGTTCCAGAGGGTCCCCTGCTAGATGATTGATAATTAGGAACCAGATGGACCATTATGGGGTTTGTAACTCATCAGAGAGTGTGCAAATGGAACCAAATGGATGCTTACGGAGTCCATGAATGATCCATTTGGTTCCGGGGCGGCAGTGGCCGGTAGAGCACCCGGATGGCAACCGTGAGGTTCCCAGTTCCCGATCCCGGGTTAGTGTCAAAGTGTCCTTGAGCAAGACGCTGAACCCCTAAATTGCTGAGCAGATTGGTGCCTTGCATGGTTTCCTCCGCCAACGTTGTGTGAATGTGTGTGTGAATGGGGGTGTGAATGGGTGAATGTAATGCACAATCAATCAATGTAAAGTGCTTTGGATAAGAGCGCTATATAAATGCACCATTTACCATTTATTGGTACACTCTCAGACTTAAATTTACACTGAGGATTATACAGCGTTGGTTGGGGTCCCAGAAATTAAAGACCTAGCAAATGAGGGTCCATGGCCTAATGCAGTGGTTCTCAACCTGTGGGTTGGGACAATTTAAGGACTTTTAAGACCGTTTTAATACCTACAAAAAGAGGGTAATCTACAAACTACAGTATACTATAAAAACTGGTCAAACATTGCCCAAATTGTCAAATAATATAAGAAAGAGTCCAAAATTTTGAAAATAGCAGACCTACAAGCTCAGAACGCCTCGCATTGCGAGGCGTTGTGAGCTTGTAGATCTGCTATTTTCCACAATATTTATCTGTGGAACAGAGTAAAACTAAATGTAAGCCTCATTCTCAAGTGCTTATCAGGGTGGGGGGGTCCCCAGTTCATATATGATTATTTTGGGGGCCTAAAAAGGTTGAGAACCACTGGCCTAATAATGCATATCGAACTCCTTGAAACTACAAAAGGCTGAGAATGATCCCTGTGGGACACACAACACCACACACTGCCCATCGCCATAACAAGGCAGCACCTTGGAGAGCTCCGACCGGAGGAGCAAAGTATTCTATTCACGGTTCAGTTTGTGTTCAGCACCAGGGACAGAGCGTGGCTTATTGCCACTGGGAAGAGCGGCCTCGGTTTCTGCACAGTGGACGGGCATGCAGCTCTGAAAGAGGCGCAGTATAGGCCTACAACATATCGCAGCTTCAGAAGCACAATACAGCCCGGACAATAGCTCCGCAGGTGGTCTGTGACTTTAGTCTAGAAAGAAAGAAAGAAAGAGCGAGAGAGAGAGAGAGAGAGAGAGAGAGAGAGCAGCAATGCACAAAAAATTGAAGAAACCAAACAGGGTCACACAAATTGCTCAGACAGAATGGTGAATAGTGGCATGTGATTTCTGGCAAAAGTGCTTGAAGCCCCCCTTTCAAGGTTGCTTTAGGTGAATGGAGGTTGCAGGAAGAGCAGAAAGCACGTAGGCAGGCGCGTGCCTACACACACACACACACACACACGCAAAACAGGGTCAGCGGCAGCACCTACCCCAGGGTCGTCATGGTGACGATGGTGTACCAGAAGGCGGCCGGGATGCTGGTGAACTTGCTGGCCGAGGAGCCCTTCTCGGCGTAAAACATGATGGTGGCGAAGATGATGATGGCCATGGTCAGCGAGAAGAGCAGGAAGCCCAGCTCCGAGGCGCAGCTCTTCAGCGTGTAGCCCAGGATCCGCAGGCCCGCCGAGTGCCGCGAGAACTTGAAAATCCGAAAGACGCGGAAGACGCGCAGCGTGACGAAGGCCCCGCTCACCTGGTCGTTGTCGGTCATGACCAGGCCGATGTAGTACGGCATGATGGCCACCACGTCGATGACCGACATCACGCTCTTCACGAACTTCCAGCGGCTCGGCGCCGCCATGAGGCGCAGCACGTACTCCGCGGTGAAGATGATGACGCACGCCGTGTCCAGGCAGAAGAAGGCCAGCCCGTAGCGCTCCCCGCACGCCACCTCCTTGACGCGGTTGGGGGCCGTGCCGCACGGCACCGTCTCCACCACGTTGGCCATGACCGACACGGCGATGAAGAAGCCGGTGACGTAGTAGAAGACCAGCGCCATGGTGCTGGTGTGCGGGTTCTCGAACGCCCGCCACATTCTCTCGCGGAACGACAGGTCCGGGTCGACGACGTCGTTCTGCTGCTCGCTCTCCTCGTCGTCCTGGATGCGCTCCTGGTTCTCCCGCCGCCGGTCCTTGTACTCTTCGTAGCAGCAGTCGCCGATGATCTCGGGGATGATGCCGAAGAAGGCCAGCTCCTCGTCGTACGCGGCGATGCACTCCTGCCGCGGGTAGTGGAGCTTCCCCGTGCGGTAGAAGTTGAGCACGTGCCGGAAGATGTCCGGGTCGCGGTCGAAGAAGTACTCGTTGGTCTCCTCGTGGAAGAAGAAGTCGCGCTCGGTGCTGCCCAGCAGCGTGTCCGGGTAGCGCTCCAGCGTGTTCCGCCACGTCTGGAACTTGGTGCCGCTCACGTTGAGCACGATGAGGCCGTCCTGCGTCCGCCGCCTGTCCTTGGGGGGCACCGGCATGGGCGCGCTCGCCACCGGCATCCATCCGATCGCCGCCGCCCGGGCGAACGGCAGCCACGATGCTACTCCCCCTGCCATGGTGCTGCTGAGCCCGCTGCCCTCTGCGTCCCTCCTCTCTCTCTCTCTCTCTCTCTCTCTCTCTGTTCCGCTTCGGTTAGATTATCACTGGACAACCGGGCGCCGAGGTGGCATCTGCACAGCCAAAAGAGTAACACACACACACACACAGTGCTGTAAAGTAACAAAGTACATTTACTCAAGTACTGTACTTAAAGTATAATTTTGTATTTTTTACTTTAGTGGAGTATTTCCAATTTTCAGTACTTTTACTTCTACTCCACATCTCAGAGGCAAATATTGTACTTTTACTCCACTACAATTATTTGATAACTTTAGTTAGTTACTTTGTAGATTTTGATTATTATTACAAAACATACATTACCCACTTCAGCCCTATATACATTTCGGACTTTTGAAAATAGCCGATCTACAAGCTCACAATGTGTCGCATCGCTTGTAGATCGGCTAATTTCAAAAGATTTGTATACATTTGAAAACTTGTGAAAGGGAACATTCTGCATAATGAGTACTTTCTACTTTTGGTACATCTTGATGCCAATACTTTTGTACTTTTATTCAAGTAACATTTTGAACATTATATTCTGGTATTGCTACTTTTACTTAAGTCAAATATCATAGTACCTCTTCCACCACTACACGCACAACACACAACACACACACACACACACACACACACACACACACACACACACACACACACACACACACACACACACACACACAATATAGTGGGAGTCGATCATCTGCAACAGATGAACCAAGAGGTCTAGTATAAATTCAGTTGACTTTCATCTGAACGACCATCGAAACACGACCATAAAACAACACCATGGTTGTATAGGCTATCATCAAATTAGAATAAATCAAAACCCTACTAACGAGAGCAAGGGGTCTTCAACGTTTTTCAGGCTAAGGACCCTTTGGCTGAGAGACAGATGAAGCAGGGACCCCCATTATATATTGTATAAAATATCTTTCCCATAAATGTCATAGATGGCTTCATAGACCACTTAAACCGTCAATACTAAATTTGACCTTTCACTCTGTACTTGGTCTGCTTTTTCCCCCCTCTACACCAAACCTCTTTGCCGAAAATAGCAGATCTACAAGCGCACAACGCCTGCTTGTAGATCTGCTATTTTTGGCAAAAGTTATCCTCCGAATGGGATGCTGGCCTGGGTTTAAGTGCTTCATGTAAAAAGAAAAAAATCACACAGAGATTTGGCGGACCCCGTGTGGTATCTCTGAGGACCCCCTAGGGGTCCCGGACCCCCTGTTGAAGACCCCTACTAACTAGAGCATGAAGCGCATAACACTCACAATAGTCATCCTTAAATAAATTTGGCTATCAAGGAATATCTGAAATATTAGAGAGGCATATAGTCTGCGCAAAAATAATGAAACACTATCTAAACCAGGGGTCTTCAACAGGGGATCCGCGGGACCCCTAGGGGGTCCTCAGAGTTAGCTACTCCAGGGGGTCCACCAAATCTTTGATAGGATTTTTTTTTTTTTTACATTATAGCATCTCTGTTCTGAGGAACATGAGCTGAAAATAGCAGATCTACAAGCTCACAGTGGGGCTTGTAGATCTGCTGTTTTCGGCAAAGAGGTTTGGTGTGGGGGGGTGCAGATCAAGTACTAAGTATTGCAGGTTTAAGTGGTTAAATGTCTGAAATGAACAAAAAAAAACATTAATTTACACATGATGATAGTCAATGAAGCTATCTATGAAATCTATGAAAAAGTTTAATCTGCAACACAATTGTATGCATATAGCGTGTGTGTGTGTGTGTGTGTGTGTGTGTGTGTGTGTGTGTGTGTGTGTGTGTGTGTGTGTGTGTGTGTGTGTGGGGGGGGGGGGGTCCCTGAGTGCTTCATCTCTCTCTCTGCAGTTAGGGGGTCCTTAGGTTGAAAAACGCCCTATGGTCGAATTGATAGAAAGAAGGGACTTACCTCTACACATAAAAGTGACAATTATTTGAGTTTCATAGAAAGATCACGGATTTATATCCTCGGGTTCAAAAAAATAATATCCTCTCCGGCGGTTCTTCTTGCTTAAATCCCCGTAAATCTTCGGTTCTTCTGGCTATAATAAGAAAGGATGAATCCCAAACCATATGATCCTATTAATTCATCCCCCTGATGGCTGTAATGAAGACACACTGTGGCAACAAGTTTAGCACCAAGATAGATCCTCATCCACGCTCCTCAAGACCCGAGGAGGACGATCAGCCACCGAGGACATGCTTTCTAGTAGATTTGTTGTATTATTTGTTCTGCTAAAAAAGGCAAAAACTCAAATAAAGTGTTGATCAAAAAAAGAAAACAAAAAAATTTAAAAAATGTAACCCAGTTTCACTCCCGTGGAGGAGATCAGATGCGATCAGGTCAGCAGAAGAGACGACCAGGTCCTGAAGGATCCTGTTTGTTGAATGAATGATCCACTCCGATCCAAACCAGTGTGTGTTTGTTAGTCCAAGAGAGAGAAAGGACAGGAAACAATGTATCCACAAGCCGCGATCAAGCAGTGATCAGCTGTACCTAGAATCCACCAAAACGCAATGCAGGCAACAATGTTGCAGGTCCATAAAACACTAAGTACGGGTGAAGGGGAGGAAAAACACAGCGATCGCTTGTGTAGCCTACGACAGACAGCAACAAATGCGCCCGTGGATGGAAGTGAAACCGGCTCGTTCTCTTTCTCCTCCCCTCTTCTCTTCTCTTCTCGTGACACAGCTTGCTGTGGAGTGGAGAGAGAGAGAGAGAGAGAGAGAGAGAGAGAGAGAGAGAGAGAGAGAGAGAGAGAGAGAGAGAGAGAGAGAGAGAGAGAGATGCAGCTGCAGAGGAGAGACCCAGTGTGTCTCTCTCTCTCGTACAGTTCCAGTCGGGTCGCGGTTTCTGGACCGAGTTTTGGATTTGAAGTCAAACATAATGTATCGACTATATTAGGCTGGCTAGTAGACCACCAATGTCTGGTCAGTGGTCAGATAGACCACTGACTGGTTCCCAAACACTGGTTCGGGACCCATTTGTGGGTCGTGGACCCATTTTTATGGGTCGCAAGTAAATATCCCTTAAATTATTATTTAACTATTTATCTATCTAAAATTATTTTTCAAAATAGTTTGATAAATATTTTTTTTTTTAAATACATTAATTAGAAAAGTGTAAACTAGTGAACATAGCCGATCTACAAGCTCACAACGCTGCGCAAAGGGACACGTTGTGAGCTTGTAGATTGATTGATTGATGTACTTTATGTAGTAAGACATGAGAACAACAGTACATGGAAGTGCAGATTGACAATACAAGGTCTACTAAACTGGAAGGCTCATAAAGCACTGAGCTTGTTTAAAATGAGATCCCCACGCACACATAAATCATGATGACATAAAGAGACAGACAGATATACACACTACTATACAAAACGTCGTACAATCAGCTTACAGGTTACTGGTATGAAAAATATGTACAAGAGAAGAAAAGTTCGGGGAGGGGGGAGGTGTTGGTTAAGACTTTAACAGGGGCCATTTTCGAATTGCAGCCTCCTGAAGATGATCTGCTATTTTCACTAGTTTGTGTCCCAGGGAGACATCACATTTTTCTTTTGGGTCTCGAGCTAAAACAGTTTGTGAACCACTGATACATTGTAGCTTATATCTGGTTCATAAGTTACTCAGGGCCACTGCTTTTCACTCTGACATTCTAAGATTGTGATGTGAAATCACACTTCCAGTGCGCACCACTAGGCGGAGGCAGTTCGCTCGCAGCGCAGAGGTGTGCACTGCACACAGAGAGGTGACAGATTAACAGTGGTGGAAACTGGAAAGTAACTAATTACATTTACATAAGTAGGCTACTGTACTTAAGTACAATTTTGAGGTACTTTTACTTTACTGGAGTATGTCCAATTTTCTGTACTTTTACTTCAACTCCACTACATCTCAGAGGCAAATATTGTACTTTTACTCCACTACAATTATTTGAAAACTTTAGTTACTAGTTACTTTGCAGGTATAAATTATTATATTTTAAAACATACTTTAACCACTTCAGCCCTATTTTATACCTAGGCTATTTGAAAATAGCCGATCTACAAGCTCACAACACGTCGCATTCGTTGTGAACTTGTAGATCTGCTATTTTCAAACATTTTAGTACTTTTACTTTTGGTAGGCTACTTTAAGTACATTTTGATACGCCCCGCCCCGCCCCGCCACGGAACCCAACCCGCCTCAACCCGCCCCGCGAACCCAAATGTAAATCTATGGCTCAACCCGCCCCGCGACCCGCGGGCCGGGTTGAGCCCCGCGGGTCGTACCTATAATTCTGTAAAATCATGGTTAGAAAATAATCCCCAAGTGTATTCAAACTGTTTTATTGTTATTATTCTTATTCTTATTAGGAATAAAGACAAAACAAGAGCATGTGATTTTTTATTTATTTTTGCGTGTGAGAGCGGCTGACCCGCTCACCCGCAGCCCGCATAATTGCCTCTGAAATTCTGACTCGACCCACCCGCGCCACGGGTTGACCCGCGGGTCCCGCGGGTTACGGGTCAACCCGCGCATCACTAGTAGTACCTTTCTACACTACGCTTAGTACCAGTAGTGCCCGTAGGGGGGCGCAATTGAGCACGTTCCTGAAATTCCTGAAATTCCTATGGGGGGGGCGTTCCCTGCATAGTTATTAAACAATTTTTATTAATCCATAATTGATAAATCACATTTCTTTGTATTATATCTTATCCAATAAGATCCAATTTATCAATGTAATTGTAATTCCCACTCTCTCTATCTGTCTCTCTCTGTGTGTCAATGTATTTGCCAGACCCAAGGGGTCGGCCTACATGAGGCTTTGTCCCTATTTCGTCCATACATGGGCATAAAAGAGGGTTCAAGTTTCGTCCCCCATAGTGATGGAGCTCACTTAAAAAATATATTTTTTTTTTTGAAGTGCATAATCCTATTTATAGGTTATTAATGTCATCATGTGTCTCGCTAGCCAATCACAGTGCTGAATAGAGTCAGCCAATTTTGTCCCCCTTTCGCCCATACATGGGCATAAAAGGAAAAGGAATTTATTCTGGGTCTGGCAGAACCAGGTCTCCTGGTCTTGTTTTTAGCTCAAGTGATGGTATAGTGTGAGGGATTTTATTACTTTATGGTCCACTGGTGGGGACAGTGAGGCTAATAATACATTGATTCTTTGTTCTCACGGGGGAACATCTGCTTTCGCACCTATATGGCGTCTTCTGCTTCCAGGGGTCCGTGAACCACCATTTGATGAGATTTAGACTCTCAGACCCTAGACTTTATTTTGTTATCGTTGGATACGATTTTGTCCACGATTCCATGCTTATTGATATTGGTACCAATAGGAGAGATAACAGGCATACGTTGATCAAAATAACAAATCTTTAATGAAGTAATGCAGATGTTTAACAATAATTTAACTCTTGAGAGTGTAAAATGATTAAAAATCTATCCAGGGTCCATTTGGTTACCAACTCTCCATCATTTAGCATGGGGATCCCCTGGAACCCCCTCATGGACCACTGGTGGTCCCTGGACAACTCAGTATTGATACTTTTACCTATAAGAAATGTGAGTACTTTTCCCACCACTGCAGATTAAAGGACAATCCGGAATAAACTATAGTGCATCTCCTACCATACGATCTCTGGTAGCCTATGTATGCTGACGATCAGCAACCACATGGCACTGGAGATGAGGGAACCAGTGATATGGTCAGATGAGGGATACAGGATAGGTGGGCACTATAGGGACATCTGGGCACCTCGATGTAAAATTGGCTATTTTGTCCAAAATGTTAAGAAATACAATACTTGAAGTAATGTGAAGTATACATGATGTGAACATGCACAATACATCATCATGAGTCATCCTTCACCATATTCTCCACAAGTGAGTGCATTTGTGGTGCATACACCAAGATAATGGTAGCCCTATTGGGCCTGAATTCTTGACCAATACAAAGTTATAATGTCCTATGAAACATTTACTGTATATCCTAAATTAGGATATACAGTGGTCTTTTCCAGGATGACAATGTCCCCATCCACAAATATGATGTGAATAATATGCTAAGCGCCTTCACGGTCACTAAATCTTAAACCCAAATAAACACCTTTTTCTGAAGATTTTGGACCGATGTGTTTGACCAGTGGTTCTCAACCTTTTCAGGGCGCGACCCCCCCAAAAAAATCATATTTGAACTGGGGACCCCCCACCCTGACAAGCACTTGGAATTGTTGGAGTTGAGGCATTACATTTAGTTTGACTCGGTTCCACAGATAAATATTGTGAAAATAGCCGATCTACAAGCTCACAACGCCTCGTGTAGATTTTCACAATATTTGCATCTTTCTTATATTATTTGACAATGTAGGCAATGTTTGACCTGTTTTTATAGTATAGTTTGTTGATTACTTTTTCTTCTTTTTTTAGGTGGCGCAAAACCTTTTTTTTTTGGTTTTCGGGTGGCGCAATGATAAAGTCACTGCCCACCACCATGGAGGTTGTGGGTTCAAATCCACCGTGGTGCATCCGGCTTTGTCGAGCGTCTACACGAACACGTGTTCGGGGGAGGGAAGCCGGGCGGAGAGGGCGATATCGGTCATTGCACGTACTCCTACGGGCTGGGGCGGCACCTGTCAGCGGGGAGTGTTGAGCGGGAGGAGTAGGACGAAGGCTCTACGTCCTCCTGGTGGGGGCTCCTCACTGGCAGGTGAGTCAGTAGGATGAGACAGCAGTGACAACATAGAAATGTGTGTGTGGGGGAATCAATTGGCGTAACGACTAAATTGGAAAAGGGGTAAAAAATATTTAGCTACTCGATTATTTCTTTTTATGTAAAAAAAAGGAAATTTATAGCTGAATTATTAGGCGTGTTTGCCGTTTTTGCAAGTGAGTCCACAGTTTTGCCTATTGGACTTTCATGCCAACTCCATATGTCACGCTATTCATTTATAATATTGACCACATCACATGAACGCAGTCTTGCCTTGATGAGGATACAGTACTATAGATGATATATAGCTGCCTGTGTCCATTACTCCATTTCCAATTCCGATGTAGGAGTCGGACAGAGGAGGGTTCATCCAAAGGACAGATTCCCCTCAGTAATCAATAAAGCTCTGATAAAAATGATCCGATATTGGCGGATTCCAAAATTATCTTTTTTTGACCTCCGCAAAGGTGAGTGAGCAATTGTTCAGTAGAGAGAGCTTATATAATATCCATTCCAAGTTTTTTGTCGTGAGGTTTAACTCTGTAAACTAACTTCTTATTCTCATTACATGTGAGAGCTGGCTATTACTTTATTGACGTTCGCTTGCGCTGATCTACAAGTTGTCATGCGGTGCGTCGAGACCATAGACCGTAAAAGAATACGGACAGCATCACGCCATTGGTTTATATGGACCGTAAATGAAGACTATTTTTGCAGCGATTTAAAATCCGCCATCTTTCTATATCCGGTTGCTATCTGGTCCGAAATGCAAACGGAAATGAATGCTATTGGCTGAAACCGCAGCGAGGGCGGGTCTTCACTCGGTAGAACCAGTAGAAACTCTAGAAACATTCCATACTTTATCATTAATTTTCAAATAAATGGGACCATAATTGACCAAAACGCATATCATGGTGATTGAAAGAAGACTTTAAACTAGCGTCTGGAAGCATAGTATTTATGACAATGTTTATTAAGTTAATAAAATCAAAGGACCATGAGGGTCCATGGACTCCACTTTGAGACCCACTGGTGTGGCAGAATGTTTCCAGTGAGCTCAATATCAGCACCCTGACTATGTTTGACCAGAATGGAACAGAGCCTTCATTAGAATCATTGGTAACACCTGTGAAGGAAGCTAAGAAGGGGCCCAATTTCTTTCCAAAATGGCTGCTGTGCATATAGCCTATTCCGTCATGTGTACAGTTCTATTCAGATACATTCCCAGTTACAACCAAAGATATAGAAACCTAGATACCTCATTGGCCTCTGCAGTTTGTTGGGGCGACTGGTATCGCGGTCACCATTTTAGAGTAGGCAAGCTACCATTCAAAGTGACTACTGGCCAATCACAGCGCGTAGACTACTGGCCAATCACAACGCGTCTAACTGACTTTTGCTGCGCGGCTGCCTCTTACAAAAAGACCCGCCCCCACCTGCCTCTGATTGGCCTACCGAACGCCCCCTTCTGTGACACACACGGAAGCTTGCCTACTCTAAAATGGCGCCCGAGATACCAATGCCTCAGAGCCGACGGAGGCGTCTACCTTTATATGTCTATGGTTACAACAGCCTGCAGTTGTACAGTAGTTGCAGATTGTTACAGGCATACACTCCCACCTATGAGCTGCCCCAGTACAACCACAATCTAGTAATGACCAATCAGCTGCTCCGCTGCTGTTGGGGGTGTTGGGAAGGTGTCTTGTTTAAGGGCGGACTAGTCCTTGTTGAATGTTGAAACTCCCAAGGAGCATGTGGTAAGTGCACTAACTGGTTGAGCCACCAGGCACCCTCCAATGATGTTCTCCGACTATGTGTGGGTGCTGTGTGTGTGTGTGTGTGTGTGTGTGTGTGTGTGTGTGTGTGTGTGTGTGTGTGTGTGTGTGTGTGTGTGTGTGTGTGTGTGTGTGTGTGTGTGTGTGTGTGTGTGTGTGTGCGTGTGTGTGTGTGCGTGCACGTGCGTGTGCGTGCACGTGCGTGTGGCTGGGAGTTGCCACTGCCTTGCGTACCATCCCGGAGCCATTTTCCTACCGTGCCTGCATTTCTCCCGGGTGTTTGTCAAGCACTCTGTTATCCAGAATAATTATGTGTGTATCATGCCTTATCGGCCTCCGTCTTTCTGGGCACTTATTGTCTCACACGCTCATTCAATCCTAACTCAAAAACTTGGCAAGTATATTGTATAATAATGCACCTTTCTCAAACACACAAACAAACACACACACACACACACACACACACACACACACACACACACACACACACACACACACACACACACACACACACACACACACACACACACACACACACACACACACACACACACACACACACACACACACACACACACGCTGAAACCCACACATATCAATCACCTTTCATTTCCAAGCCATTTTCTTCAAGCCCTCAGTCCAAGCCCAGAGTCCGTCTTAGTCAGCCATTGTAAAACACAAATCAGTCACTGGGGCTGACGTTTAGTGAGAAAAGAAAGGTATATCACTATTTAACAGGGGTGTAACTTCAATAGAGGAGGTCATGTTGGTTCTAAATCACTGTGAGGGAGGGATGAGGGTGGGTGGCTGACAGGAGTGAGTGAATGTATTTACATTAAGGAGAAGGTCCCTATGTTTGTGCCGGGATGTCAATCAATACAGTTGATTGATAGACATTTCCTGAGCTGCTAATGGTGTGTAGTAGTGGTGCAGAGCAACCCCCCATGGGGACATGGGGTGTGTGTGTGTGTGTGTGTGTGTGTGTGTGTGTGTGTGTGTGTGTGTGTGTGTGTGTGTGTGTGTGTGTGTGTGTGTGTGTGTGTGTGTGTCAGTGGCGGAACAAATCAAAGCCGGGCCGGGAGGCACAGCACAGTGATCAGGCCCCCCCTGCGCACCCACGCACGCGCGCGCAGCGCGCGTGCACGGGTGCACATCCCCCGCGCGCGCGCGAAAAATTGTTTGCGGCGGTTTCGGTCACTTTTTGGGGGGCTTTTTGTCACTTTATTTCGGTTTTAGGGTTAGGGTAGGGTTAGGTTAGGGTTATGTTGTTTAATTCTTATTTTTGCCTGATTTTACCGATTTATTATCTGACGGCACGGGCCCGCGACTGGCCTCCCCGGACGCTCCGCCACTGGTGTGTGTGTGTGTGTGTGTGTGTGTGTGTGTGTCTTAATCTTTCCATCTGGATCCCCAGCACTCAGGTTCTTGCACCACACCACCGGTCACTGAAACACTGTCGCACATCTTGAATGGCTGCTATGCATACAAAGGGATGTAGGTAGCACGTCACAATAGAACTTATAGCGAAGGACATATCAAAATATCATGCATCAGTGAGAATTTACAAACATTCTCGTGTCATTTCATCCATGTTCCATCTCTGTGATAACCCACATACCATCTCAGAGCTGGGTTATAGGTGCAGACTATGTTTTTATATTTGGCACAGCCTGGGACATACCCACAGACTAGTTGTTAGAGGGCTTCAACAACTTAGGATGAAAGGAGGCAAAAAGGCTGGCAAAGTACTCTGCCATCTCCGCTATAATTGGTAAACGCCATATATGGCGGAGACACTGTTACTTATACCCATAGAGTACTGAGTGACATGCCTATTGTATCATGAAAACATATGTCATGATCTTGTAAAATGTAACCTTACTGCACCTATAATATTTGTGTCCCTGTATGTATTCTCCTTTATGTGTACGTGTGTGTGTGTGTGTGTGTGTGTGTGTGTGTGTGTGTGTGTGTGTGTGTGTGTGTGTGTGTGTGTGTGTGTGTGTGCGTGCGTGCGTGCGTGCGTGCGTGCGTGTGCGTGTGCGCGTGTGTGTTCGTGCGTGTGCACACATGGCCTTTTTGTCTATTCTCGGTCAGTTCCTGCATCAGCTAGCAGAGCTATATAAGTGCCCCATTTAAGGAAGAAAGGCTCTCAAATGGTCTGTGGAGGCATGCTTTTAGGAGACAGCCGTCGTTTTAGGGAATACCCCAAACTTGCTGAATCTGTAATAGTCTCTAATCTAATAAAGCCAAAGCAGTCGAGCCAGAGGGTTCATGGGGTGTCAGCTGAGTCTGTGTGCATTTCTGTGAGTGATCACCAGCTATACTGACAGTCTTTTGCAGAAGACCTTCTTCAAGCATTTATCCTCCCATCTATTCAGCATTAGTGCTGTGAAGCTCAGCAACAGAACAGCTCCACAGGGGCTGAGCCTGTGTGCTCACATCTTTATATGAAGGGTAAAGCCAGTGAAATGAGAATTTACTGACAGGGACTAACAAAAACACATAAACTAAACAAAACAAAACAAATCACAAGCAATAATGACGCAAGCATGCAATAACGTGTCAGATTTAGACAGCGGCGTGATCTGCACAGCAACATGTGGTATGCTCTAATGGCTGATTTACTGGTGGAAAAAGTACTCAAATGTTACTTAAGTAAAAGTATCAATGCTGCAATGTAGAAGTACTCTGTTACAAGTGAAAGTCCTGATTTCAAAATGTACTTGAGTAAAAGTACAAAAGTATTGGTATCAAAATGTACTTAAAGTACCAAAAGTAAAAGTACTAAAATGTTTGGTAAATAGCAGATCTACAAGCTCACAACGCGATGCGTCGCGTTGTGAGCTTGTATATCTGCTATTTTCAAATAGTCTAGGTATAAAATAGGGCTAAAGTGGCTAATGTCCATTTCATAATATCATACTTTATATCTGAAAAGTAACTAGTAACCAAAGTTTTCAAATAAGTACAGTAAAAGTAAAAGTAAAAGTACAATATTTGCCTCTGAGATGTAGTGGAAATTGTTAATACTCAAGTAAAGTACAAATACCTCAAAATTGTACTTAAGTACAGTACTTGAGTAAATGTACTTAGTTACTTTCCCACCACTGCTGACGCAAGCATGCAATAACGTGTCAGACTTAGACAGTGGCAGAATCTGCACAGCAACATGTGGCGTGTTCTAATGGCTGATTTATACTTGGCTGTGTGACGCTT
This sequence comes from Gymnoscopelus braueri, assembly GCF_963280865.1. Lineage (NCBI taxonomy): Eukaryota > Metazoa > Chordata > Actinopteri > Myctophiformes > Myctophidae > Gymnoscopelus > Gymnoscopelus braueri. Next base: position 28,704,022 of record NC_137625.1, read on the forward strand.
GTCACGCATCTTAAATACCAGATCTACAAGCTCACAGCGCGTGTTGTGAGCTTTTAGATTGACTGTTTTTGGTGCGTGACACGGTGGTGCAGCAGAGTATAAATCACCATTTACTTGAGAGTTAAAAATTGAGCTGTATATTAAATATGGAGGATTTGGATCTGTAATAATTAAATTTAGTCCCTTCTGCTTTGGGTGCTTTTTGTCACTGTACATTTGCCCATACGGGAAACGAGTCCTCTGCCTTTTACCCATTCTAACCATTAGGAACAACGTGTGCGGTTAAACCATTAAGACCAGGAATAGATACGTCATTTTAGATTTTTAGCTATAACCATTATTCTATACTTTTGGTTATTCAAACATTTCAGATCTACAAGCTCATAGCGCGGCACCGAGTGCCGCGCTATGAGCTTGTCGATCTGATTTTTTATTTTTTATTTACAAATTTTTGAATATATATATATTTTAAAGTGAACATTTGTAACCCAAATCTTTGCTTCTGGGGGATTCTACTTAATGTCTTCTAAATCCTCACAGTTTCTTTCTTTCTTTTTACTTATGTTGACATTTTTAGTGGTTCTCAAAGTCTTTCATGTCAAGATCCGCCAAAATAATGTGTATTTGGTCGCGGACCCCCATCTAAAAAATATGTTGTTGCAGGGACCCCCGTATAGAAGCAAAGACTTGAGTTAAAACTGTATATATATATATATATTCAAAGATTTGCACACATTTTCACGATTTTTTCAAAAATAGCAGATCTACAAGCTCATAGCGCGGCCTGCTAATATTTTAATAGCCAAATAAATCTAAAGTGACACAGATGCGTTCCCGGATTGAATGGCTTAATACAGAACTGGAGGAGCAGTTATATGGTTTAAGTGTCTTCTTGCTCAGTGACACTTGGTCAACATAGACAGGGCTGACCGGGGGGGGGGGGGGGGGGGGGCTGAGCGGGGGGGGGGGGGGGCTGGGGGGGTCTTCTGATTCTCAGATGGCCTCTCTCTCTACCCACTCAGCTATGACCCCCCACTGTAACTATTCTTCTCAGCTAGAGTGTTTTTGTGTGTTGAGTGTTTCTCAATCAATTTAATTAACAGCCATCTAAACCACTTACAGCACAACAAGCCAATTGTATTGTACTGTTGCTATCTGCTGTAATATCTTTCATCACTAACTCGCATTGAGAGGGTTTCAATATGAATGTACTGTAAATAGAGCCCAGGTTCCTATGAGAGGCTGAAATAGGCCAGCTAGTGCGTCCAGAGAGTGTAGCAAGAGGAGGGATTAATAACAGGCATTTCTTATGGTTGCTTCATGCCCTGTAATAATGCCATTACTCACTGCTGACACGACCACTCTCACAGCCTGTCTGGCTGCTGGCAGCAGCACACGTCCATTACGTCTGTCCATCCCTCAAATCAGTCAGTTATGGCCTATAAGGGCCTGGGAGCTCTGCAGTCAGAACCCAGACAGATATGGGAACAAGCACAGTTCCAAAGATGAAGATTATACTTGCTCTATCCTAATCTTGTATGTGGCTATACTTATATTAAAATATTTCTTCCCTTTAGTGCTGCTGTATTTTATATGCACTGACCATTGAAGTAGTGCAGTTTCTCTCTGGAATCAATAATGCTGTGTTGTAATGAGCAATATTGCATAATGTAAACATAACATTTATAGATAGAAGCTCCACAGTAGTGTTGATTTTGGCCTATTTAAGTCATCTAGTTTTAGTCGACAAAAAATCATAAGAATATAGTCGACTAAATCTACAGTTGATTTAGTCGACTAAAATGTATTTTGGCGGTGCCTTGATGGCGTCGTAATGGCTGATTTTACACTTGGTTGCGTGCTGAAAATAGCCGATCTACAAGCTCACAACGCGTCGCAGCGCGACGCGCTGTGAGCTTGTAGATCTGCTATTTTCCGAGCGCATCAACGAGCGCAACCAAACATAAAATGACTTGTCCTTTAGTTCTACTGGATCTCTTCTCCACTCGTCCCTCACTAACATTTTAGTCTAGTCTATATTTGCTGACGAAATTGTCAATACATTTAGTCATCATAGCTTAGTTTTTATTTAGTTTTTAGTGAATGATAATGAATAATAATGAATATTGTGAGACAAATTCCACTATGTTCATGAATCAAGGTGTCCAAACTATATCCAGTTATTTCCAGCCTCTGAGGCTCTGGACACAGTAAGCGGTCTGTAATGCTGTAGTGCGCTGCCTGTAATATAATGAGAGCTGGCGTAAAGAAAAGGGAGCACAAATAAGCAACGGATGAGTCATGTTTTCAAAGCCCAGGTATTATTACACAAGCCGTTTCTCCCTTTTGCTGCAGTCAAAGCATCTTTACGATCCAACATCTTTGAATTGAAAGCCTGATTGATGCATTGACCAGACACAATGCTGCCTAGTAACTGCAGAGCTCCAAGGCTTGATTATGTGTCTGACTGTACTTGATAACCCATTAAAACTGGGAATGCATCATGTGTCATTTTAGGATTTCTTTGGGCTATTAAAAAATAGCAGATCTACAAGCTCATAGCGCGGCACCGAGTGCCGCGCTATGAGCTCGTAGATCTGCTATTTTTGAAAAATCGTCAAAATGTGTGCAAATCTTTGAATATATACATATTTTTAAAGCAAACATTTTTGACTCAAATCTTTGCTTCTGGGGGGTCCCTGGAACAAAGTATTTTCAGATGGGGGTCGGCGGCCAAATACATATAATTCTGGGGGTCCTTGACTTGAAAAAGTTTGAGAACCACTGATACAGCAGCATGAGTTTTTCAGGGGAAAAAAATACATTTTGTAGACTCGGAACCTCAGGCCTTAATGGGCTAAATTAGCAGAACATAGTTTAGGCTCTGCTGTGTGGATATAATGGTGTGTGGAAAGTTCACCGGGGGCTTTATTAACATCCACTTCGGAATGATAATGGAGCTGCCATTATCCCAGATGGACATGTAATAAAGGGAATGACATGTTTAGCAGAGGGCGGTCAGATAGTCAGAAGGAGAGTAGTTTGGACCATGGAATGGATGGATGGATGGATGGAATTGCCCCCTAGAGACTACAGCCACGTGGCTACAGAAGAGACAAAGTGCTGATGGAAGGACCAAAACGTAATGGTTCTTCAACTGTTTTGGGGCTGTTAATTCTACCTCCGTTTGCTTTAATTCACATTAAGTGCCGGCATGCACATTTGTACAATGTAATTACTGAAACATAGATAGGGATTTGTTGAAACAGCATGCTACTTTGAAACATGCTAAATGATAACAAAACACAAAGAGTCTCCTTATTAATTATTGGCATAGGAATGCGACAAAAACTAAGAAATATCCATGAATTCAAGTCTCCATGGGGTTTACGTATGTATTAGTTATTATTAGATTATTGGTTTACTTGTGTATTACTTTATTATTAGATTACTATTTTTATGCATTTGATGTATTATGTGTATTATGATGTATTTTCTTGTGTCCTTGCTTACTGTAAGTCTGCTAAATGCCTAAACTGTAAACTGTAAACTGCAGAGTTGTAAAGTAACTAAGTACATTTACTCAAGTACTGTACTTAAGTACAATTCTGAGGTATTTTTTACTTTACTTGAGTATTTCCAATTTTCAATACTTTTACTTCTACTCCACTACATCTCAGAGGCAAATATTGTACTTTTACTCCATTACAATTATTTGAAAACTTTAGTGACTAGTTACTTTGCAGATATAAATTATTATATCATAAAACATACATTAACCACTTCATCCCTGTTTTAGATATAGGCTATTTGAAAATAGCCGATCTACAAGCTCACACGCGACACGTTGTGAGCTTGTACATCGTCTATTTTCAAAAATGTTAGTACTTTTACTTTTGGTACTTTAAATCTATTTTGATGCCAATACTTTTGTACTTTTACTCAAGTAACATTTTGAACACAGGCCTTCTGCTTGTAACAGAGTATTTCTACATTGCAGTATTGATACTTTTACTTAAGTAGAAAATGTGAGTACTTTTTCCACCACTGGTAAACTGTGACCAATCGATAGAAAAAAGTAGTTTTTTGGGTGAACTATCCCTTTAACATTGGCACAAATCGAATCACTAGGTCCGACCTATACTATAATTTCACCCATTTGCCTGTCATTCTCCACTCCCCAGCCCGTTCAAAATAAGGTAATGTAAAAAAGAAAATGAAAATATGGATCAAGTGCTGGATCAATATAGCGACGGTGTAATCACTCCTTCCTGACCATTAACCTCTCATCGCCTTCGCCCACATCACGAATCCAAACGGTCAAGTAGGGAATCGTGCCACATCTGATGCAATCATCCGTTAGCCTCATGTCCACTCGACAGAGGCTCGGTAATAAGAAGGGCTCTTATCGGAGCGGTCCCTGGCAGATTAGCTGCACAATTAGCCCCTGTGTGCTATAGGGCCACGTGAAAAAACGCTGTGATTAAAAACATTGTGACGCTTCAGCGGTCCGTCTACAGACGTTTCATTAAATTCTACCTACTGTACATTCTAAGCACACTCACCATTTAGACACATCATTACAGAGAAGATGGCTAAGATGAGAGGAGGTTCAGAGCACATGAGGCCAATGAGATGAGACATCGAGGAATAGAGAGTGTGGACAGTACTTCTGGTTTAAGATGGTCTAATGCCGCAAACATGGCTCAAGGACAGACACTGGTCTGATATGCAGGTGTTCCCAAAGTTTTCCATGGCAAAGAATGATACGTAGCCTCCGAAGTTAGTTCAGGCAGCATACACTCGAAAAATGTCACTGCTCATTACTATGTGGGTGTATACAGTGTTATGCAAGACCCATAAGCCAATTGGGCGGGTTATTTAAGCTCACCTAGCCATAGCCTCTGGTTCCCTAGCCTGGTAAACCCTCCCTCCGGAAATCTCATTTCCATTTGATTTCACTCCTGAAATCAAATGGAAATGAGATTTCCGGAGGGAGGGTTTACCAGGCTACTGGTTCCCCCCCTATTGCGAAATAGCTTAAAAAACAAACAAAAACAAACTGATCTACAAGCTCAGCTTGTAGTCCTATATTGTGCTGATCAGAGCAATGGTCGCAGAGTTATGGCCATTTAAAGTTTATCATGATCATGCCAGAGCCCTGAACAGTGTTCATGGTGCGGTTTGGAGCATCGGTGCGCCTGTGGCCCCCTGTTGTGACCATGCAGTGGTGTAAAGTAACTAAGTACATTTACTCAAGTACAGTACAATTTTGAGGTACTTTTACTTTACTGGAGTATTTCCAATATATTGTACTTTTTACTCCACTACATTATTTGAAAACTTTAGTTATAAGTTACTTTATAGATTTTGATTATTATTAAAAAACATACATTACCCACTTCAGTCCTATATCAATTTCAGCCATTTGAAAATAGCCGATCTACAAGCTCGCGTCGCGATGCGTCACATTGTGAGCTTGTAGATCTGCTGTTTTCAAAAGATTTGTATACATTTTGAAGACTTGAACTGGGACATTCAGCATAATGAGTACTTTCTACTTTTGGTACTTTAAGTACATTTTGATATCACTTGTTTTCAAGAGTAACAGAGTATTTATACATTGCAGTATTGATACTTTTACTTGAGTAAAACATTTGAGTACTTTTCCCACCACTGGTTGTTGTGACTCATAGCAGACCCCTGAACAGTGTTTGGTGTGGACTGCAGAGGCTAACTGTCAATAAGAGTGTGTCTGGAGATAATCTCTCAGCCAGTGCCAAAGAAGTATCTCCATGTATTTATCATGTTTTATTATTCCTTTTATTAAATTGTCAGGGATGGATACCAGTGATGACATGGGAGCCACGCCGTTAGACCCTCTTGTTCCTGTCACAGTAGTGTGGCTTTGCTTTGCTACTGAACACCACATTGTGCCCACATAATGTAGTAACATAATATCAATAGCTACAGATTGCAGAGGGATTCCACACCATTATAGTCCGTCTTGATTTTTGCTTTATTTAGATATAGAATGGCATCGACTATTGAGACAGGGGCAGAGAAAGAAGGGTAAGGACATGAAAAACACAGGTCTCTCCAGCCAGAAATGAACCAGAGACGATCATGTGGTTGACACATTATCACTGCATCACTGCACCCCCATTCATTCCATTTTAATTAATAGTTTAATTAAGAAGACTAAAGAAAAGCGGACCCTGGCTACACCCAACCTAGCCTAACCAACATTGACCAACGGAGCCCTGCATTGCTCTTACTAGTGTGTGTGTGGGGGGGGGGGGAATACATTTAAAAATATTTAAATTATTATTTGTGCCAGAATTGTTGAAGGGTGTATCACTATAGCAGTGGTTCTCAAATTTGTTCATGTCAAGGACCCCCAAAATGATACTTATTAGGCCGCGGACCCCCATTTGAAAAGATATGCCTCAGAGAAGATTTTTACTGCTCTAGCAGTGATTCTCAACCATTTTAAGGACCCCCAGTTTGACATGCATTAGGCAACAGACCCCCTTTTAATGGCATTTCTATTTCTGGAACCCCAATTTATAATGTCAAATCAATGTTAATTTAACTCTGAGAGTGTACAAATGGAACCAAATGAACCTGTTAGGTTCCATTTGGTTCCATTTTTACACTCTCAGAGTACAGACCCATAAGGGTCCCCGTACCCCACTTTGAGAACCAATGCACTAAAGGATCAACAGATATTGTACAGCAAACAGCAAAAGCGTTGAAGTTAATTAAAATGAAGTACTATCATTTATAAACGAGAGCTTCAAAGCTCTATTTGGTCTGAGAGTGGCACAAGAAAGGCCATGGAATCACTCAAATAAGCAGGGTTCATCCTCAGGAAAGAATGAATTCCTTCAAAAAGTTTAAATTAGATCATGTGTGCAAATAGACATCTTGGCCTAATGGTGGTAGACTGGGTGGTGGTTTACCAGGCTATAATGGTGGCACATCAGGAAAGGTCACGAGGGCACTGAAATCAGTAGGGCCATCGTCTGGGGCATTGGTTCTCAAAGTGGGGTCCGGGGACCCCCATGGGTCCTTGAGGGGGTTCCTGAGAGTGCACATTTGTACACTCTCAGAGTTAAATTAACATTGATTTTACAAGTCCCAGAGATAGAAATTAAATGGGGGTCCGTAGCCTATTGCATGTCAAACTGGGGGTCCTTGAAATGAAAATGGTTGAGAATCACTGCTAGAGCCGTAAAAAAAATCTTCTCTTATGGGGGTCCCTGGCATTTCTTTTCAAATGGGGGTCCGCGGGCTAATAAGTGTCAATTTGGGGGTCCTTGACATGAAAAAGTTTGACAACCACTGGTCTGGGGAGCATGAAGGTGCACGGTGCAAAAATTATATGAAAATAGAGCCAGTAGTTTTCGAGGTATCTTTGTTTGGGAATAAAGTGGTTTACAGACAGACTCACATCGCCATCCTTAGATCCACATCACTAGTGGGGCTAACAATGGAATGGTTTAACCCATTGGTTCTCAACCAGTGGTCCGGGGACCACCAGTGGCCCTTGAATATATATAATTATGTTTTAAAGCGAACATTTGTGCTTCTGGGGGTCCCTGGAACAACTGAGATAGGGGTCCGCGGCCAAATACATCATTTTGGGGGTCCTTGACATGATTTTTTTTTGAGAACCACTGATATTATAGCAACATAAGTTAGGATTTAGAAGACATTTGTAGAATCCCCCAGAAGCAAAGATTTGAGTTAAAAATGTTCGCTCTAAAAAATATTTATATATTGAAAGATTTGCAAAAACTATTTTAAAAAAAATAGCCAAAGAAGTCTTAAATGACACAGATGCATTCCCGGTCTTAATGGGTTAACAGTCCAATGAACATCAAGACCTAACAGTTGGTGGCCTTGGATCATGTCTTCATGTCCCTGTCCCGCATTTGTCCATTCCTACCAAGACAAGGACGGATATTACAGTTAAACAGAAGTACAGTACAATGCTGCAGATGCAGCTCATGGAGCAAACAGAACGCCCCTCGCTCTCTCTTTATCTTCCATCCACACATACAAGCCTAAGGGTGAATGTTACAGGGAGATGAGTTACACAATATGAGAGAGAGAGAGAGAGAGAGAGAGAGAGAGAGAGAGAGAGAGAGAGAGAGAGAGAGAGAGAGAGAGAGAGAGAGAGCGAGAGAGAGAAGGTTGTGAGCAAAACAGAGGCATTATTCAATAGGCCCATTGTAGATGATGTACCACAGGACCTTGAACATTATGCTATTCTGTAGCTCTGGACTGTGCTTTGACGTTATTGTGTAAAAGAAGGGATTACTGGATAATACTTGTGTTTCCACCTCTGGCCTTTAGAATAACCATACAGTACATATCAAATAGCATATTTAAGCTGCCAGCACATATAATTAATTACCCAATGCATATGACCAGGAGAGTCCTCTCCCTCTCTCCCTCTCTCCCTCCCTCTCTCCCTCTCCCCCTCTCCCCCTCTCCCTCTCTCTCTCTCTCTCTCTCTCTCTCTCTCTCTCTCTCTCTCTCTCTCTCTCTCTCTCTCTCTCTCTGATAGAGATGAAAATAGTCTCAATAAGCATAAATGCGTACGCTTTTGCGATAAAACAGGCTAAGTATTCCCTGGTGTTTTGGGGATGTGTCCAGGATGAGCTGTTTCCTTCTGTCTGGATCAAGCCCAATTTATACTTTGTTGTATATATATGACAGCGTTGCACACCGAACATAGAATCTATAAGCTCAAAGCATTGTGATGCGTTTTGAGCTTGTAGATCAGTGCTATTCAGAGTGTGACGCTATACAATACGATAAATTAATTTAAAAAAAACTCAAAAGGCAGCGGAAATCACAAAAGTGTTCATCTTTGATTTAAAAGCACTGAGAGTCGTGGCAGACCTGCAGTTTTCTGGAAGTTTGTTTCAGATTTGGGGTGCATAAAAACTGAACACTGCTTCTTTAACTGGACAGAAAGCAGACCTATCCCAGACAACCTGAGAGGCCTGGATCCTTGGTTCTCAAAGTGGGGTCCGGGGACCCCCAGGGTCCTTGGAGGGGTACCAGGGGGTCCCCAGCAAAATGTGTTAATATAGCATCACAATAATTTTAACCTTTTATACTTTGGCTATTCAAAAATATTTGTAAGCAAATATTTGTATCTCAAATCTTCGTTTTGGGGGTCCCTGGAACAATTTAGATGGGGGTCCACGGCCACATACAAATGATTTTGGGGGTCCTTGAGATGAAAAGGTTTGAGAACCGAGATCTGGATGGTTCATACTGTAGCAGAAGATCAGAAATTTATTTGGGAAAAAAATGAGCCCAGTTTAGTTTTTCACCACCTGTGTTCGGCTTTTCACCAATTCTATTTTTTGCCAATGTTGCATTTCTCCATGGATATCCTTTCTTCTTTTCTTCATTTTAGTGGGCTCATAGGCATCAATATTATTATAATTTTTTTTACTGAAATGATCTACAAGCTCAATGAATGAGACCCAAGAGTGGAAGGTAAGCTTGAATGAATATTTCACTGTCCACCTCACTGAATGGCTGGCGAGGCGATCACAGGGCCGTGCTTTTAGCCAACCCCCTCCCTGCGCTGTCAGAAGCCTCGCAGCGGGACTAACATTTCATTCACCTGGGCAGTTCCTTGTTGACATATGTTAATCTATTTATTTCATCCCCGGTGGCTTGGCCGATACACCGGACGACAGTTGGATAACCTCGGGGCAACGACAAATGCCCGGGTGATAATCTATATATAAATTATACTGACGTCTTTATTTTTCCATTGGAATACACGAGGCATGCAACAAGATACAATGCAACCGGGAACAGACATGGACTGCCAAATGGACAGAAAGACAGCCAGAGACAGATAGAGGATGCTGGAAGAGGAAAAGTTCTGGCCACCAACCCTGCATAGCTCCCAGTCCACTTGTGCCATCTTCTTTGGACAGTTAAATACACACACACCCACAAGCACGCACGCAAGCATGCACCCCCCCCCCCCCACACACACACACACACACACACACACACAAAAAACCAAAAGTGCACTGACAAACAGTCCTGAGTGTCCGTTGTGTTTGTGCCTGTACCTGTGTTGAGCTACACAGGAAAATATGGCTTTAGAATTTCCTTATCTGTCAGTAAAATCCATTCCACGTGCTGACATGGCCCTGTGTGTCCCCGGTGTCCGGCAAGTATCTGGGTGACAATACTGAACAGTCTGTCACCTTGCTGTAGGCAAGGTTAGGCGACCGCCTGGGGCCTCTACAGTCAGGGGGCCTCATGAGATTTACCCAAATTATACTTGTTTGAATATAAATGAACATTCCATTTGAGGCCCCTGGCCTCATTAGCTGTCCTTTTGTTATTTATGCTCTTTCAATGTCTGACTCATCATAATGGGTCATTCACCTGACGATGTGGTAGTGCATTCTGTCATTGTATCAATGCATTCCGTCCAATCCATATGTTAACAGGGCTGAAGCAGAAATGCATTTTTGGCCCACTCGTAAAGAGATTTTCTTTAGGCCTGCTTTTAGCTTTTTAATGGATCCTATGTTAATAAAGCCTGATAGAAGTATCAAGCACCAGAATACTGGAAATTACATCTACTCTGTTAAACAATTTCTGTGTGTGTGTGTGTGTGTGTGTGTGTGTGTGTGTGTGTGTGTGTGTGTGTGTGTGTGTGTGTGAGAGAGAGAGTGAGGGGGGGGGGCAGTGACACTGCCACCAGATCCCTAAGTCCGCCCCTGCACCTACCCACTGCCAGAATGAAGAATGAATTGCAACACCTCTCTCTCTCCCTCCCCCTCTCTCTCCCTTCCAGGAGTTCCTCCCATGGTCTATTGCCTCACAAAATCTAGACCACAACTAAGCTACTTTTATTTTATTTTATTACTTTTATGGATACATTAACTGAAACTGTGCCTCACGGAACCAACAGTCCAATATATTTCTGGCAGAATTTGCCATTGCTCATGTTTTTTCTTTTGGATGTATCAGCAGTACAGTCTAGTATCCATAGCATATTCCATCTTCTTTAGCACCTATACCCACTGTGGTGCTTTTCATTTTAACCTGTGACAGCAGTGCAGGACCTTGACTGGAATGCTGAACAAACAGAGCTACAGTATAGATGTGGAAAAGAATAAAACCATGTCCTTCCCTGGTCTTTGGACTTGGACAAGAATGAACATCAGGAAAACAAAACTAGAAAAAGTGCTCCTCGGAGTCGGAGCACAGGTTTCCGTCAGGTCAGGTATTGGTTATTGTGGCTCTGGTGGCGCTATAAAAGGCCAATGTGAAAAGGGTGCCATTTCTTCTTAGGCCTTTCACGGCAATCGGACACTACATTCATGATTTAAGGCATTTTGTTCCAAAAATGTGTTTTGCTAAATTAGGCCTGCTGGTGGCACTATAACAGGTCAATGTGAAAAGGGTGGCCTAGTGGGAAATTTCACGGAAATCGCACGCTGCGTTCATGATTGGTTCAAAACTGACCTATCCTGCAAGTTACACAGACCGACGGACAGACACACGGACGGACGTGGTGCAAAACTCCGGCCATGCCTTTCGGCCAGGCGGAGTAAACAAATGTCCCACATGTAATCACCCTGTGTGCGTACTAAATCACTGGTTTTCAACGTGAGGTCCACGCATGCCCAACTTCAACGTACAAGAGTGTTGGGCAAAAGTAGTGGAAATAGATGATCTACGGGCTTACAAAAGTGAAACTGAAAAATGTGTATTAAGTATTAACAAGAAATTGTGACTAAATAATAACTCCATTTGATCTATTGGAACACATCGTCACTGCTGAGTGGAAAACCTTGTAAATCCAAACATTGTCATTACTTAACAGGAAATGGAGGAAAGAACCTTTTCAACTTCTGAGTGACATTTTCAAGCCAAGCAGTCAAACGCTAAGTAAAACAACAGGCAGAATTAAGGAACAGGCTCTGTGGAGAGTGTGACATTTGAATCCTCTGGCAACTCGATCTTGCGCATGTGACCGTTAAAACAGTCCTGCATGGGCCATGACACACAGTAACCACACTCATTCCATGTAGCTCTTTTGGAACTTTCTCCGGTGCAAGTTGGAATCCTCTTTGTCAAGATTGGTGACTCGTAGCAAATTTGCACACTGACCGACAGTTTGTGACATGAAACAATGAGCTGTGTTGTTGGAACAGATGCTATCATCGCTGATGGAGCTCAGAGCCATCTGCTCTGTCAATACATGGAAAACGAGAGGAGTTGTCTACAGCTAATCAAATGTAGGCTACAGGTTTTATACAGTGGTGGAAGAAGTACTCAGATATTTTACTTATGTAGAAGTAGCAATACCACAATATAAAAATACTCTGTTACAAGTAAAAGGCCTGTGTTCAAAATGTTACTTGAGTAAAAGTACAAAAGTATTGGCATCAAAATAAATATACTTAAAGTACCTAAAGTAAAAGTACTAAAATGTTTGAAAATAGCAGATCTACAAGCTCACAACTCGTCACGATGCGAAAACTAAAGTTTATGAATAATGCTAGTGGAGTAATAGTGCAATATTTGCCTCTGAGAAGTGGAGTAAAAGCAAAAGTACTGAAATTTGGAAATACTCCAGTACAGTAAAAAAATACCTCAACATTTTACTTAAGTACATTACGTAAATGTATAGTTACTTTACACCACTGGTTTTATATGTGTCGTTGGTTGTACTGTGTGATACTTTCTAGCAGATTCAGTGAAGAGGTTTGTATGTAATACAGCAAATATGTATTTGGAGTAACATCGTGTCATCCTACAGTCTGCCTTTGTGTTGAGGGCACTCAACAAGGCCCTTGACATACCTGCAGTGAGGGAAGTCACGACCTGGCTCTGGGTCATGACAAAGTTTACACAAAATCACGGTAAATGCAGGTTAACTAGATTATGTATTTGACCCGGTGGATATTTTATGTTGTGGGTAATTTGTTTCTTATGGTGGAACTGTTTCATTTTGTCTCATGTACTGGTGCTTTTATTTCGTAATGTGTCTCTGTATTTTGGAGGCACTGCTGATTCCAGCCAGAGATTAAACAAACTAACTGCAAGTAGAAAAGGACAATAGGTTATGACAATCATTATAATCAGTGTGAATGCTGAGGTGTTGGATCATGAGTGGATAACGTCCATGAAGTGTGTTGTGAATGTGGAAAAGGAAACTAAAGAGTTGTCCATGAAGGACATGAGAGAGAGTTATCCACATCCCAGGACCTTTATGTCCAACAGCTGTTCTCAATGGTCTTCTATTCAGTGCTTCTATTGCCTCTGTAGGCCTACCTGACAACCTTGCAACTAGAAACCGAGAGATGCAGACCTGAACAAATTACAACTAAAGAAAAAAACATCACTCATTAGAATTGTATTACACACACAAACACAATCTAGAAACATATTTGGCCCTAAACAGACACAATATACTCTGGCAGACTGCCAAAATACTATAGCCTTACATTGCCAGACCAATACGCAGAGCAAATGAAACATGAGCTGGCAGATTTGTCTTGATCCCAGCCAGGAAGCACAGTAACTGATAAGAACCCGAGAAAGACATTCTAACCCTAACCCTAAACCCTAACGTAAGTGGGGAACATACCCGGGGATCATAGAACCTGGGGATATGACTAGAGAAGGGCAGATGCAGGCTGACCTGTATTATGTGGTGAACTATAGAGTTCTGAGCTAGATACAATACAAAAACATACATTTTATTCAACGGGATTGTAAAAAAAAAAATGAAAAAAGAAGAAGCAAACATCTGTGCTCTGTTGGTGCGTGGGTATTCACAGGCATAGACAGGGGAAGTGGAGCAGACACACGGCCTGTGAAATTAAAATATTCTATGTCTGGATGTCTAGAGAGGACTCTCTAGGGCAGGGTTTTCTCAAAGTGGGTGCCGTGGCACCCTAGGGTGCTGTGACGCAAGTCCAGGGGTGCCGCAGAATACTTTTATAATATTTGGAATTCATCAATATCACTTCAATTTAACCATTAGATTAGACCCTCTATACTTAATAAAAACTGACCTGAGTTGCACTGTAGGCTACTTGGTGCGTTCTTTTTCAATCTACACCATTCTCTTTGCCAAAAATAGCTCACAACGCGTCACGCGTTGTGAGCTTGTAGATATTTGTGTTACCCCCAGAATAGGGATGCTGGGTTCAAGTGGTTAAACGTCAAGTATACAGTTATTTTCAATCTGTCCTAAACGGATATTCTCTCTCAAGTTTTCCTAGTGACATACTTGTAGGATCTTTACATATTTATGTACCGTAATATGACATAAATGTAAGGTTCTAAAAATGTACAATGTCATTCAGGGGTGTCGTGGATGAAAAAGTAATTTACAGGGGTGCCCTGAGCCAATAATGTTTGAGAACCACTGCTCTATAGGGACACATTTTAGCACCTGTATACTCACACTGGGGTCATACCTATGTTCCCCGGACCTATGTTCCCCCACTAAGGTTATGGTTAGGGTTAGGTTTAGGTTAGGTCCTATATTCCCCGCTCTCCTAGGAAAGCGTCACTCTCTGAGGGACCTGTAACGCCTGCATACCCACTCTGCACAGAAAAACCCTCATTCCTCAGTGTTAATTTATCCATTTGTAACCCTGAGAGTATACAAATGTAAGCAAAAGGACCCTTACAGATTCATTAAGGTCACATTTGTTCACTCGGAATATCACACATTTTATAATGTTTACAATGTGACTCATGCGAGTTGGCTAGTTGCTAGGCAGACAACTCAAAGGAGCGTCACTTCCTGATCAGCTGATCGGTCACATGCTCACTCAATCCGGGGAACGCGTCTCTTGTCATTTTAGATATCTTCGGCTATTCAAAAATAGCACCATGCTTCTGGGACCCCAGAAGCAAAGATTTGAGTTACAAATGTTCGCTTTAAAAACATATATATTAAAAGATTTGCAAAAAAAAATCTCGATTTTTCAAAAATAGCAGATCAAAAACAAAAAAAACTCCTTTGATCTACCAAGATCCTATCTATGAAAGAGAGAGAAAAGAGTGTAAAAGAGATATGTTAAGCTATAAGAGAGAAGAAAGGCGGTAAATGAAGCCTGGCCCTATAGAATAAAGGCCGGGAGGCAAAGTGGAATCGTAATAATAGCGGCTCCGTTGACTGTGATAAGCGATACAGGCTGTCCTTTCGGCGGCAGAGGTTATCTTCAAACAGTGCATTCTCTGCATGCCGATCCGCAGGTATCAGGTGTGTTCCTGGAAGAGATTCTTTTCAAGTCGCGATAGGGTTTCAGGGGCCATTGCTTGCTGCAACAATGCCCCGCGGTAACTTTATGCTGCTACAAAGGACGCCACTTTAGTCCCATTTAGTTTATGGCATCTTCAGCTTCAAGGAAATATACACGACGGTCTACATGTCTCTCTCTCTCTCTCGTGTGTGTGTGTGTGTGTGTGTGTGTGTGTGTGTGTGTGTGTGTGTGTGTGTGTGTGTGTGTGTGTGTGTGTGTGTGTGTGTGTGTGTGTGTGTGTGTGTGTGTGTCTGTGTGTGTGCGTGTGTGTGTGTGTCTGTGTGTGTGTGTGTGTGTGTGTGTGTGTGTGTGTCTGTGTGTGTGTGTGTGTGTGTGTGTGTGTGTGTGTGTGTGTGTGTGTGTGTGTGTGTGTGTGTGTGTGCGTGTGTGTGTGTGTCTGTGTCTGTGTCTGTGTGTGTGCGTGTGTGTGTGCGTGCTGTGCGTGCGTGTGTGTGTGAGATGATATATGGTACCTGCTGCCCGCCGTTCACTGTGACTTATGTCCTGATGTCAATGGGAGAGTGACACTTTGATGAGCAGAGCGATGGATGAGTGAGTGATGGATGGATATCTGTAGATAAAGAGAAGGCCAGAGGGATAGATGACATGTTTTATGGCCCTGTGGGAGGCTGGGGAGTGTGCAGGGTCACCGCCATACAGTCTGAAAGATTGGTGCATACAGTACATAATAAAACATTATTGTTTATGCAGTATGTCGTCAGTAGTTAGCTTTAATGTCCTGTCCTGTCGTGTGTGCGTGTGCGTGTGCGTGTGCGTGTGCGTGTGCGTGTGCGTGTGCGTGTGCGTGTGCGTGTGCGTGTGCGTGTGCGTGTGCGTGTGCGTGTGTGTGTGTGAGAGTGCGTGCACAGGGACATAGAGATATCCTGATCAGTCCATGTGTGAAATCAATACCCAGATCGCTCTGTTGGGTGAGCCTTATGTTGACTGTAGATGGCACTGTCCTGCAGCCGTCCACTGTCAGACAGGCAGCGCTACAACAGGCAGTTAGTTGGCTGAAGCCTTAATCGACTCTCAGATCAGTCTAAAATCTAAATCATAAAGGGAAAATCCAGTCTCAGATATGATGCACTTCTCATCGGGATCCCTAGCAAGAGCATCCAGAAGCTCCAGTACATTCTGAACAGTGCTGCTATAGGATCCTGATGAGAGTGCGGCAATATGAACATATCACACCCATACTCCATTCACTCCGCTTCCCGACTCCTTTAGGATAGAGTACAAGGTCTCCCTCCTTACCTTCTGCTCAGCTGCTCTTAGGCTGTGGAATGCCCTCCCTGACCATCTGAGAGCACCACAGTCTGTTGGTGCTTTTAAAAGGGGACTAAAAACCATTCTTTTTAACAAGGTGATGCCTTGTGTGTTTTTAAACCTTTTCTTAGCTGTTAGTTGACCATTGATCTGAATTTTATTCATTTCATTATTATTTTAAGTTATTTTAAAATATTTTTTCATACAATGTAGCACTTTGAGATTTGTGTCAAATATAAAGTGCGTTACAAATAAAAGGTATTATTATTATTATTATTATTATTATTATTACAATTGTTACACACCTCTAAGAAAAATGTTGATTGACCCATTAGATTAAACTCCACAGTATTTTAAATGTGTAGAATGCAGACAAATCAATGATGGCAACTAATAGGCCTGCTAACTGCAGATCAACTTGACCATGACAGCCTAGACAAGAACAGGAATGTGGTGTTTACAGAATGCAAATCTGTGATCAGAAAGCTGTGTATAGTTAAAGAGTTGCTTTGAGCATAGTTTGTAGGATGTCATTGTCTTCTGTTAATAATAAGGTTAATCCAAAGCAAGTATCATAGTACTTTTAGCGGATACATTTGCATCACCCATCCCTAGAAAGGCTTTTGTAAAAAGAAGAGAATAAACCCAGCGAGGATAGAATAAGTTAAATGTGAGTACAGCCAGATAAAATAATAAAATAATAAAAAACAAGGTAAAAAGAGGTTAAAACACACCTTTTAGTAATACTACAGCTACAGCAAAAACAAATGGTGAAGTGGTGAAATTTCAAGAGATTGGGCATAGCAAGTTCCACGACTTTGATCATGTCACAGAAAAAGCTATAGTGAACGAAAGATGCTTTGCACAATGAAACTTTACAGTTGCCACATTAAGCTGCTCTGGTGGATCTGGTGCAGGCAGATCTGTATAGTCTGTAATGCAGAGGAGCAAGTACAATTAAACACAAGCTTTTCATAATTAAATGAATCAATATATTTGGTGAAACATTTTTTTATATTTACTTCTATAAATGTACTTGTATAAATACAGTACTACCGTATTTCGCGTTTTGTCTATCTGTGTACATGTCAGTATCTCACTTAGCTTGCTTTGACATTCAGCGGGTGTGAGTGAAACTTCTCAGTCTGTGGTGATTCAGCGTTTGTTGGCTAGGGGGAGATGTTTACGTTATGTAATCCTGTTGGTTTGGCACAATGCTTCATTCACAGGAGGATTTATTGGCAGGACAGGTAAGGAAATACACTGCAGTGTGCTTCATTTATTATAGGAGGTTCCTAGGAGGGATTGTTAAATTAGCTCCATCCCCACAGGGGAGACAGGAATTCCTGCAGGTGAATGAACGTGATCATGTGGCAATGGGGAGAGAGAGAGAGAGAGAGAGAGAGAGAGAGAGAGAGAGAGAGAGAGAGAGAGAGAGAAAGAGAGAGAGAGAGAGAGAGAGAGAGAGAGGGAGAGGACGACACCATGGTTGATGTGCTTTTTAGGCATTCCATAGCGATTCTCATTCAATGACCAGTCATGTTTGGTCCATCAGTTAGGATATACCGCATATATTAGAAATTCAACTGGAACAGCAGTGACTTTGTTCTGTTTATCATTTCCTCTCCCTGTGTGGAATTTTAATCATGGCAGAATGCCAAACAAATTAGAAAGCTTGTGTACCTCTGTATTCAGTATTCATAGGAAAGTCACAAGAGAAAGATGTTTACGATATGACGATGAACATGAATACAAAAAGGCTCTGTGGTGAATAGAACTCTTTCATCTGCCAAATAGTTTCTCTGTTCTTGTTGCACCATGCAAATGCAATCCTCAGAACCCAGATCAGTCAGAGGGAGTGAGGCTATAGTCTCTAAATGAACAATTATGAGCATTTTGAAGTATAGCCAGACACACTCAATGAGTAATTGTAGTCGACATCTGTTGCTCACACTCATGACCAATTTACATAATTTCATGCATTGGATAAAGGATTGACTTTTTGCATTCAATTATCATTATTATTATTATTATTATTATTATTATTATTATTATGATGTGTTGTAGCATTCTTATCATTTTTGGTGCAACAATAAGGGCTCTATTTTTGTTACTGCTAAAGCCGCACCCGCGGCCCACTAGCCGCGAATTTCGGCCCATTACCCGTGAATTAGGGATAAAGAGAGCTGGCATTGTCCCTAAACGCTATTTCGCGCGCGCTATTCACCTGTTTCCTAGGCTGTGTGTTTTCCACTTCCTGTCGGATATCATTGGATATCATTAGTCATCTGACCAGTTTCATTGGATTTCATTGGATCAAATCGACAGGAAGTGGAACACACACAGGAAGTGAAAAGCCTAGGAAACAGGTGAATACCCGCTATTCATTATGCCGACTCCACTATTTGTGGCTGGAGGTGTGGCCGTGGGCGTGTTGTTGCATTATCCCCAAAATTGCTAATTTGCCCACACACGTTTGGGAAAGTATCCAGAGTCGGGTTGCGGGGGTAACGGACTTCTTAGACTTCTCTTTCCCGGGCCACATACCACTTCCTACCAGGGGATCCCGAGGCGTTCTTAGGCCAGCGTGGAGATATAATCTCCCCCCCCCCATCTGGTCCTTGGTCTGCCCTGTGGTCTCCTCCCAGCGGGATGTGCCCGTGTGCAGGAGCCAGGTCACCGACCCTATAGCCAAAGCTCACCTTCACTCGTTTGGCTTTGCGCAGACTGGGACACCTCCACAACTGCTACAACGCAGCAGTGGTGGGAAAAGTACTCAAATGTTTTACTTAAACATTGCCTCTGATGTATATAGTGCCTCTGAGATATAGTGGAGTAGAAGTAAAAGTAAAGAAAATAGGAAATACTCCAGTAAAGTAAAAATACCTTAAAATTCTGCTTAAGTAGGCCTACAGTACTTGAGTAAATGCACTTCGTTACTTTACACAACTGCAACGCAGCGATGACGGTGATATCTGACATGATAGCTTGGGTCTCTCATCCCACTTATAGAACTACTGCGCTATAGTATACAGTACATTTAGGGCTGGCTCTTTGTGTGTTTCTGGTAAAATTATTCTCCGCTCATTTGTATGTCTGTGGCAAAAATATAATTTTGACAAAAATGTCCACCACAAGCCAGCATGGCGATGATGACCCCTGCATTCAGCGGCAGTAAGGGAAACTTTTCAGTCTGTGGTGATTCAGCGTTTGTTGGCTAGGGGGAGATGTTTATGTTATGTTGGTTTGGCACAATGCTTCATTCACAGGATGATTTATTGGCAGGACAGGTAAGGAAATACACTGCGGTGTGCTTCATTTATAGGACGTTCCTAGGAGGGATTGCTAAATTAGCTCCATCCCCACAGGGGAGACAGGAATTCCTGCAGGACTGACAGGTGGAAGGCTGGAAGGGTCTTAGACCATGTGGCAATGAGAGCAGTGGTGTTAAGTAAATAATACATTTACTCAAGTACTGTACTTAAGTACAATTTTGAGGTATTGTTTACTTTACTGGAGTATTTTACTTCCACTCCATTACATCTCAGAGGTACATATTATACTTTTACTCCACAGAGAGAGAGAGAGAGAGAGAGAGAGAGAGAGAGAGAGAGAGAGAGAGAGAGAGAGATCAGTTATATGATATACCGTGCATACACGTTAGAAATTCAACTGGAACAACAGAGACTTTGTTCTGTTTATCATTTCCTCTCCCTGTGTGGAATTTTAATCATGGCAGAATGCCACACAAACGACAAAGACTTCTCCCAGAAGTCGCCATTTAATATGTACCTTTATCCAGTATTCATAGGAAAGTCACAAGAGAAAGAAATGTTTGCAATATGACGATGAACATGAATACAAAAAGGCTCTGTGGTGAATAGAACTCTTATATCTGCCAAATAGTTTCTCTGTTCTTGTTGCACCAATGCAAATGCAATCCTCAGAACCCAGATCAGTCAGAAGGAGTGAGGCTATAGGCCCCGATTCACTAAGAAATGTACGACCATATTTTGATCTTACCGGCATTTAAGACAACATTTTGCATGAAGAAAATTGTCTTAAATGCCGGTAAGATCAAAATATGGTCGTAAATTGCTCAGTGAATCAGGGCCATAGTCTCTAAATGAAGGACTGAAGGGGAACAATGATATGAGCATGGTGAGTGTTTTGGGTGAGCATGTTGAAGTGCAGACACTTGAGTCACCTAATGTGGCCACATAGTTCGTCCGAACTGGGTCAATAACATCAATCAAATGAGGTCATTCAGAACTTTTTTGCACCTGTTCTGACTAGCCAAAAAAAAAAGAAGGTTTGGCTACTGTGATTGGTCAGAAGTTGGTCAGACATTTAAGGTGGGCGGGACTAGGTCTGTCGCAATTATTACATAATTGTCTAATCGCAATAACTTGAGATAATTATTTTTGCATAATTGTTTCCATGTGGAAAAACGTTCACACATTTTCAAATATTAAAAAAGCAGAGATAGCAGATCTGCAAGATTACGACGCGTCACTTCGTGACGCGTCGTAAGCTTGTAGATCAGCTATTTTTGCTATATTTACATGCATACAATTATTAAATAATTTAATAAATAATTTCTTTGCATATTTCAGTTATTTATCGTATCTGCCCTGTGCAATCTTTTTTATTATGAAGCCTGAAACTTTTCATTAATTCATAATGTTCCAATGTTCAATGGCCAAACACACAATTTAATCGTTAATCGCAATTATTTGAGTGACAATTAATCGCCAACTTAAATTTGTAATGGTGACAGCTCTAGGCGTGATATATGTGGTTTTGTTTCCGCATTCAGCCCAAGGCTTCATTCTGCCATGCAGCGCAAGTAGCGATAGCGTAGAACTAAGAGACGTTGGCTGAGGAGGTTCGGAGGATACACAAGCCTCCAAGAAGGTACAAACTGCTCCGTAATTCCTCACCGAGTGACAAATTTCCCACAGTGCGTTGGAGAGATATCCAGGTATTAAAACTGTACATAATGCTTCAGTGGCTCGAGAGATGGAACTCGCCGTGGTGTTTTCTTGGCAGAGTCATTGAGCTGTATGGGCAGATTAATGAGCATCTGGCGTTCAGAACTCGGTGGCGGTGTAAATTACTTCCGTCCTCTTTGAACTTCACCGGATCGGTCGGCAAGCCCTTCCAAAGCCGGAAAGAAGTTATAGCGGCTTCCTGGGCGGGAGAGCTGACAGGTGGGAGGAGAAGAACACACACTCGGTGTGCGTCTTTGACAGCTCCACCGTAGCTGAATGCCAATCTAATCATTTTAGTCAAGAAATAGACCAAGTAGTTGCTAAATCTTGATTAATGACACACCTACAACTGCTTAAATCTTTGTTCTTAATATTCTGTACTGTTTCCATAGTAATACTAGTATGTATACGGCAGCGTGTTGATTTCGTCAACTAAAACTATGACGAAAAATGTCTGTCGACTACCTTTTTTCACTGAAGAAAAGTAAATAAAAAGTAAATAAAAACGAAGCTACAATGACTAAAACTATTAAGACTAAATATACTGACAATTTTGTCAACAAATAAAAACTAGACTAAAATGTTAGGGAGGGATTAGTGGAGAAGACATCCAGTAGAACTAAAAGACAAGTCATGTTATGTTGTGTTGCGCTCTGAAAATAGCTGATCTACAAGCTCACAACACGTCGCAGTGCGATGCTTTGTGAGCTTGTAGGTTGACTATTTTCAGCATGCATTCAGCATTCAGCAAGTAAAATCAGGCATTACGACGCCATCAAGGCACCGCCAAAATACATTTTAGTCGACTAAATCAACTGTAGATTTAGTCGACTATAATTGTGGAAATTCAATGTTTCCTTGGTGAGAGAATGAAGCGTTAATACTGATATGGTTTCAGTAGATGTATCAAATACAACAGATGACAATAATATAACAATAATTCCTATGTAATATAATAATGATAATAAAGAACAGAGAGGGAAAGGGAAAAAGGATGGAAGGAGATGGAGGAAAGGAGATGGAGGAAAGGTGCAGCTTAAATACAGATTCTACAAGGATACATACACATTGTTAGGATAATTCTGAGGACTGACATTCCTTTGTCGGACCAAAAGATGTGTTCTCAGCACTTGAGTATGGAAGGTCAATTCTGGCCTGACTATGAAATGTGCTGCTCCACGCTCAGCGTCCAAGAGCGGCGACACTACCCTGACCAACATGTGTTCCATTCTCATCGACTGAGAATGGAAGGCCCACTGCTATATGCCGAGGCCATAGTCACTGCCCTAGCCAGAACACTGACGCCTGATACGAGACGAAAATATATATATACTTGTTTAAATACTTGTTTTAGTTTTTTAACTTTAAAAAATGTTGATATTAAAAATTGTGACACTTGGTGTGTTAAGGGTCAAAATTGACCCGTAAACCATAGAAGGTAAAAAGTCATTTATTTTTCATAAACTCAAACTTTATTTTACTCCTGATAGGAAATGCTAATTGAGGACAAGCCTTTCTCACTCTCAAACATGTAAACATTGAATATTGATAATTTGGGGGGCATTGAGCCACACTTCTCTGCCGGGTCAAATTTGGCCGCTAACACCACAAGTGTCACTTTTTTTGTTTGAGACCATCAGCAGTAATTCATTGTGTTGCTTTAAAATAGCTGTTTCTGAGGATATCATGAAGCCTTGTTCCAATAAAGAAATGTACAGGGTACTTTTTACCTGTTTAAACTTGAAAACGGGTCAAAAAAGACCCTAACACAATGGAAGGGTTAATAAGTCCACTGAGGGTGTACTAAACTCATAAGACATATCAGACTAATTTACTTCTCTTGGGACATTACATTCAGACAAATCAGCATACAGTCATATATTAATATAACTGAAGCAAGATGAATACTAAATGCATAATCAATAATCGATAAATCAATAGCCTAAAGGGAATATTTATTGTATTTCCATTACAATATCTTATATTTATTCGACAAAAACTTTTCAGATGACTAAAATATGAATCAAATTTGATTCAAAAGACTATGACTAAAACTAAAACAAAATTTACTGTGAAAATCAACACTGGTATATAGTACAGTGTTGACAGCATTTGCGTCATTTGTGCAATTAAGCGAACATGCGAATGAATGCATTTGTCCCAGTGACCGAAATCACATGAATGAAGCGACTACAAACATATCTTTGCCTCTGGTCTGGCATGAACACATCCTGATGCTTTGCTTCCCTCCCCCACACACCACAGCGAGGAAAGTGGCGGTCTCTCCTCGCCATAGACAGTGCAATGAACCTTGCTTGCCACTCTCCAATCTGCTCCGAGGAAGGCTGAGGCCGCCAAACCGTGTTAGCGTTCTCAATAAATAGAAGAATGCACATCTGAGCCTGTCTTGCATCTGTTGTTTTGGAGAGCCGCTTTTTTCCACTTCAGTGGTGTTCTGTGGTGTAAATTTTACTCTACTGTACTTAAGTAGAGGTATTTTTACTTTACTGGAGTATTATTTAATTTATCAGCACTTTTACTTCTACTCCACTACATTATTTGAAAACTTTAGTTACTAGTAGATGCTTGTAGATCTGCTATTTTCAAAAGATTTTAATGCATTTTACACATTTGAAAACTTGTGAAATGGGACATTCTGCATAATGAGTACTTTCTACTTTTGGTACTTTCAGTACATTTTGATACCAATACTTTTGTACTTTAAATTTTGAATTCCGGACTTTTACTTGTAACAGAGTAATTCCACATTGCAGAATTGATACTTTTACTTAAGTAAAAAAAAATGAGTACCTTTTCCACCTCTTGTGGTGTTTTTTGAACCTCGCCACTCTCTCAGAACGCGGCTGCGAAAGTCTGATGCCGGAGAGAATTCAGCATCAGAAGTACCAGGGGATTCCTCCTCCTCTTTCTCTCTCCATCTCTGCGCGTGTGTGAGTAGATGAATACATCGGTACCTGAGGGCATGTGCATGCTGTAGTGCAGCGGTTCTACACCTTTTCCTGGATTGAAAATCTTAAAAGCGTTCGCGAGGCCCATGACCCACTTTTTTTCCCCCCACACATTTTGCTAGCCCAGGATGGCTCAGGGTAGAAGACGCAGGGTTAAGCAATTAAAAATGGGATTGGCTTTCAAAATAGTCAATGCGACTATTTTCCATTTGCCAATTTGCCAATTATTTGGGGGCCCACTTGTAATATCCTCTCGGCCCACCAATGGTCCCCGGCCCACAGGTTGAGAACCACTGGTGTAGTACATACAACACTGTGTGTGTGTGTGTGTGTGTGTGTGTGTGTGTGTGTGTGTGTGCGTGTGCGTGTGCGTGTGCGTGTGCGTTTGTGTACCTACTAGGCGGCATGCCCTCTCTCTCTCCATTTGCTTGTTCTGTTGGCCTCAGGGGAGCACAGGAGTGCCGCTCACATTTACTGCTCAAACAAAGCCTCCAGACGCCAGGATTAAATATCTCCATATGACAAACTTACACCATGGCCTCTGGAAGGGTCATGTTTGCAATAAAAAGGCGGCGAGGCAGGACTGAGTATACCCAAAAATGCCATAGTAAACCACACATTATTTGAGAGTGCTTGTGCCACCCGTTTGACTCGTCTGGAAATCATTTCCCATGCACGTTAACCACGCTGTCCTTTCATAATACCAGGGGTGGAAGAAGAACTTCTAGTAGTAGCTTTATTTTTTACGCAAGAGTAGCTATCCACGCGTGCGTCTCGGTGAGCTGAACAACATATCCGAGAATCGGACCCTAAGTCCTTATCGTATTCGAGATATTCAGCGAGATAGGCTAACCCTAGGTCTAACAATTAAGAAAACCGTACGTCTGTGTGTGAGGAAACTTATATGGGCGTGTTCAGGGCGATGCGCTGATCGACAATCTGTGGCCGTGGACTTTGACTCTATTATTTAGACCTTCCTGCCCTTATAAGGTCGTAGACTTATTAGGACTGTTATGTTGTATCGTTCCTTGTGTTCTGTTACTCTGTCGTTGCCTTTGTGTTCCTTTATTTTGTAGTATTGTTTCCTGTTCTGCTTAGTTACTGTTACCTGTCTTGTCTCACCTCCCTGTAATTATTGTAACCCTAGTCACCTGTGTTGTGTTTGCCTGTTAGCCTATCCCAGTGTTGATTGTCTGTTGAGTTCACCTGTGTCTTATTATTTCCCTGTCTATTTAAGCCCTGTGTTTGCTCCATGTCTTTGCTTGTTCACTGTATTGTGTTGTGTGTAGTAAAATCGTGAGTTCAGTCCCTTGCTTGTATTAATACATTCTGAGTTAATTAACCTGTTAAACCGACCTGTTCTGCCTCTGTCTCTCCTGCACTTGGATCCTACAATCTGCCCTGACTCAGACCGTGACAATGCCTCGTAACGTTATGCCATGTTATGTGACAATGTCCTTTGTTTTGCCATCTTTTTCAGACAAAAGTAGCAGACCCCCCACATTGGTTGATTGAAGTATACGCTCAGCGGCGCCTGGTAAGATGACTCTTTATTTATTCATTGTCTCCATCTGTAGGCCTTGAACCTGCGTGTGTAGTATGACACGCAGATGAGACGTATTGATAATGACCTATAGTTAATCATTTAAGAATAATTATTATTCTCGAATGATTAACTATGTTATTATAATTTCAATGGCGTTGGAAGTTCTTGTCCAAAGTCGATCGGATGAGATTTACAATTGCGATAATGATAGTATGGTTAGCGATCAAAAATATAATTCTTATTACGTTATGACTATTGCATTGGGCTGAAAACCCACCTCTTCAGGAAACGCTACCCTTCCTCTTTGCCTGGCCTACTTGTTGTTAACTAGTTGTACGAACGCTTGTTTTATTGTCTCCGCCAGGCCGAAGGCATGGCGAGAGAGTATGTTTTACCGTCCGTCCGTGTGTGTGTCCTGTCTGTGTGTTAGCAGCTAATCTCCGGCACCGTTGGCCCGGTCGCTCCGAAACTGTGCACACACACTCCCTGGATGCCAATTCAGAACCTCTGCCCCAATTTTTTCACATGGGCCTGTTATAGCGCCAACAGGAGGCCAATTTGTGCAAAACCCATTTTTTTTACATTACTCCTACAGATATTATCCAAACGTCATGCAAATCAGTACACAGTATGTCTATAGTCATGTGATCAACACGGATCTGTCAGATTTCCCATATTCCATCCTCATGGTTGGCTTACAAAGTTTGCAGGATTGGTCAGTTTTGAACAAAAAGCCTCAAACTATACACGCAGCTTGCGATTTCCGTGAAATTTCACATGCACATTCCCACTAGGCAGAGGAAGAAATGCCACCCTTCTCACATTGGCCTGTTATAGCGCCACCAGCAGGTCTAATTTAGCAAAACACATTTTTGGAACAAAATGCCTCAAATCATGAATGCAGTGTCTGATTGCCGTGAAAGACCTAAGAATAAATGGCACTCTTTTCACATTGGCCTATTATAGCGCCACCAGGAGGCCAGAATAACGTACCTGACCTGGCGGAGACCTTTTCTAGTTGTATTGTTTTATTGGATCTTGTTTAGTCGATACACTTATTTGTTTTAGCTCCTGCTCATTTGATTTTGCTATTAGTCTCATCTGTTTAAGAAAGTAGGTACTAGGTAGCTGATATATTGCACTTTTACCTTAGCGCTAGGTATACTCTTGGTTGCTTGTTTTTGCAGAAAATGCACTTAAGACTTCCTTAGTAGTAGATTAGTAGTTTTCGTTCCCTACCTATGTTGATTATTGTAAGTCGCTTTGGATAAAAGCGTCTGCTGAATGACTGTAATGAATGATTTAGATAATGATAACGTGGTTAATGATCAAAAATATCATTCTTATTACGTTGTAATGACTATTGAATTGCAAATGATCATTGCCATGTTATGCTATGCCTCGTAACGTTATGCCATGTTATGTGACAATGTCCTTTGTTTGCGCTCCTTTAGGTAGCAGACCCCCTCACATTGGTTGGTTGCATTGGTGTTGGCTTAATCACCAGCGGGCCAGGTAAGACGACTCTTTATGTATTAAATATCATTATTGTTATGACTACTGCATTGGAAATGAGCATGGCCATGTTATGCTTTGCCTGGTAATGTTTTGCCATGGTATGTGATAGTGTCCTTTTGGTTTTGCGATCCTTTTCAGACATGGCTGCTGCTGACGACATGGATTCGGACCTCCATGTCCGACTCGTTCCTAGAGGACACTGACGACGAGGAGCGGTCGAGTGAGGCCCTCACCTTCGAGGAGGTGGCGGACCAAAACACCGCAGCCCTGCTGGAGGCCTTTGGGGCATTCGCGTCGGTGGAGGACTACCTGGCTGCCGAGGACCTGTTTGTGGGTGTCAGCAGCTGCACTCAAGGAGGCGGACACGCGCGTCCGGTCAGTTTGATTTTCACAACAGTTTACATGTGCATGATGTGTTGGGTTGTGTGTTATGATGTCATGTGTATAGCTACTAGGGGGATATGTGTATTCCTGGGACATGTAATTGACTGTACCCAAAACCACGCAGGTTATCCCCAGAACATAGACGGCGTGGTGTTGGAGATGTAGGACTTTGCGTGCCTGAGGGCGCCCATGCACGCCTAACCCCATTGGTGTTACCTGAGGAATGTCAGTATGAGGGGCTGCACCCAGGCGGTCCGGGACACGTGGCAGAGGGTCCACGGGTGGGGGCTACCACCTCAGCATGACGTTGGTCCCCGCCGTCGGAGAGAGAGCCTCCGCCTTGCTCAACACGTCAGCAGGTACGATGGGATGTGAAGGGAACTATGCACGGAAACAAATTTCACCCTGTTTTTACTCCCGTAAGCCTGTGTTGTGACAATAAAGACACCTCTGTTTCTGATTCAGCTGCCATGACTGCGACGACGTTGTTTGTGAAGCGAATGGTGGCGGCATTCCGGATCCTGGTCAGGGACCTCGGGCCAGAGGACCAGTCGATGGGGACGGTGCCATGACCATGGACCTTTGCCTCCATGATGATGAAACAAGCACTTTATGACCGGCACTTTATATCTCTGAAGGTAGCCTTTTGTTTTATCTCTTGCACTAGATGCGCCCAGACTTATGTTTTTATGCTATGGTGTTTCATGGCTGTTGTTGTCCTGTATTGTCTGTATGTTTTAAACCACTACTCCGGCTGTAAACCTAATTGCCCTTCTGGGACATTAATAAAGACCTTGACCTTGACCTTGACTTGACCTCCCTACACTGGCTCCCTGTTCGTTACAGGATTCAGTTTAAGACTTTAATGTTTGTCTTTAAGTCTTTAAATGGGCTGGCACCATTATACATTTCAGAACTTCTACCTCCCAATAATGGTACAAGGGTCTTGAGGTCTACTGACCAGTCACTCCTTAAGGTCCCAGCAACTAAGTTGAAAACATGGGGAGATGGATCATTTTCCTCCATAGCGCCCACACTGTGGAACAAGCTGCCACCTCATGTTAGAGTGTCTCAAACCCTGCCTGTGTTTAAATCATGTTTGAAAACTCACTTGTTCTCCTTGGCGTTTGAAAATTCAAATTGAGAAGCTGCTGCTTCCCCCAGGCATTGTGTCAATCGTTGTCTTGTTCATTGTGTGTGTTCTCTTGTTTGTGTTAGTATTTTACTGAGTGTACAGCACTTTGGTTCAACACTGTTGTTTTTAAATGTGCTCTATAAATAAAGTGGATTGGATTGCACGGCCGTGGCTCTGCATCAACTCCGGGGTGCTGAGGCGGGGCAATTTTGCACCTTTGTGGCTGCAGCAGACCACACCACCCATGTACGCAGGCTGGTCGCACATGTCGACCACTTCAGGTACCCGTTCGTCTTCCCCAGGCTGGTGCAAGTGCTGACTGGCAGTGGGCGGGACCTCGAGACCGTACTGCTGGCGGGTTTTTGTGCGTTGAACCTGAGGCAGTTCCCCCGCATCAACTACCGCACGGTCAGGGGGGGCAGGAAGGTCCATTGGTCCGGGCCAAGGTGAAGCTGCGGGACGCCGAGGCAGCGCTCACGCCTCTCGAAGTCACCCTGACATTGAAGGAAGCCATCCTCACGCGGCTCGTCAACGAGGGCCTGTCCTGGCCTACCACGGTCGAGCACTACGCGGAGCACCGTTTGCTGAGATGATGAGGAGGATGGCGGGCCACGGACTGTGGGATGAGGACCTGCAGCTAAAGTACTTTGTGGTCCTCTCCTGCATCGCAATGGTGCAGGCGCACGTGTATGTCAAGTTTATGCTTCTCCGGCAGTTTATCCAGACTGAGTTGCCGGCAGGCGCCCCGGCCTGCATGCAAAGGATGACGCTGCCCGTCAACTACCCTGGCCTGAGGCTGTTCTGGTTAGGCGATGGGATTCCGTGCAGGTTCCCGCCCGGAAGAAACCAACCCCCACCGGTGAGGCTAGACGCTGTAATGCTTAAAAACTATATGATTATGTCCATCTGTGTGTGTTGTGTTTACAGTTTGTCTGTAGATTGTTTATTTATGTGTTGCACTGTACTGATGTAACCGCACAATTTCCCTTGGGGGATCAGTAAAGTATTATGTCATCTCATCTCAGGGGCCGCAGCGGGCGCCGCCAACCGGCCGGAGCTGGCTGCGCCAGACGAGGCAATGCCGGATCTGGAGGGAGATGATGACGAGAGACCCGCCGAGTACAGGAGCCGGGCGCTTCCCGCAAGCACAAGCACGAGGTGGACTACCCAGGAGGTGTCGCTCATCCCGTTCGACAGCACCCTCAACATGGGGCAGGCCTACACGCAGTATGTGAGGCACTGTCGGGAGGCTGACATCCTCCACCGCAGCAGGGAGGCCTTCAGGAAAAAGAGGGCGTCCCGCACAGCCCCATGACACTGTTGGTCTCCCCCACCCATATGTGGCACATTGTGCCACATTTCTGAAAATGACCCGAGGCCATGCCGACGATTGCCACACAAAAGAGGAGGGTCTATGGAGAGCATGTTTGGTTTTATGTTTGCATGTTTTACGTGTGTGTGTGTCCACTCTGCCTTGGCGTGGAGGCTTAGGGGGCCTCTCATAGGCCAACAAAAGAGTCCACAGTTGTGTCCTGGACCACCTCGACCAGCTTAACCAAACAACGTCTCTCTCAATCCATGCGGCGCTGAGTATTCGTAGCAAGACCCCGGGACTCCGCCTTGATGTGGTCCCGTTTCGGGGTCGACTCGATTTCCGGGATCTGGGACGACCTGGCATGGACGTCAAGCCAGCGCTCGGGAGAGGCCCCAAACTCTGCTCTTCGTGCAGCCCTACTGCGACGGCCCGCACACCCACAAGGTATGCTATGATCACGCATCTTTGTCTTATCTCAGGTACTTGAGCACATAACTATACAGCGGTAACTGTGCACGCGAACGAATGTCACCCACTTGCTGTACTTCTGTGAACGTGTGATGTGACGATAACGCTGATACATTCTGCTCCTCATCCAGGTGCCGTTCACAAGACACCCCATCTCTGGCACGTCGGTGACCTGTGGTGGCCCCCTCCACCACAACACCACCAATGGCGCCCTTCGGAAGAGGGCGCCAGGCTACCTGCGGCACATGTCGGACCTGAAGTGAAAGGGCGGCATCCTCCTTCCGGCAAGGGTAGAGCCCGGGATCGTCTTCGCGGTAAAGGCGATGCACGAGGCCGTCAACTATCGCCGCAATCCGGGACGACCTGGCATGGACGTCAAACCAGCGCCTGGCAAGCAACGTGGCAGAGTGGGCCCCAAACTCTGGTCTTCGTGCAGCTCTGCTGCGACGGCCCACACACCCACCAGGTATGCTATGCTCACGCACCTTTATATCTTATGTCAGGCATTCGCGTAAATGACGATGCGATGGTAACTGTGCACGCGAACGAATGTCACCCACTTGCTGTACTTCTGTGAACGTGTGATGTGACAATAACGCTGATACGTTCTGCTCCTCATTCAGGTGCCGTTCACAAGACACCCCATCTCTGGCACGACGGTGACCTGTGGCCTCCCTCCACCACAACACAAATGCGAGGTTTCGGAAGAGGGCGCTAGGCTACCTGCAGCACATGTTGGACCTGGAGTGGAAGAGTGGCATCGCAATACAACAATTAGAGTATAAATACTCTTACGAGTAAAAGTCTTGTATTCAAAACGTTACTTGAGTAAATGTACGAAAGTATTGGCTAATGTATCCGTTAGGAGACACAAAGGAGACTGTGATACATAAGGGTCTTTATTATCATCAAATTATTGGCTTAGGAATGTGACAAAAAAAAAAATCTCCATGAATTCAATGCTTCATGGGGTGTGTAATTGATAGGAAAAAGTAATTTTTTTGGGTGAACTACTCCTTTAAAGTGACTGGCCCATTGCGCAATGTGCTTCAAAATGTTTCGAAAGTAGCAGATCTACAAGCTCACAGCAATGAGCGTTGCGCCTGGCACAGCCATGCGCAGAGCAAGTTCTGCCAGGGAACTCAGTGCAGTTGTTGGCGGCCGACCATTGATCCACCCCAGCTCCACGTTCACATCCACTCATCACTCGTTTCATTCTCAGACCGCTCTATTTAAGCTGGACGTTTGCACTTCTCATCCTGCTTGCTTTTGCTGCACACACACTGTTGCTGCTTCTGCGCTGCTGTTCATGGCTGTTGCTAACATTGCTGCTCACCCTCCACCACCCCATGCTACCACCTGTTGTTTTGGATCTGCTGTTTATGTACGGGGGATTCAAAGTCCCTATTGTTGGGAGATGCGCTTTATCAGAGAACCTAAAAGCAGATCCAATTCATCGCCAAACCATAATAAATATATTGCTCATTTTATATTCAATAAATATATCTTATCCTTCATGAGTTGTCTTTATCCATTTTTTTTAGTTGTCCCGACAGAACTGTCATATTGTTACTTAATTTGGTCCATACCCATTCCAACTGTGCCTTGTCCTGTGATTAGTCCCCAGTGTTGATGTAAGCCTATAAAATCCTGTGAAGTATTATTTTACGCTGCCTGCCCTGTACCCGTGCCTGTGTTCTTGAACAGGAGAACTAGAGTCTGGTTTGTCCCCTGATGTTCATCTATCTGTTCTGCATTTGGGTCAGGCTTAACATTCCTGGCATGAAGCCAGTAGTGTTGCTGGGTATCAGGTAGTTGGGTTAAATTAAGTTGGGTATTCTAAGCACATCTGACACAATCAGCCAGAGGCCATATGAAAGATGTATCTTGACAGAAAATGAATTAAATACAATGCTTCACTTAATTGAATCAAGCCGAAGTGTTCTGAATTTAACTTGACCCATTAAGACTGGGAACGCATCTGTGTCATTTTTTGTCCTTTGCTATTCAAAAATAGCAGATATACAAGCTCAGATAGCGTGGCACAGAGTGCTCTATGAGCTTTTAGATCTGCTATTGCTTATTTTTTTAACTCAAATCTTTGCGTCTGGGGGATTCCACAAAATGTCTTCTAAATCCTAACAGTTTGTTTTTTGAAAAGAGCGTATAATTGCTATATAATGAGGCGCAGTTTACGGAGCTAGTTCAGGCCAGGCAACTCAAGGGATTGGGCTAACCGATCAGGTGACTAAGTCACATGCACTCTTCTCCTGATCGGTGGGTTATAAGTAATGCTCTGCCTACCTGCTCAGTCTGGTTGCGCTCTTCTGCTGCTCTGACGTGCGACGCTGCTGCTGCTCTGCTGCCGAGATCCTGCCGGATCTGCTGCCCTTGCTTGCCTACGTATGCTGCTGACACACTGTCTTGCTGAGCCGACGTGTGTCGTTACTGCTGCTGCTGCTGCTATTGCTGAGATCTGCTACTGCTGCTCGCTGCTTACCTGCTGCTGCCCATGAAAGTCATCCCACCCGCCTCCCCGGCATCCACCTGTAGGCTCTGTTTCTAGATCCCCATGGGGGTCTTTATTCATTCCCTGTAAATGCTATTTGGCATGTAACATTTATTAAAATGTTATTCTTACAGGGAGTGAATGGATTCAGAGGCCTGACGCCAAACTATGCTTCCTTATGCTTTCTATATCCTTGCTCAAGCTTGCTCAATAAATATATATTCTAATCCAATCCAAGAGTTGTCTGACTGAAATATATTAGTGGTTCTCAAACTTTTTCATGTCAAGGACCCCCAAAATTATATGTATTTGGCAGCGGAACCCCATCTGAAAATATTTTGTTCCGTGGAGCCCCAGAAGCAAAGATTTTAGTTTAAAATGTATATATATATATTCAAAGATTTGCACACATTTTCACGACTTAAAAATAAAAAAGAGCAGATCTTGAGAAAACTGAACTTGTATGACGTGTTTGTCTAAATAAAAATATATTTTTAAAAAGCAGATCTACAAGCTCAGAACGCGGCACTATTTGAATAGCCAAAGGAAAAAAAAAAATGACAGACACGTTCCTGGTCTTAATGGGTTGACTGAATAAAATTCCTGCTTTGTCTTGCGGGAATGCGAGTCGTTTTCCCTCTCTTTCCTTCAGCTTCAGGCAGTGCTGTACTGGTGGTCATGGACGCTGACAGCTTCAGGCAGTGCTGTACTGGTGGTCATGGACGCTGACAGGCAACACAGTGTTTATTCAACGCTATGCTTGTTCAAGCCGATAGGCCTCCGCTTACAACCTTAATCCCATGTGATGGCGTACATGCATTTAAATGATGTGGCTCGTCGTGGCCTTCCATGCCAACATCTTAGCCCCGGGTGACGGATGGAAAATTGATATTCTGCTTCTCATCTGTTTGGTCCCCGAAACGCCTTAAGAAGAGGCTGCGGGTGAGGAATTAATTTGCATAAATACAAGAAAGGGGGGACAACGGGAGATAACCCTGTCAAATCTGTTTGTGTTCCACTGCCTTGAGGCCAGAGACGGAACTGACAGGCTGCCATGGAGGAAGCACCAGTGACAGATCTGGGACCAGTGGTGGAAAAAGTACTCAAATGTTTTACTTTTTACTAAGTAAAAGTATCAATACTGCAATGTAGAAATACTCGGTTAGGGCATGGTCACACCGCAAAAAACTGTCGGCCGCACACAACCTGAGTTTAACAGCGGGCAACCATATTTTGGTGTGACCACGCCCTTACAGGTAAAAGTCCAGAATAAAAAATTTACTTGAGTAAAAGTACAAAAGCATTTGTATCAAAATGTAATTAAAGTACCGAAAGTGGAAAGTACTCATTATGCAGAATTGCCCCATTTCACAACTTTTCAAATGTGGAAAATGTATAAAAATATTTTGAAAATAGCCGATCTACAAGCTCACAATGCGTCACATTCGTGACACATTGTGAGCTTGTAGATCGATTATTTTCAAATGGCGGAAATGTATATAGGGCTGAACTGTTTAATGTATGTTTTTTTTCTACAAAGTAACTAGTAACTAAAGTTTTCAAATAATTGTAGTGGACAATATTTTCCTCTGAGATGTAGTGGAGTAGAAGTAAAAGTGCCGAAAATTGGAAACACTCAAGTAAAGTAAAAAATACCTCAAAATTGTACTTTAGTACAGTACTTGAGTAAATGCACTTAGTTACTTTACACCACTGTCTTTGACC
This sequence comes from Gymnoscopelus braueri, assembly GCF_963280865.1. Classification (NCBI taxonomy): domain Eukaryota; kingdom Metazoa; phylum Chordata; class Actinopteri; order Myctophiformes; family Myctophidae; genus Gymnoscopelus; species Gymnoscopelus braueri. The sequence continues at coordinate 28,739,186 of NC_137625.1, forward strand.
AGTAAGATATCTGAGACCAGTTAGACATACTCTACTGTAATGGGACCACCAGTGACAGATGTAGGACCACTAATACATCTGGGACCAGAAAGATAATATGGGACCAGTGAGAGATGAGGGGAAAGATACAGACCTGCTCGTTCATATAGATCAGGCAGAGTTCATGTTATCTGAACAATATTTTAGTTTTTCAGGCCTGTAACGTTCAGAAGATTGTATAGCTGCACACAGTTTAGCAAACACAAGGCAAACTGTAAACTGGGATCTGATGAAGTCAGGCAAATATCTGACTTGCAGAGAAAACTATTGCTCTAATCTAGGAACAACATTTCCTCGAGAAAGAGATGGAGATGGATGCACAGCAGAGGAATAATTCCATTTGTAACAGTTTTCACTGAAGTGAACAGGTATAGAATCTAGACCTATACCTCCAGAGCAGACGGTCATTCTTTTAACCCATTCGAGTGCCGCGCTATGAGCTATCTGCTATTTTTGAAAAATCTTGAACATTTTTGTGCAAATCTTTGAATACATTTTTTTTTTAAACAACATTTTCAACTCAAATCTTTGCTTTTGGGGGTCCCTGGAACAACGTATTTTGATGGGGATCGGTGGCCAAAAAAATAGAATTTTTGGGGTGAAAAACATTTGAGAACCACTGATATAGCAACATAAGTCTTTTAAAAAAACTGTTAGGATTTAGAAGACATTTGCAAAGATGTGCACAAATGTTCAAACATTTTGAGAAATATAGTAGTGTAGATCTACACGCTAGTGCCACGCTTGTATAACTGCTATTTTTGAATGACAGAGATGCGTTCCCGGATTTAATGGATTAACCCTTTAGTAAAACAGACCTGAGTTGGCTCTATACTTGGTCTTTTCTGGTTTCCACACCAAATCTTTGCCAGAAATAGCAGATCTACAAGGTAACATAGCAATTCAAAATCTACACACACATCTGATTGTACAGTAGTCTGGGAGACTTCGCCTCAGAGCCTGGACAGCAGGGGCGCGGCCACTGCGTTCTGATTCAAATCAACAGCCAATGAAGAAAAGGGGGCGGGATCCACATGCAGTGGGTGTTGCATGTAAATAGGAGCGACGGGAAGCAATTTCTCCTTGAGAAATTGCGGCCGCCATTGTTGTGTACTGCTGTTTGCCTCTCGTCGGACTGTTTAGACGAGTTGCACAGAACAAAAACTTCTGGGAACTCAGATTAATTGTACAGTAACATCCAACTGAGTAGGGCAGGGAGGAGTGTGGCAATGACTATCTTGGTTTATCATCTTCCTCTTGTGTCATGAATGACAAATGTATGTATCCCCCTGCATCTACCATCATCTGAGTTGCTAGACGTGACACTAATAGAGACTAATTGTTTTATTGTAAAAGAAGAAAATTGATATTTCAACAGATGTATTACTCATTTAAGTCATTACCAGTAAACAATAAAGTCAGCACACTGCCTAATTTGCTCCCACTGTTTATTGCAAGAAACTGGAAGAACATTTCGATCATGTCTGGATCTTTATCCGGATTCTTATTTGGACACGCGCCCTAGCTGCTGTAATAGACTGATGTACCGGAATAAGGATAGAAAACATTTAACCTTGTAATGTAACCAGTGGTGGAAAGTAACTAAGTAAATGTACTCAAATACTGTACTTAAGTACAATTTTGAGGTACTTTTACTTTACTGGAGTATTTCCAATTGTCTATACTTTTGCTTCTACTCCACATCTCGCGGGCAAATATTGTACTTTTGCTCCACTACAATTATTTGAAAACTTTAGTTACTAGTACTTTGCAGACCTAAATTATTACATTATAATACATACATTGACCACTTTAACCCTATTTTATACAATATCACAATAGCCGATCTACAAGCTCACAACGTGTGCGCTTGTAGATCTGCTATTTTCAACCATTTTGGTACTTATAACGCCAAACGTATCATATATGATACACACAACTAATTATTTTTTAATAAATCAGTGTAATCAATACTTGGACCAAGAACCTGTTGTATCATATCTGACACATCCCCACTTCCCCCTGGACCATACCATTTGCACTGCAGGTAGTTACAGAGCCTCAGGTGGTCTGACCCAAAATGGCTGCCATCAACTAAACAGGAGAGGTTGATGCACTGCTACAAACAATTATTTTTTAAGCAGTTCTGGTAGGTTTTCCTAGTATATCTTTACTAATATTTTGAAATAAGTGTTGGATAACTTGAATGCACTTATGAGCTCTCAAAATTTAGCATTTGAGTTTGTTGCATTTGAGTTTATTTTTTACGATGTCAAAGTGTTTGTATCATACTTGATACTACAGGTCTAAAAGAAATGCTTGTAATACCCCTTGTATCAAATATGATACAACAAATAAATGATAAAGGAATGTTAAAAAAAATAAAACAAAATTAAAAATGTTTTAAGACCCAATAAAATGTCCCTTTTCAAAATTTTGGAAATTTCTGACCTTTCCTTCATAGTTCAGGCTTTACAGGGTTAAGTACATTTTGATACCAATACTTTTGTACTTTGTACATTTTGATACCAACACTTTTGTACTTTTATGCAAGTACATTTTGAATTCCGGACTTTTGTAACAGAGTACTTCTAGATTGCAGTATTGATACGTTTACTTAAGTAAAACATTTGAGTACTTTTTCCACCACTGAATGTAACTTTGTAATGTAGCGTTGTAGTGTAACATTGTAACCTTTTATAATGAATACAAAGATCATCAAAAGGAGTATTACGGCATAGCTGATAAATGGTGTGTGTGCGTCCGTGCGTGCGTGATGGTGTGCGTGGGTGTGCGTGGGTGTGCATGTGCGTGCGTACTCGTGTGTGTGTGTGTGTGTGTGTGTGTGTGTGTGTGTGTGCGTGCGCGTGTGTGTGCGTGTGCTTTCTACAGGGTCTGTGCTGACACCTTTATGATCATGTTACATGGCTGGAAGCGTCTACCAGCCAGTAATGACCCTTTAATGGGCCTAATGCACAATGTTGTAAAACCTGGGAGTTAAGTGTTACATACACAGTATGAGCAGCATGGGCACGCACACACACACACACACACACACACACACACACACACACACACACACACACACACACACACACACACACACACACACACACACACACACACACCCCAGAGGCCTATTTCACGAAAGCATAATGAAATCATCCTGGATGTAAAGGCAAATCCAGGTTTGACAAGTCTGCTCAGTACAGACTGGTTTAACATGGGTAAAGAGATCTTGCATCTTAATAGGGATTCCTGTTTAAAATCATAAACCCATTTAGCGTTTAAAAAAGTGAAATCTTTTGGACTATTTTCAATTTTTTTTAAAGAATTGGCCTATAATAGCATGCCCAAAATATGGATGCCAGGGTGAAATTGGTAAAAGAATCAAAACTAAAAACTAAACAAAACATGTTTTGTCTTGAGTGATTTCTAGGCAGTAGATCAGCAGGTCTGTGACTTCCTTGACATAAACACAGATCAAAAGGACTTAGCCTTGGATAAAAGCCGTAATTGAAAAAAGGAGGATCTTATAACAGCATTTATCTGTGATAGGGATCAAAGTTTATATTTTCTATTTGTATGTAACTCACATTGTGTTTTTACTTGTATTAATCATGAAATGTGCTTGCCTTCTAACACAAGTACTCGCTTCCTTAAACATATTGTATTTTGACCTATGTACAGATTATATCAGCCATGTCTTCGAGGGCATATGTATTACTTTATTAGACACTGAGCAAACAGGAACCTGTTAGTTCCTCTTTATGATATGTTATGAAACCACATGATGAATTAAAGGTGTCGCACGGAGAAGAGAGGTCAGAAGGTTTTTGGGTCTAGGAGAAGGCTAGACTGATCTCTCCGTGCAGCACGTAAAATTGATGAGCGCCATTGAGTCCGTCTGTCTTTGATTCATGTGTTGTCGTCTGACTGAACAAAGTGAGGTGTTTCATCAATAAAATACCACACATAATTGGTCCTTCGAGCCGGATGCCAATATCGTCGTTGGAGAAGAACAAGGGGAAGACACGCCGAAAGTCTGTCGACAGCCGGGATCGAGCCGATCCTGTCAAAGTCCTGGGACGTGAATTCGTGACCAGGCCGGTGCCTTAGATGTCCAACCCTTTTCTCTTCATAGACGATTGACGGCATCCAGACCCAACCATTGACCTAAAGACAAACGGTAAGGAACGGTTACTCCACCGATTAAGGAGGTTTTTGACAGGTTTACTCCACCTTGAAGGAGAAAGAATAGTGGTTTCTCCGCCCTGAGGAGGTTTCTGTTAAATACAGAATAGAAGTGTGTTGATTGAGTAATTTACAAATGTTTTGTATTAATGTAGCCTTGGTTACACTTCTCATTATAATTGTTGTTGCTCTTGCAATCGTTATCTCATTTCTTTAATTGAGTGATTTACAAATGTCTACCTGTGAGGATGTGATAGTTGTTACATGTCTCCTAGAGCTTGGTGTTACTTTTGTGCTCATGTACTGATTTCCTCCTTGTTATTGTGACCAGACGATTGTATGGTATAGCCACGAACCGCAGTATTGATACAAACTCTGTGGCCAATTGAAGTACACGAGAATGGTGAATTAAGAATATTAATTAAAACAACATATCTTTTGAATAAAAAATGGGAACTGGGAAAAGTAAGTCTGCCCTTAGTGGGGATGTTAAATACATGGAAAGCCATAGTGCGGGCAGCACTAAGTATTTCAAGCAATGGTGCAAAGAATATGGTTTCACAGGAAAATTAACTCTTGTCGGCTGTGGAAAGTTGATGGAAAATTTGAGAGCCGCAACAGCAGGAAAGAAAGGAAAAGAGAGAAAAGATTTGGAGGAACAGCTAAAAGTAGCTGCATTGTGGTTAGCACAGGCAAAAAAGAGAGCAGAAGGAAAAAACTCAAGTACTGTTGCAGTGTCAGTAAGCACAGCAGCGAAGAAAAGTTGGCAGAAAGTGAGTTTGGATGACAAGACAGGAGCGTGCGTAGCGCGCAGAGAGAGAGAGAGACAGTTGGAGGGAGAAGCTGTCACACGCAGAGAGAGAGAAAGACAGTTGGAGGAAGAGAATGATGAGAGAGAGAGAGAAATTAAAAGAAAAGAGGACAGCGACAGAAAAGAAAGAGAGACCCGTGCTAGGGAAAAAATAGAGAAAGAATTGGCTAAAGCAGAGAAGAGTGGGCAGTTTAGTCCACCCGTAACCCGATCACAAACAAAATCACTGTACCCCGATCTTAGCATGTTAAGTATGGGGGCGGAAGGGTTAGCAGGGGGGCAGATATTCCCTATGATTGAAGTGGCAAATCCTCATTTTGGCGTAGCTATAGGTGAAGGAGCACCAGATGCAGCACAAACCATATCTGTATATCGCCCATGGACAGCTGAAGACTGTAGAAAAGCATGTGAAGGGCTCACCCCATACAAACAGGACGCAACACAGTTTTGCATTGATCACGCAGCGCTAGTGCTTGCATTCAAGTTGAATGGGCTTGAGGTCCTTAGAACATTCTTGAACATTTTTGGGCATGAGTGGGGAAGAGTGAAGGGAGCGTTCACAGGGGTTAATGCAGCAGCTCCCCCAGCCGCCCTGGTGGTAGGAGTACAGGACTTAGTGAATCAAACCGACGCTGTTTATGTCGACATCCGCAGAGTATTTGCACAGCGTCCAGATTACACCAAGATAGCAGGATGTAGACAGGATGAGAAGGAAAGTGTGCAAAACTACAGGGTTAAGCTAGAAGAGTGTTTCAGAGCCAATAGTGGGATCCCATACGACGCTCAGGAAGCGTCCCCTTACCAACAACAGCTTAAATTGGCCCTCATGAATGGTTTTGGGCCAGGCATAGCAGAATTTATCAAAAAGCATAATGTCCATTACCGAACAGGTTCAGTACAGGAGTGTATGAATTATGCAGAGCACGCAGCCAGTCACATCAATGAGAAGAAAAAGAAAAAGATATCAGCATTTGTGGCCGCAGAGGGGGGAGATGGAGAGGTATACTTCATAGGAGGAGAGAGAGGCAGAGGGGGTTTTGGGGGCCGGGGAAGAGGCAGAGGCCGTGGAGGTAGAAGTGAGAACAGGAAGTTTTTGTGTTACCGGTGCGGGGAAGAGGGACACATGGCTAGGAACTGTAGGTCAGATCAGCCACTGACAAGAGAGGGGGGAAAGCAGTATGAGCGAAAGGATGACAGACAGCGCCCCTCAGCACCTAAGAACTCAGATTGGTCCCAAGAGTGACTAGACGTAGAAGACACAGAAAGCACAGAGAGAATACATCATGTAGATTTGTCCGAGGTCTTTTTAACTATTAGGAACCTAAATATTAAACCCACCCGTGTGTTGACAATTAATGGTGTAAAAATTAACTTTTTGTGTGACAGTGGAGCAGATTCATCAGTCTTAAAAGAAGAAGTCTCTAACATGTGGCCCCAGACTAGCACCATATTTGTTAAATCAGCCAATGGTCATTTAGATCAAAGACCAGTTTCTAAACCTCTCACAGTCAGGGATGATGCAACAGGTATCACAACTAGCCTGCCTTTTGTATACATTAAAAATTGTCCAGTGAACCTCCTAGGACGAGATGGCATGGAAAAGTTAAAATTAAGTCTAGTACCAGTCACGGGGGGCATGAGATCAGTGGGGCCGGGGCAGAAAATAGAAGATCAAATATTTGTTTCACAGGCCATAGGTGAGCCTCGCTACTACTGGACTTTAGATATGCCCCGACAAGACCTGACTAACACAGCACAGCAGCTACTGAGCATGATTACACCACGTGACGGACAGACCTTAATGGCCCCACAAGACTTACACATGACTATGAGATACAAGAAAACCCCCGGGCCTGACAAAGAATATGATAACATGGTGAACCGTTTAGGACCACAGAGAGTAGTGTTCAAAACATTATATGAGGACTCAGATGGGAGTGTGGTGGTGAGTGTAGGGGTCCCTGCAGAAACTAGTGCATTAATGAGAAGTTCACAAATACCCCATGTATCTATAGCACGAGGCCTAGGAACCTCATGGAAAAGGTTAGGTCAGCTAGCAGTACTGGGGGACCGTACAACTGACTGGACGGACGACACAGGAGGGTGGCAGCATAGTGGGGGGCTCAGACGACGACATTTAGGGTTTACTATAGTTATGACCCCACGAGCCCATCTAGAAGACTATAATCAAGCCTGATGTTTTTTGAGTGAAGAGGCCATTAAGGCCCTGGAGGAGGTCCCAAACTGTGTGTGGTCAAAAGGGAAAAGTGACGTGGGACGAATGGTTACTGCTCAACCAGTACGAATTAGGCCAAAAACTAACTATAGGCCAAACAAGAAACAGTACGCCTTAAAAGAAGATGCTAAGATAGGCATTAAGCCAGTAATTAGTGAAATGGTTAAAGCTGGTATATTACGTAAGTGTCCAAATGCATCATGTAACTCTCCTATTTTTCCTGTAAGAAAGGCAGATAACAAATCATGGAGAATGATACAGGATTTAAGAGCTGTAAATGAAGCCGTGGAGAGCACCGCACCTACTGTCCCAGACCCACACACACTTATGAATAGCCTCAGACCAAATATGGCATGGTTTAGCGTCGTAGATCTCAGTAACGCATTTCACTCGATTCCTGTCGAGGAGGGGTCACAAGGGTGGTTTGGATTCACACATGAGGGGACAAAATACACCTTTACTAGACTTCCTCAAGGATACGTAGATAGTCCTACAATCTTCTCACGAGAAATGGCTAACTGCTTATCTACTCTAGATATACCAACATCGTCTCAAATCCTTGTTTACGTAGATGACATTCTAGTGGCCTCACCCACAAAGGATGAGTGCACCAGGGTGACAGTTCAATTATTAACTCATCTAGCCAGGACAGGGAACAAGGTCTCCAGAGAGAAACTGCAATTTGTGCAAAGGGAAGTGATCTTTTTGGGTCACAGTCTGGATCATGAGGGGAGACGAATTCACTCAGACAGAAAGCAGACAGTACTTAATGCACCTAAGCCAACGACAAAAAAACAAATGATGACATTTTTAGGCCTGACTAATTATTGTAGAGCGTGGGTGCCTGACTATGCTGCACTGACGCAGCCTTTATTAGATACTATTTATTTTGAGAACGATCTAACCATGACAGGAAAAATTCAATGGACAAAAGAAGCAGACGTGGCATTTGAACTTACTAAACAATGTTTAGTGAGCTCATCTGTCCTAGCACTACCAGACTATGACAAACCATTTGTGCAGACAGTGGACTGTAAAGGAGGTTTTATGACCTCAGTATTGACACAAAAACATGGGTTAAAACTGAGGCCAATAGGGTTCTTTTCAAAAAGGCTAGATCCAGTCTCACTAGCGCTCCCTATATGTGTACAGGCCGTATGCGCGGCCGCTATGTCGGTACACAGCACGGCGGAAATAGTTTTATTTCACCCACTTACACTGATGGTACCACACGCAGTCTCCATGCTGTTAAACGAGACAAAAATGGCATTCTTATCTCCAGCACGATATCTAGCACTGACAGCCACACTCATGTCACAGGCACACATCACCATTAAAAGATGCACCATTCTGAACCCAGCCACATTATTGCCCACACCAGAAGACGGAACACCACACTGTTGCAAAGAGGAAACAGAGAAAACATGCAAACCACGTCCTGATTTGAAAGATACACAATTAGATATAGGGGAAACATGGTTCGTTGACGGTTCATGTTCAAGGTCGCTCACAGGTCAGAATCAGACAGGCTTCGCTGTGGTCACAGATAAAGAGGTAGTGAAAGCGGGCCAACTCCCACACACATTCTCAGCACAGGCAGCCGAGTTAGTAGCGTTGACAGAGGCATGCAGAACTGCAGAAGGCAGAGATGTCACAATATATACAGACAGCCAGTATGCGCACTCAACAATACATGTTTTTGCAGCACAATGGGCTAGACGAGGTATGAAGACATCTACGGGAAAGCCCGTGACACATGCACGCCTACTGACTGAACTCTTACAAGCAGTTTTATTACCACGCACATTGGCTATATGTAAATGTGCAGCACATACAAGCTCCAAAGACAGAATATCACTAGGGAACGCTTTTGCGGACATAGTGGCAAAGCAAGCAGCGGTGGGGAAATTTGGGTTTTGTGGCTTACTAGAAAACAACCAAGAGGTACCACAGCCAATACCATTAGAAGTACTACGAGACATGCAAAACAATGCTCCTGAAAAAGAAAAAAGGAAGTGGTTAACCGATGGTGCACTTACAGGTTCAGACGGATTATATAGAGTACAAGATAAGCTCGTGCTCCCGACTAGCTTATACAAAACAGCAGCCCATTTGAGCCATGGGCCTTGCCATGTCTCAACAGGGGGAATGATCCATATAATCAGCCAACATTTCTACACTTATAATTACACTAAATTTTCAAAATTATTTTGTAGAGCATGCATAGTGTGTTGTAGGCACAATTCACAAGGTAATGAAAGACCAAAGAGGGGGAAGTTCCCCCTCCCCTCATTTCCATTCGAATACCTACACATGGATTTTATTGAATTGACACCAAGCAAGGGATATAAATACTGTTTAGTCCTAATATGTCCCTTCTCAAAATGGGTTGAAGTAATTCCAGCTAGAAGTGCAGACGCCATCACAGTGGCAAAGGCCATCTGTAAGGTCATAATTCCTAACAGAGGGATTCCGGTAATAATTTACAGTGACAATGGAAGCCATTTTGTAAACTCAGTTGTCTCTCTCATGGCAAAACATTTAGGCATCCAATTAAAAAATCATTGTGCATATCACCCACAGAGCGCTGGCTTGGTCGAAAGAACCAATTTCACGGTAAAAAATAGACTAACAAAAACCATGGAAGAAACAGATAGATCATGGTTAGAATGTGTAACATTGGTAGAGATGTATATGAGAATAACACCCACAGCCCAAGGCTTATCACCATTTGAGATAGTGACAGGAAGACAATTCAGACTGCCAATAGTGGACTGTGTGCAAGAGGTAGAAGATGCAGGGGCAGAAAACACATTAGCAGACTGGATGAGCCAGTTGTTCAAAAGCAATGAAATAGCTCGAACAAATAAACTGCCAGACATTTCTACTCCCCTACAGGACACCCGTGTGGCACCAGGTGACCAGGTCCTCGTCAAGGTGATAAAACGAAAACACTGGCACAGCCCGCGGTGGGAAGGTCCATACACTGTCCTGCTGACCACACCAACAGCACTGAAGATCGCAGAGCGGAACACGTGGATTCATCAGAGCCATTGTAAAAAAGTAATACCGCTCCAAACACACGACGAGTAGTGGTGGAAGTCCGGGTGAAGAAGGGTGGTGTTTCTGATAGCGAAGCACTGGTCTCAAGCCCGGTGAAGAAATCTACTGAGCCACTACTGATTATAAATGCTTGGAAAGGTATTGCTAGTGGCGAGTGCAATCCTCGTGACCCTAGTGGTCTTGAACAATGACAAACTCAGAAACAGAAAGAAACGATGGACTTATCAGGATGACCCTTGGGGTCCAGACAATGAAAATAGTACACAGCCACGTATGCGAAACAAGTGGTACTCCTATGTGACAAAATTGGCAAAAAGCTACGATAAAACTGATTGTTATGTGTGTTCTAACATGCCTTTTGCTTCAGACCAGGTGACTCTCTACGGGAAGGCGATGAGCAAATCACAGGCCAAGTGTTTCGCCAGCTTAGCAGGAATTGGGTTTCAGCATGCCAGCATAATCATCGACGACTCAAACCCCTATGAGACAGGTTTGAAGGCTGGGACATGCGCACTAAATTTTTGGGTAAATTGGCAGAGAACGATCAAAGGGAAGCTACGTGCACAACGGGTCATTATGCAGAAAATGGGCGGCGCCAATCACTCTATGTGTTACTTGCAGGAGTACGGCACAGTCCCTATGGGTATCACTACCAATTGTGATCAATTGTGGGCGGGAGGAGAAGGCGCCCCAGTCAGCTTAAGACAGAAGTCAAATGGCACATGGTGGGTTCAGGGGGGGTGGTGGTTATGTGGGGGTAACGCTTATCCAACACTGCCCGAGAATTGGTCAGGGGTTTGCGCCCCTATCTTTGTGACCGACCACACCTTTTTCCTAGAACTCACAGATCAGCAGGATGCCACAAACAAGCGAGAAAAGAGAGATGCAAATGACCCGATCAAACACCATGACGCTGTATGGGGCACTGACGTTCCTGACGAATTCAAACACTGGACAAAAGGTCAGAAGGTAGTCTTAGCACTGTTCCCTTGGACAGGAGTGGGAAAGAACATGCTGAGAATAGAGACTGTTGATTACAGATTGGGTATGTTTATCAACGCCTCTATTGTCATTGAACAAGCACAGAACAGGGAGATTAGTGCATTACGCACTATGGTAATGCAGCATCGCATGGCCCTTGATTTGCTCACCGCTGCATCTGGTGGTACATGTGTTTTACTGAATACGACATGTTGCACCTTTATTACGGACGAAGTACACTCCCAGAACATGACGGACGCGATGAACCGACTGGTAGGACTCCAGAAGGCCATGGCCGCTGACCACGTTGTTTCCACTTTCAGCTGGTTCGGTTGGCTATGGTCTGGAAGCTGGATCCAACTAGCTATGAAGGGTGTCATGTTGATCATATGCATATTCATTTTGATGTGTTGTCTTATGTCTTGTGTACTTCCATGTATTAAGGCAATGGTTGTCCGTTTGATTTCTAACACCTTTGTGCAGTATGTCATGTTAAACCAGATGGACCATGCAGGAGAGCCACAGGAGGATTATGACTTGTAATTTAATGAAAAGTACTAAGGTTTATTATGACGGTGGGTTGGAAAATGTGGATCACAAGACAGCCCTACCTGAAAGGAGAAAAACAAAGTATGATTGCATAAAATGAAAAACAGGAGGGAATGATAGGGATCAAAGTTTATATTTTCTATTTGTATGTAACTCACATTGTGTTTTTACTTGTATTAATCATGAAATGTGCTTGCCTTCTAACACAAGTACTCGCTTCCTTAAACATATTGTATTTTGACCTATGTACAGATTATATCAGCCATGTCTTCGAGGGCATATGTATTACTTTATTAGACACTGAGCAAACAGGAACCTGTTAGTTCCTCTTTATGATATGTTATGAAACCACATGATGAATTAAAGGTGTCGCACGGAGAAGAGAGGTCAGAAGGTTTTTGGGTCTAGGAGAAGGCTAGACTGATCTCTCCGTGCAGCACGTAAAATTGATGAGCGCCATTGAGTCCGTCTGTCTTTGATTCATGTGTTGTCGTCTGACTGAACAAAGTGAGGTGTTTCATCAATAAAATACCACACAATCTGCTTATCAAATGTAAACTTACTGTCCATTATGACACCAAGTTTTTTTTTGCGCTGGGCTTCACATAGGGAGACAGGGGGCCTAAGTCAGGATGAGGCGACCTGCCAGCAGTACCCGGAGTAAAAATCATGACCTCGGTTTTCCTTTCATTAAAATAAAAAAAATGTAAGGCCAACCAGACTTTGATGTCCACAAGAGATTCAAGAAGTGGCTTCAGTGCATTGGGGTCATCTCTTTTCAGAGGTATATAAAGTTTTTTCATAATGGAGACTAATGGAAGGAGATAGAGAGAGAAGAGAATAGGCCCAAGGATTGATCCCCGGGGGACCCCACATGGCAGGGATGCCGAAGCCGATGAGGAGCCACCACAGCTGACTGATAAGCTTCTCTCAGACACGTATCACCTAAAGAAACCATTCTAGGGCAGTACCCTTTATGCCAACACAGTGCTCAAGGCTGTTTTTTTTAGATGGCACAGATTTTGCCAAATCCTTTTTTTATTAAATGTTTTACTTCAGTCTGCCCACTGTTCAGCCTCTGTCTGCTCATTGTTTGTCCTTTTGCCAATAAAAGTCACCGAGGACATTTTCATTTTCTGATTTTAAGTCCTTTCAAATGTTTCTGAAGAAAGCAGCAGTAGAAAGCCAGGTGGCCTGGTGTTAGTGCATCATTGTGGATTGCGAGGACCCGAGTTTTGATCTTCTTAACCCTGTCCAGCGGTGGAAGAAGTACTCAGATATTTTACTTAAGTAAGAGTAGCAATGCCACAATATAAAAATACTCTGTTACAAGTAAAAGGCCTATGTTCAAAATGTTACTTGGGTAAAAGTACAAAAATATTTGCATCAAAATATACTTAGTAGCCTACCAAAAGTAAAACTACTAAAATGTTTGAAAATAGACGATCTACAAGCTCACAACGCGTCGCGATGCGATGCGTTGTGAGCTTGTAGATCTGCTATTTTCAAATAGCCTATGTATAAAATAGGGCTAAAGTGGTTAATGTATGTTTTATAATATAATAATTAATATCTGCAAAGTGTTTCCGTCCTGGTCGTGGAACAACTGACCAACTCTTTACTCTGGCAGGGATCCTGGAGAGGGCCTGGGAGTATGCATATCCGGTCTACATGTGTTTTGTGGATTTGGAGAAGGCATATGACCGGGTCCCCCGGGAGTTTCTGTGGGAGGTGCTGCGGGAATATGGGGTGAGGGGGACCTTGTTGAGGGCCATCCAATCTCTGTACGCCCAAAGCGAGAGCTGTGTCCGTGTGCTCGGCAGTAAGTCGGATTATTTTCCAGTGGGGGTTGGTCTCAGACAGGGCTGCGCCTTGTCACCTATCCTGTTTGTGATTTTCATGGACAGGATCTCGAGGCGAAGTCGTGGCGGAGAGGGTATACGGTTCGGTGAGCTAAGGGTTGCGTCACTGCTTTTTGCGGATGATGTGGTCCTGATGGCACCATCGGTCCGGGACCTTCAGCTCTCACTGGATCGGTTCGCAGTCGAGTGTGCGTCGGCTGGGATGAAAATCAGCATCTCCAAATCTGAGGCCATGGTTCTCAGCAGGAAACCGGTGGATTGTGCAGTCCGGGTAGGGAATGAGGCTTTGCCCCAGGTGAAGGAGTTTAAGTATCTCGGGGTCTTGTTCACGAGTGAGGGGAGGACGGAGCAGGAGATCAGCCGGAGAATCGGAGCAGCAGGAGCGGTATTGCAGTCGCTGTACCGCACTGTGGTGACGAAAAGAGAGCTGAGCCAGAAGGCAAAGCTCTCGGTCTTCCGAGCAATCTTCGTTCCTACTCTCACCTATGGTCATGAAGTGTGGGTCATGACCGAAAGAATAAGGTCGCGGGTACAAGCGGCCGAAATGAGTTTTCTCAGACGGGTGGCTGGCATCTCCCTTAGAGATAGGGTGAGAAGTTCGGTCACCCGGGAGAGACTCGGAGTAGAGTCGCTGCTCCTTCGCTTGGAAAGGAGCCAGCTTAGGTGGTTCGGGCATCTAGTACGGATGCCTCCCGAGCGTCTCCCTAGGGAGGTCCTCGCTGCACGTCCCACTGGGAGGAGACCCCGGGGCAGACCAAGGACCAGATGGGCGGATTACATCTCCACACTGGCCTGGGAACGCCTCGGGATCCCCCAGGAGGAAGTTGCTAATGTTGCTCAGGAGAGGAAGGTCTGGAGCTCTCTGCTGGAACTGTTGCCCCCGCGACCCGACTCCGGATAAGCGGTTGAAGATGGATGGATGGATATCTGCAAAGTAACTAGTAACTAAAGTTTTCAAATAATTCTAACGGAGTATAAGTACTGCAAATTGGAAATACTCCAGTGCAGTAAAAAATACTTCAAAATTGTACTTAAGTACAGTACTTGAGTAAATGTACTTAGTTACTTTACACCACTGGATGGAGGGGTTGAACGGTGGGTGGACGGATAGACAGTCAAAATAAAAGAGCGATAGAAAGCTCTCCACACAGTGATCCCTGTAGCCAGTGTTGACGATGATATAAGTTAGTGAGACATTTTATTCAGGACCACGAGGAGAAACCTGTCTACCTTTCACAATGCCACCATATTGATTCAATGACAGCTTTGTCTTTTTATTGTCAAACACACTCCTCTTCACATTGAGCTGGCCTCGCACTTGGCAGCTGTGTGTGTGTGTGTGTGTGTGTGTGTGTGTGTGTGTGTGTGTGTGTGTGTGTGTGTGTGTGTGTGTGTGTGTGTGTGTGTGTGAGAGACAGGTGCTATCAAGTCCATCCCCGGTGCCCACTTTGAGAACAGAAATTAATAGTGAGGTGTAGCAGCCTTCTGCCATCACTGTTCCCTACTGTCACTGAGCTCAGCTCAAAATACACACACACATCATAACACATTTAGTCTATCAAGTCACAGTGGGCCGGTAAGCCCAGTCAATCACACACTAATAGTGCATGCTCACACAGACACAGACACACACACATACACACACACACACACACACACACACACAGACAGACAGACAGACAGACAGACAGACAGACAGACAGACAGACAGACACACACACAAACAAACACACACACTGAATATATCAAACCAATCTTGCAGTAACATTTTGTGAAACAATCCCACTATCTTGAACACAGGTTTTATATTGCGACATACTGTATTAGTGCAAGCAGCTTGTCACAAAGGGACCTTCAAACAGCAAGAACCATGAAAGCCACAGCTCTTAAAGAGTTTTTGGCTTTTCATTGTGTAAAGTCACCTTGCCCCTATAAAAGACTCTTTGGTGTGTAAAGTATGAACAGCTATATAGAGCCACGTGTCTTTCTGAAGTATATATAAGTGCATAAAAGCAGACTCACAGTGCCAGCAATATCAATGGCCTGAAGGGACAATGAAACGTACAGCGTTTATCTTCTCATACGAGTTCCTATGGTATAAAGGTGACTTTGGTTTGTGTGGTGGTCCTCATACCATCAGCTTACATTGATAATGGAAATGCACTTAAGAGACCGTTTCTGTCAGACAAACACAACCAAGCGTAGCAGTCGGTTCAACTCAAATATAAGTTTTGCTTGTTTTGTGGAATTGCAATGGTTATCTGTTCCACTTTTCGTTCTCTTTCCGTCTTTCTTTACAGTTCTCTTTTCTCCAAGGACACAGTGACATCAGAGCGTCAGGCAAGAAAAGCTATGAATTCACCAAGGCTATGATGAGAATAACACAGCAACTCACCATCTACAACACATCCTATCGCTCTGTCTCTCTCCCAAACCCTTTCACTCAATATAAATACCTTCTCTCTCTCTCTCTCTCTCTCTCTCTCTCTCTCTCTCTCTCTCTCTCTCTCTGATATTATGTTCTTTCACTCAATATAAACCCTAACCTCTCCTCTTCCCTTTAACTTAACTTAACTTAGCTAGTGATTTTGTCTGCAGGCCCCATGGTGACTCTGCCCCTGACCCGGGGGCTGAACACCCTTGTGTATTTAGCTACAGTGTTTTGTGTTGGGATAGACATGTGCTGAATACCTCCAGGGCATTTCTTTTGTACTGCAGAGACAGGGAAAACGCCATTTATTTCCAACTGCCCTTGTGAATGTGGGGAAACTGTTTGTTTATTCTATGTTATTCCTTGAGGGCAAAGGGGGTAATGGGGTGGCAATGGTATCTGGTATAGTAGCCGGTGAGCATGTTTGGGACAGTACCAGGAATAAAGCCTGTGAATTGCTGACGGATAATAACACCTCCGCATCATTTATCATCTCGCTGCAATATTTATCGAGATGATTATGATACTGTCCGAGTGGGACGGCAGGAGTGGCACTACATGGCCGAGAAGGATACAGGCGTGAAGTGAATGAAAGGACTATAGCTTCTGACGTTTACATATGGAGTAGGTCCAGAGACCCAACAACTCCCATCATGAGCAAGCACTTGGTGATGGCGGCAGCTAAAACTCCCCATTAACAGGAAGACACCTCAAACTGAACCTGGCTCAAGGTGGGTGGCCATCTGCCCCTGACCGGTTTGGAGAGAGAGAGAGAGAGAGAGAGAGAGAGAGAGAGAGAGAGAGAGAGAGAGAGAGAGAGAGAGAGAGAGAGAGAGAGAGAGAGAGAGAGAGAGAGAGAGAGAGAGAGAGAGAGAGACATACATAGGCCTACATAGATACATTGATAGATAGATAGGGACAGAGAGACAGATATGCAAATCAACAACAATAATGACCATAACAGCTATAGTAATGCGCACGGGATTGGGGGTGATTATGAAATGTCCATATTTCACAATTCCATTAGCAGTAACAGAGCGATTTGAGGGAAGAGATTTCCCAGGGCGAGGACGAGCAAAGAGGATGTCGATAGTTGGCGTCTACACTGGTGAGGAAAAAACAAATACATTCTCTTCAACCGAGGTTGGGGGGGGGGGCTTGTGGTTTGGAACAAATGGACTGAATGGGATTCTCGTATTAATGACTTCTGTCTCCGGGTGACGCAGAAGGGAGGCCACAACAGTTTCAGAAAGCTTTTGGCATGCCCTATTTACAAGAATGTCTGTGTTCGTTAGTTTTGCTTGGACGATGATGTGTCCAAGTTTGTGCATCAGTAGATGTTTTATCGACTGAAAACTCTGGGAGTGGGAGTACCAGTGACAACCAGGAAACAGACTGGGTGACGACCACGAAGAGTGTGGTGACTATATAGCACTCGGATCGCCTGGAGGAGGGTGTCTGCTGCAAGACCCCGAGCGCTCATCAGAACCATCTGACCAGCCATCAGCTCAGTGAAGCTGAAAACTGAATCCACCCCCGGGGAATCAACCAGGTCAGCCCCCCACCCCCCCCTTTCCCTTCACCAACAGTGTTGGATTCAGCTCTATTGACTGTTTCTTACAAATCATCGCTGCCCCCCCCCAACAACGTCAACGTTTTCAGGCCAAGGACCCCCTAGCTGAGAGAGAGATGAATCAGGGACCCCCATTGCATAAAATTGTGTTTCAGATTAAACTTTTTTTGTTTACTTGGTCTGCCCTTTTTTTCCCTCTACACCGATATATCTCTTTGCCAAAAATAGCCGATCTAAAAGCTCACAACGCCTCGCAGCGCGAGGCGTTGTGAGCTTGTAGATCTGCTATTTTTGGCTAAAGTTCTCCTCAGAAAAGGGATGCTAGAGTTCAAGTGGTTAAGGTAAAAAAAAAATGATATCACACAAAGATTTGGCCGACCCCCTGTAGTAACTCTGAGGACCCCCTAGGGGTCCCGGACCCCCTCATAACATTGCAGACTAGACTATCTGAGGGACAGGAAACTGAGGTCCGAGAGAAGGGAGAGATGCATAAGACATGACAGGACAGGAGCAGTGTCCTCCATCTATCCATCCCATCCAAATGATGTGGTTCACTCTGTACCACACTATATTCCCTCATTATCTCACACAGCACCATTCTCACAATCATTCATTCATTTCTGATGAATGGATGAACATACTGTACAGTACATTCCTTCATATATTCATTGGTGTTGACTGTACATGCATTTAATATATTATTGTATTCGTACAATAGATATGAATAGACTACATGTATTGATAGACAGTTCATTCATTCATTCACGTCTGATATGTTAGATATTTAACAATTTAATTAACACAGTACCATTTGTTAACCACATTAACCACTTTTTCCTCCTTTTCTTTTCTTAATTTTTTCGTTTTCCTTTTCCCTTTTCTTCTTTTTCGTTTGTTTAAGGGTGGGTAGGTGGGTAGGAAGGTGGGGAGCAGGGGGATAACCGGAGGGGATGTTTTAAAAATTAAAAAACCCACAAGAAAGCACTGGCCAGCTTCAGATTGCTGGTAAACCTACTACCGCTAGATGTATTTATGCGATGCAATATATATATTCATACGTATTTATGTGATGTGTCACTGCTAAACTGTGGAATACATAAAATAATAATAAAAAAAAAAAAACAGGCACATTTGTCAAAATGTATCAAGATATTTCTGGTAGCTATCATAGCAAGAGCTTCTGTGAGAGAAACCCAGCACCACACTGTTTGTACTGTATACCCAATTCTGCATTCCAAAACCAGAGGCTCTGCCCCAAGTATTTACATTCAACACTGTTTTCAAAACAAAGTCAGGGGTCTGAATGTTTTCAAAACATTGGAACTGTTACATACAGGGTTCTATTTGCTGGGGCAGGGGGGGGGGGGGGGTCTTCCTGCTGGTCATTCATGTCTATTGCCGGTGGCTTTATGTTGATCTGCCACCCCCTCTCTGCTTTGTTGTTGTTGTTGTTGTTGTTGTTTTGCTTTATTTAGCTAAATGAAACCCTGGAAACATCACACAAAACACAACTGGCCCTTTGTGGTGTGTGTGTGTGTGTGTGTGTGTGTGTGTGTGTGTGTGTGTGTGTGTGTGTGTGTGTGTGTGTGTGTGTGTGTGTGTGTGTGTGTGTGTTCTGCCCACGGGTCAGCTATAATATCCTTTCATGTTATTTGTCACCACAACAGTATTTCTGTGTAATGTAACAGCTCTTAATATAATTTCGTGTGTTGTTTGGCGCCCCCTAGAGTACTCTTGTATAACGGTACAGGTACCAGCATGAGGCAACTTCCTTCTCAGACAGGAAACGGGAAGGGAAAATCACATGTCTCAGCCGTGTCATCCCAAAATCTATACCACTTGTGCATGATTGGCCAATACACTTGTGCAAGGACGCGCTGTGATTGGCCAGTAGCCACTTTGAGTGGCAGTTGGGGCAAACGCTCTCACCAAAACATGATTTACTATTCTGTCCCTATCGGTACATAACTCGAACGGCGCTGAGTCAGCCCAAGCACGGCAGCTCGCTCGCTTTAGCTCGCTCGGTGGTGCCTCACGTGGCTCAAGTTCGCTTGAGACGGCGCGCCTCCGTCGCGGTCCAAAACTATACGGGCTAAAGAAATAGCCGCAGTTGTTGTAGGCAGAGGCACTTCCGCGTTGACCACAGAAGGGGGCGTGGTTATAGCACAACTGGTATAGACTTTGGAATGACGCGTCTCAGCCATGCGTCTCAGCCATGCGTACTTCAGGACTCCACTGCACTCCCGGTCAACGCCCCTTGAACCCAAACACGCCCCCGCGACCGTCTTGAGTGACAGCGATGCGTCCAAACACGCCCCCCACTGCCTAAATGGCATGTTAATTAATTAGGAAGGAATAGCGAGACTAAAAAGCGCAATTACTTTGAGTACTTTTTCCACCACTGCTCGAAACGTCACTTATTTGGGTGCAATAAAAGCACTTCATCGTTGGAGCCCTATACAGTGTGCGAGCGTTTTATTATCATCCACTTTTCCCACATAATAATCACAACATCCTCAGTATATCTGGCTCAAGTAGTGTGTCGTGTGAAGTCTCCTTTCACTAAAATCGTGCTGTCTTCTGTAAGTGGTTCAACTTAAAAATAGCTCTTCAAAAAATGAAGCACACGAGACATAGCCGCAGAGGCCGTCACGTCACCACAGAGGTAGAGGACAGGCAGTCCTCTGAACCAGTGGCGTAAAGTAACTGAGTACATTTACTCAAGTACTGTACTTAAGTACAATTTGTAGGTATTTTTTTACTTTACTGGAGTATTTCCAATTTTCAGTACTTTTACTTCTACTCACTTACTCACTTCAGCCCCATATACATTTTGGCCATTTGAAAATAGCAGATCTACGAGCTTGTAGATCGGCTATTTTCAAAAGATGTTTATACATTTTATACATTTGAAAACTTGTGAAATGGGACATTCTGCACAATGAGTAATTTCTACTTTGGGTACTTTAAGTACATTTTGATACCAATACTTTTGTACTTTTACTCAAGTAAAATGTTTAATTCTGGACTTTTACTTGTAGCCAGCGCATTCTAAAAAACGGAGTAGCTTGCAGAGCATTCTCTCCCAATAACCAGTGACCCACCTGTCACTGACTTTCAGGACCCTCCCATGCAACAGCTACTACCAGTTGCTCTATCTCAAGCACCATGTCGCTTCCTGAGTGTTGGGATGGTCCGCCTTCGACTCACCCGATTGGACAGAGGGGGCAAAGCAGCATAGAGCGCATACACGCGGAAAGATGCGCAAGACCCATCAATCCATGCAATTCTCATTGAAAAAACATTGGCAGATTCCGCCCCATGGGTAAAACTAAATTGCGGCGTGACCGCGCCCTAACAGAGTATTTTTACATTACAAAATGTGGTACTTTTTTCCACCACTGCTCTGAACAAACTTCAGCATCTCTGGGACTCATGTGGGGTGCGGGTGTCATTTAGGAAAAGCAGCACAGACATGGAAAAAAAGCAGTTTCTCGTACACGACCCCGTACTATACTAACTCTACTCAGAAAGCCAAAGGACAGCAGAGTAAAGAAGAAGGGAGAGAGTGAGAGCTGCCACTGATGAACGGATGCTGAGGAGATGCCTGGGCCCAGTGGTCATTAGTGCCCTGGGGTCTGTGATGATGTGATGTCACTGCTCCTCATGGCATCCATTTGTCAGCTGGTTTACACCCCTCCCTCCCAGCTGGCAGATGATTTCTCTCTCTCTCTCTCTCTCTCTCGTAACAGATGACACAGGTAATGGAGATTGTGTCACAAAGCAACAGATGATGCTCTAGGGAGCAGACCTGTGGCAGTATGCTGATGAAGGCCTGCACATAATCTCACTAATAAATACAACACGGTGATAAGGAATGCACTAGTGCTGAACCCACTAGCCTGATGGCTCCAGCAGCCCCTGAATCGCTATAGCATCACATTCAGGGTCCATGGTGACGCTGTAGAAAGGCGGGGTTTTCTCGGTTGAAAATCTAACCCGGCCCAATCGGGATCGGGATAATCCAGTATGAACCAATCGCCATAGAGTCCCACTTTGGCCACGCCCCCATCTCAGAAAACGCCTGCACTGAGAGGGCTTTCAGACTGAATAATGGAGTGAAACGAAATGAACATTCAGGCTGAGAGTGTCAGGCTATCTCATTACAGTAATCACCTGGAAACTGTAGAAAATGATATGGAATATTACGTGTGGACACGCACACATGTACGCACGCACGCACGCACGCACGTACGCACGTACGCATGCACTAAGGGACAAGGGACAAAGAACATTTCGATGGAAGCACTATCTCTGAGGCGTTAGTTATTAATACATTACGTCCTAGCTAATCTATCAGCTCACAAGGCTGCAGTCATTTCTGCTATTTTTTGTGTTTTAAAAACGTATGAATCAATTATTTTATAATACTTTTTGTTTTGCCCATAATGGCATGCCCAAAATATAGACGCCAGTTGAAAGTGGTTAAACTCCAACTCTACAGGAATCTGCTTCACTTGGGTAATAGCTTTTGAGCAATGCAGGTTTTTTTTCCCCTTGGCAACCAGAATGTGTCAGTCAAGCTGACATCATATAAATCATTTCTGAGTATTCTCCATTCAGACTATATGCTATATATCCTGACTCTTCTGTCCTGTTTGACAGGTCGCATTGTGTTCTGTTCTACTGAGTCCCCCAAACTCCCATTTCTAAGGGAAAAAATATACCCTGGTACACTGACTGCAGTCAGTGGTGGAAAAAGTACTACATTTTTTTACTCAAGTAAAAGTGCCAATACTGCAAGGTAGAAATAAGTAAAAGTCCGGAATTCAAAATGTACTTGATTAAAGGTATGTAAGTATTGGTATCAAAATGTACTTAAAGTACCAAAAGTAGAAAGTACTCAATATGCAGAAAGTCCCATTTCACAAAGTTTCAAATGTATAAAATTCATACAAATCTTTTGAAAATAGCCGATCTAATAGCCGATATTTTCAAATGGCCAAAATGTATACAGGGCAGAAGTGATTTTGCAATAATAATCAAAATCTAAAAAGTAACTAGTAACTACATTTTTCATATAATTGTAGTGGAGTAAAAGTACAATATTTGCCTCTGAGATGTAGTGGAGTAGAAGTAAAAGTACTTATAATTGGATATACTCAAGTAAAGTAAAAATACCTCAAAATTGTACTGAAGTACAGTACTTGAGTACATGTACTTAGTTACTTTACACAACTGACTGCAGTGGTAAGGTACAGTATAGTATGTCTGAACAATTCAGCACAGGATTTCCACACTTTTGGGACCTGTTGGACTCAGATCAGTCTGATGTTGAAGTGAAACAATAGAGTGCAATAACTGCTTGGCCTCCCTGTCCAATCTTTAGCGATCAATAGTAAGTTACTCTGTGTGCGGTTTGTGGATGAAGCTGCACAAAATCAATGTGGTGTTCAGTGGTGAAGCTGCACTATAAGGCTGGCTGCTTGTGCTCATTTCCCAGTGTGGTGAACTGGTGATGGTCTATGCCACATTTGGCTACATTTGAACAGTGGTGGAAAAAGTACTCAAATGTTTTACTTAAGTAAAAGTATCAATACTCCAATGTAAAAGTACTCCAAGTACTACAAGTGAAAGTCCGGAATTCAAAATTTACTTGAGTAAAAGTACAAAGGTATTGGTATCAAAATGTACTTAAAGTACCAAAAGTAAAAGTACTAAAATGTTTTAAAAATAGCAGATCTACAAGCTCACGATGCGACACGCTGTGAGCTTGTAGAATTTACATCTGCAAAGTAACTAACTAGTAACTGTTGTGATTTCGGTTGACCATTCATATGGTCCCTAATAGTCTCCATCTATAAGGGTGGTGGTGAGTGAAGGTTTCTGTTGAGACGCACGCGCGGAGAACCAGTTGACACCAGGCAGTATCACACGACAAGCTCTAAAGTTTAATACATACATAGAGAATATATACAGTATTGTACAGTGGACACATGACGTGACCAGAAGATATGGAACAAGGACAAGAACAGAATGGATAGGAATAGAACATACATCTTGCATCATTGTGCACAGACGTCAGTATCTCTGATAAAGTACTTGATGGTCATCGTATCACGGATATCAATATGCTTACGTAGATGCACATGTGTGCTGAGTCAAGCAGATGAAGTCATAAATCACGACAGGGTTTTAAAATAATTGTAGTGGAGTAAAAGTACAATATGTGCCTCTGAGATGTAGTGGAGTAGAAGTAAAAGTATAGACAATTGGAAATACTCTGGTAAAGTAAAAGTACCTGAAAATTGTACTTAAGTACAGTACTTGAGTAAATGTACTTAGTTACTTTACACCACTGCAGTCTCACAATTCCCAGTAGGGCAGAAAGAAAGAACACTTCTGGTTGTTTTAGGTTGATACTTTATAACAAAACTTACTCATTAAAGTGGGGGATGTATCAGTCCCTGGTACAGCATAGCATGAATAATTAATGAGTGACCTGTTCAGTTCAGTTGAACTCATTTCCTGCCAGAATTATTTCAGATTTTTAGCTGTAGACTGCCAGAGATTTTTCATTGAAAAAAAAAATTCTCAGGAGCCAAGATACAGATTTTTTAAGTTTTAAGTTAACAATGAAGTGGATAGGAGTTTAAATCTTTGATATATCATATCTCCTTGGTCTTTGGGTCTAAAAATAAGAAAAAAACGAAAAAAAAAAAAAAAATAGAACGCAGATCTGCGTCTTTGGCAGCCAGGCGAGAAATTAAATAGAACGCAGATATGCGTCTTTGGCAGCCAATAAGAGCATAACGTGGGAGTGAGTGACTCATTACATCTGTCTCTTTTCAGCTCGTAATGTACCATTAAGACATCTGTCAAGGCTTTGCTTTATTGTCTCCGCCAGGCCGAAAGGCATGGCGAGAGAGTATGTTTTGCCCCCTGTCCGTCCGTCCGTGTGTGTGTCCGTGTGTCCGTCCGTGTGTCCGTCCGTGTGTCCGTCCTGTCTGTGTGTTAGCAGCTAATCTTCGGCACCGTTGGCCCGGTCGCTGCTAAACTGTGCACACCCACTCCCTGGATGCCAATTCAGAACCTCTGCCCCACATTTTTCACATGGGCCTGTTATAGCGCCACCTGGAGGCCGATGTGTGCTAAACCCATTTTTTCCTATTACTCCTACAGCTTTTAACTAAACGTCATGCAAATCGGTACACAGTATCTCTATAGTCATGTGATCAACCCAGATCTGTTCAATTTCCCATATTCCATCCTCATTGGCTAAGGTTGGCTTCCAAAGTTTGCAGGATTGGTGAGTTTTGAACAAACTGCCTCAAATCATGAACGCAGCTTGCCATTTCCATAAAATTGCACACGCACATTCCCACTAGGCCGAGGAAGAAATGCCACTTAAAACTTTTCAAATCAGCCTCATGGTGGCGCTATAACAGGCCGATTTGCATTTTGAACTATAACTGCACCGATCTGCGTGAAACTTTGCACGCACACTCCCTAGAAGCCAAGGAAAAACATCTGCACTGCATTTTTCACATCTGCTTTTTACAGCGCCACCAGGAGGCCGACTTATGTCAATTACATTTTTGGATATTAATCCTTCAGATGTTATCCAAACATCACGCAAATCGGTACACAGTATCTCTATAGTCATGTGATCAAGACGCATCTGTCCGATATTTCATATTCCATCCTGATTGGCTAAGGTTGGCTTCCAAAGTTTGCAGGATTGGTCCGTTTTGAACAAAATGTCTCAAATCATGAACGCGGCGTGCGATTTCCCTGAAAATGTGCACGCACATTCCCACTAGGCCGCGGAAGAAATGCCACCCTTTTCACATTGCCCTGTTATAGCACCACCAGCAGGTCTACTTTAGCAAAACACATTTTTGGAACAAAATGCCTCAAATCATGAATGCATGCACATTCCCACTAGGCCGAGGAAGAAATGCCACCCTTTTCACATTGGCCTATTATAGCGCCACCAGGAGGCCACAATAACCTACCTGACCTGGCGGAGACCTGTGCTCCGAGGAGCACTTTTTCTAGTTAACAATAGATCAGCCATAAACAGATACCGAAATGCAAATTCCACCCAGTAGGTGATCCTCTGCAGGAGGGTACTTATAAGTACCAACAGAACTAAATATATTATGCCTTTATCACACACAGGCCATTTATCAAAGTGATTAAGTAGTGGCTGTGGATAAATCAGTGCATACTTTATAGTAGTGGTTATAAGTCTCCAGATGCTATCTGACATATAGGCCTATAGTCAGAGTCTTGGGAAACTCGCATGGCTATATTTACAGAACAAATGTCTGAGGAAAGAGCTTTATAAATCATTCATCACATATAATTTTCAGACAAACACAAACTCTTGTACATTCTCTCGCACGCACGCACACATGCACGCACACGCACACACACACACACACACACACACACACACACACACACACACACACACACACACACACACACACACACACACACACACACACACACAGGTTTCTTGTCTTAGAGGAGTGCTGCATTGTAGAAAAAGAAAAACAAGATTCTAATAGCCATACTAGCGGCCCCAAGCGGCGCTGTGATTGCACGAGTCAGGAAGCGTGCCCCCTCTAATTAGGGTGACCATATTCTGAATTCCCAAAAAGAGGAATTTTTTTGGGAATTCCCAACGCATGCGTTGGGAAACGCATGCCCCCCAAACCCCTGAAATACATAGAAATCTATGCATTTTGGAACAGTTACTATAACAGTTGCTAACCTGCTGCTGCAGCCGCGGGGGGAGGAGGAGGAGAGGAGACAGCTCATTCTTTCATTCAGTTTGGGGCCAGGCACGTTGGCTGTTATGCTGTTGTAGCTCAGTCCGTGTCTAACTAACTATAAGCTAGTTAGTATGATATACCGTAAACTCACATGCAGCAACTTATTTTCGGTAGAGCAATGCCAATGTTAGATGCACTTGCACCTTTATTTTATTTCGCCCGCTTGAACCAGCGCACATTTTCCCACATACACAATGAGGAAAGTCTCACACAGGCAGACACGAGAGAACGCACACTGAGCCTGCCCTGTCAACAGAGCGGCACCCCCAGGGTCCTAGCGCCCTTCGCATACAGCACACAAACACATAGGCAGGCAGACGCACAGATTTTTTTTATTATTATATGCATCTTCCCTTTACAAGTGAAGTCCCGTACGGGACGCGCCTCTTTTGGTCAAAATACGGGGCGTCCCGGCTAATACGGGACGGTTGGCAACCCTAGTTAGCGCTTTCATTGTAAAAAAAAAATAATATCCCAAAACACCGGACATTTGAAGGACTTTATAAACCCCCCCCGGACAAGCCGGACAGCACCCCAAAAGAGGACATGTCCGGGTAAAAGAGGACGTATGGTCACCCTACCTCTAATATGGCGGCCGCAATACAGATCGCTCCAATGAACTGCAGCAGCCAATGCAGTATCTAGGTTTTTCTATATCTATGATAAGTAGTGCCCATGATTTGTGTGTAGGGCGGAGCAAAGGTGTGGTTCTCCGCCTCCTGAACATCTGTTGTCCCAACTGCCATGAGAGAGAGAGAGAGAGAGAGAGAGAGAGAGAGAGAGAGAGAGAGAGAGAGAGAGAGAGAGAGAAAAAACTGCTTCAGGGTGTGTTCATCTGATTAGACACATTTTCAGCTGGTGATAATTATATATGATAGAAGGCTGGTGATTCAATTACTTGCATGAAGTAAGATGTCAGAGGTGTCAGAGCCAGAGACAATGTGAGAATGAAATAATTACTCACAATCACAAAGTCTATTTTTATGACAAGTGAATTGTCAATTGCACCTGAGCTCAGAACTCAACACAACAACATGCCTGGAAAAACATGGAGATATGAGATAAAGAGAGAGAGAGAGAGAGAGAGAGAGAGAGAGAGAGAGAGAGAAGAGAGAGAGAGAGAGAGAGAGAGAGAGAGAGAGAGAGAGAGATGGAGGACTCTGAGGACACATGTCCAAAGTTTTCTTAATAGTCTTTTTTTGGCCCATCTACTGACAAGACTATGGATGGATTGAATGGAGTAATAACAAATGATACTAATAATAGGGAAAACAAGAGGTTGTATAACGCATGTGGATTTGGCCCTCAGGGAGGCACGCGGATATGGGCCGTCTTGCGGACCCTCACGATCAGATACTTTCTGCAGTGAGCCGTGAGACATCTTTGAGAGGCATCTTCTTCTGCCATGACAGCGAATAAATCAAAGTATATCGGAAAAGGGGAGAATGACACTAGGGTTTGCTTTACTTCCATCACACCAAGAATAGACTCACTGTAATGTAATTCTCTGAATTAAAAGTACGCTCATAATTAGTCGAAAATGCCCTTTGCAGGTGTCTGTTATTTCACCATGTTTATGCTGAGCAAACTTTATTTGCTTATGTTCCAGTATCCTTTTCACAGTATCTCTTAGTAACACTAAACTTAACAGGAACATTATTTAACCACTTTCAAACTGGCATCCCATATTGCGGGCGTGTCATTATTCTTTCTTTCTTTCTTTCTTTCTTTCTTTCTTTCTTTCTTTCTTTCTTTCATTTATATCACACTGCATTGTTGTTGTGAAAGCAGTGACACAAAGGAATGTATGTAGATCCTTTGTGTAGGCAAAACACACATCCTGTTTTGCTGACGAATCAGGAAAGCCGTCTCTACTTATTTATGTTTACCCTCTATTTTCTCTGTCTGGCGAGAGAGAGAGAGAGAGAGAGAGAGAGAGAGAGAGAGAGAGAGAGAGAGAGGTGACGGTCATTTGTCACCTATCCCATCATTCTCAATCTACCACTTGACTTTGCAGGATACCTGAGAACTGTGGTGGTTATTTAAAAAAAACCTGTGTCAGTGCTCTAACTCTGATTCACAGTGACTCGAGTGACAGCATCATAATTCATAATTTGAAACGGATCCACCGGTGGTTTGAGGCCTCCGATAATAATAAAAAAAATAGAAAGAACGTGCTCTATCTTCCAGTCACGCAATTTATCATTCACCCTGCTTGTTTTTTCTCACCATCTTTAGTAAACACTGGAACCCTATTGTGTCCTTATTCTGTGGCAAACATTCCACAAAAAGACCAGATCTGCAAGCTATGAGCTTGTAGTGTCAGCTTAAAAAAATAAAAATATAAGGTCTGCACTCGGCAGCATCATGAAACATTTTCACAACCATCAAAGAACAACATAACACCATCACTGACATCTATCTACCCCCTGGCCTGAGTTCAGAAGGGAAATGGCTGTGGGGATGAATTAGTTCTCGTATCTATTGCTCCTTACAGAGGGAAACCTGAACCGACAGCAAGAAGGTCGATTCTGAATCTGAGATTGATGGGATTGGACGTATATGTTATTATAGATGAGTTTGAAGTTAGATATCTCCAGATTAAACCAGTAAATTCAAACAAATCATTTATCAGAGGTACAGTAGGTCATTGTGAAGTGGATTCCATTGAACTGGTGAACAAACATACTATAGTTGCGAGAGATCAAAGTTCAGAGAATTTTCTGTGAGTATTGGTGACTGATAGGATGGACTTAGCCTAACTTTGACATGGTAACTCATACGTTATGTTGACTATGAGGATTTTACGATGTAGCTTGTGTTCTTTTCTTCTTTTTTTTCTCACTTTTTTATCCCACAATTTTTTAACCAATGTTTTCACCCAGTGCCAATGCCTAAGCTGTGATCCTCGGCGCTACTCTCCCTCAGCCAGCCTGGGGAGAGCCCCGAACTGAGCTCATGCTTCCTTCAATGCATGAGGAGTGAGCAGGCCGCTTCTTATCACCTGACAGGGGGGAGTTTCGTAGCGCGTGGAAGGAACACGTTATTCCAACCAGTTCCTTCCCCCTCCATCAGGCGCCCTTGCTGACCAGGGAGAGGCAGTATAGAGACCAGGATTACTGCATGTTTTTTTATGGGTACCTACCCTAGAGGACACGGGGAGAACATGCAAACTCCACACAGAAAGGCCCTTTCACCAACCCCACCTAGGGTATGGGCACTGATGACGGGGAGGAGAGAACACGCCCCCAGCGACCCACAGCGTCCCCTGCGGGAATCAAACCCAGGACCCTCTAGCTGTGAGGTGACAGCGCTAAGCTTGTGTGTTTTTGAATGGTCTTTGCATCTATTCACTGATAGCATGGCAAAGACTTAAAAGTCCTGAGCGTGTAGAGGCGCTCACTCTGGCCTCCAAACGCCCTGGGCCCCATCGACTCAGCAAGGACACGTCAAGCCTAAAATAGACGACAGAGGTGGTCAGAGCAGTGCGGGTCGGCAGTGATCCCTTCCAAACTAATTCCATTTCATAAACGGAGAGCCCACACCATAGGGGCACGATGGGTCACCTCCTCATTTGCATTACATTATCATCAGATCAAATCTAGATTTCAACTTTATTTTCTTCTCGCTCGTGTTCATATGCCAAGGAGAGTGTTATGCCTCACCTCCCACATACCACGATTATACTCTATATCAACAACAAACTGAGTGATAAGTATAAGCAATTATTACATAATCGTCTAAGTATTTGAGATAATCACAATTATTTTTGCATAATCGTCATAATCGTTTCCATGTGGAAAAATGTTCATACATTTTCAAACATTTTCCAAAAAAAAGCAGAAACAGCTGATCTACAAGCATACAAGACGTAGTATGAAATTATTAAATGTGTCAGTAATTCCTTTGTATATTTAGGTTATTTGTCATATCTGCCCTGTACAATTTGTGATTATGAGGCAGATAAAAAAACAAAAAGAAATAAAAATTGTATTATGTTCCAATGTTCAATGCCAACAAAAACAAAATTTAAGGTATAGGGTTTGATTTACTTTACACTTATTTTCGGTTAAAATAAGTGTTAAATAGCTCTATATTCTTATAGTACTCATTGCTATAGAGTGTTTGTTCAGTAAAAGGAGTCTCCCATGTCTCTCCAGCTCTTTATTAAACAGAAAATGCATTTTCAGTGCCCTCTCCTGATTGGCTTAAATTGTGTCACCTACCTGAAAATTAGCCCTGGTTCAGAGCGTTAGTGAGTTCCCTCTAACGCCCTGGAAGACCCCTCGCTCTGCGCATGTACAAGGAATTCCACTGCCCTGCCAATGCTCAAGAGTAGTGAAAATAAACTAAACCATTTCGCTACTCACCGAAGCAAAGGCTGTTTTGTGTTGTTGAAAGTCTATTCTCTGAATTATTTTTATTACTCCACAGTGCCCTCTACAGATCTGGAGGATTTGCTTACCATCAACCAAAATCTGTAGAGGGCACTGTGGAGTAATAAAAATAATTTCCGTCTCGCTGACATATTTTATTTTCTGCCCAAAAAGTGTATTTTACAGAGTAGGTGGGGTGCTGAGCGGCCCGCGCATTCAGAGAATAGACTTTCAACAACACAAAACAGCCTTTGCTTCGGTGAGTAGCGAAATGGTTTAGTTTATTTTCACTACTCTTGAGCGCTGGCAGGGCAGTGGAATTCCTTGTACATGCGCAGAGCGAGGGGTCTTCCAG
This sequence comes from Gymnoscopelus braueri, assembly GCF_963280865.1. Classification (NCBI taxonomy): domain Eukaryota; kingdom Metazoa; phylum Chordata; class Actinopteri; order Myctophiformes; family Myctophidae; genus Gymnoscopelus; species Gymnoscopelus braueri. Next base: position 28,770,502 of record NC_137625.1, read on the forward strand.
GGCGTTAGAGGGAACTCACTAACGCTCTGAACCAGGGCTACCTGAAAATGTACTATATTCTGTTTACTAAAGAGCTGGAGAGACCCCTGTGACGGAACAAACGCTCTGTAGCAATGATTACTATCAGAATGTAGTACTTTAAACTTTTTAACAGACAAAAAATATATACCAAAAAATATCACTTACCCTATACCTTTAAATCCTTAATCCTTAATGTCTTAGAGGAGTGCTGCATTGTAGAAAAAGAAAAACAAGATTCTAATAGCCATACTAGCGGCCCCAAGCGGCGCTGTGATTGCACGAGTCAGGAAGCGTGCCCCCTCTAATTAGGGTGACCATATTCTGAATTCCCAAAAAGAGGAATTTTTTTGGGAATTCCCAACGCATGCGTTGGGAAACGCATGCCCCCCAAACCCCTGAAATACATAGAAATCTATGCATTTTGGAACAGTTACTATAACAGTTGCTAACCTGCTGCTGCAGCCGCGGGGGGAGGAGGAGGAGAGGAGACAGCTCATTCTTTCATTCAGTTTGGGGCCAGGCACGTTGGCTGTTATGCTGTTGTAGCTCAGTCCGTGTCTAACTAACTATAAGCTAGTTAGTATGATATACCGTAAACTCACATGCAGCAACTTATTTTCGGTAGAGCAATGCCAATGTTAGATGCACTTGCACCTTTATTTTATTTCGCCCGCTTGAACCAGCGCACATTTTCCCACATACACAATGAGGAAAGTCTCACACAGGCAGACACGAGAGAACGCACACTGAGCCTGCCCTGTCAACAGAGCGGCACCCCCAGGGTCCTAGCGCCCTTCGCATACAGCACACAAACACATAGGCAGGCAGACGCACAGATTTTTTTTATTATTATATGCATCTTCCCTTTACAAGTGAAGTCCCGTACGGGACGCGCCTCTTTTGGTCAAAATACGGGGCGTCCCGGCTAATACGGGACGGTTGGCAACCCTAGTTAGCGCTTTCATTGTAAAAAAAAAATAATATCCCAAAACACCGGACATTTGAAGGACTTTATAAACCCCCCCCGGACAAGCCGGACAGCACCCCAAAAGAGGACATGTCCGGGTAAAAGAGGACGTATGGTCACCCTACCTCTAATATGGCGGCCGCAATACAGATCGCTCCAATGAACTGCAGCAGAACTGCATGAACTGAGCAAAGGTGTGGTTCTCCGCCTCCTGAACATCTGTTGTCCCAACTGCCATGAGAGAGAGAGAGAGAGAGAGAGAGAGAGAGAGAGAGAGAGAGAGAGAGAGAGAGAGAGAGAGAGAGAGAGAGAGAGAGAGAAAAACTGCTTCAGGGTGTGTTCATCTGATTAGACACATTTTCAGCTGGTGATAATTATATATGATAGAAGGCTGGTGATTCAATTACTTGCATGAAGTAAGATGTCAGAGGTGTCAGAGCCAGAGACAATGTGAGAATGAAATAATTACTCACAATCACAAAGTCTATTTTTATGACAAGTGAATTGTCAATTGCACCTGAGCTCAGAACTCAACACAACAACATGCCTGGAAAAACATGGAGATATGAGATAGAGAGAGAGAGAGAGAGAGAGAGAGAGAGAGAGAGAGAGAGAGAGAGAGAGAGAGAGAGAGAGAGAGAGAGAGAGAGAGAGAGAGATGGAGGACTCTGAGGACACATGTCCAAAGTTTTCTTAATAGTCTTTTTTTGGCCCATCTACTGACAAGACTATGGATGGATTGAATGGAGTAATAACAAATGATACTAATAATAGGGAAAACAAGAGGTTGTATAACGCATGTGGATTTGGCCCTCAGGGAGGCACGCGGATATGGGCCGTCTTGCGGACCCTCACGATCAGATACTTTCTGCAGTGAGCCGTGAGACATCTTTGAGAGGCATCTTCTTCTGCCATGACAGCGAATAAATCAAAGTATATCGGAAAAGGGGAGAATGACACTAGGGTTTGCTTTACTTCCATCACACCAAGAATAGACTCACTGTAATGTAATTCTCTGAATTAAAAGTACGCTCATAATTAGTCGAAAATGCCCTTTGCAGGTGTCTGTTATTTCACCATGTTTATGCTGAGCAAACTTTATTTGCTTATGTTCCAGTATCCTTTTCACAGTATCTCTTAGTAACACTAAACTTAACAGGAACATTATTTAACCACTTTCAAACTGGCATCCCATATTGCGGGCGTGTCATTATTCTTTCTTTCTTTCTTTCTTTCTTTCTTTCTTTCTTTCTTTCTTTCTTTCATTTATATCACACTGCATTGTTGTTGTGAAAGCAGTGACACAAAGGAATGTATGTAGATCCTTTGTGTAGGCAAAACACACATCCTGTTTTGCTGACGAATCAGGAAAGCCGTCTCTACTTATTTATGTTTACCCTCTATTTTCTCTGTCTGGCGAGAGAGAGAGAGAGAGAGAGAGAGAGAGAGAGAGAGAGAGAGAGAGAGAGAGAGAGAGAGAGGTGACGGTCATTTGTCACCTATCCCATCATTCTCAATCTACCACTTGACTTTGCAGGATACCTGAGAACTGTGGTGGTTATTTAAAAAAAACCTGTGTCAGTGCTCTAACTCTGATTCACAGTGACTCGAGTGACAGCATCATAATTCATAATTTGAAACGGATCCACCGGTGGTTTGAGGCCTCCGATAATAATAAAAAAAATAGAAAGAACGTGCTCTATCTTCCAGTCACGCAATTTATCATTCACCCTGCTTGTTTTTTCTCACCATCTTTAGTAAACACTGGAACCCTATTGTGTCCTTATTCTGTGGCAAACATTCCACAAAAAGACCAGATCTGCAAGCTATGAGCTTGTAGTGTCAGCTTAAAAAAAATAAAAATATAAGGTCTGCACTCGGCAGCATCATGAAACATTTTCACAACCATCAAAGAACAACATAACACCATCACTGACATCTATCTACCCCCTGGCCTGAGTTCAGAAGGGAAATGGCTGTGGGGATGAATTAGTTCTCGTATCTATTGCTCCTTACAGAGGGAAACCTGAACCGACAGCAAGAAGGTCGATTCTGAATCTGAGATTGATGGGATTGGACGTATATGTTATTATAGATGAGTTTGAAGTTAGATATCTCCAGATTAAACCAGTAAATTCAAACAAATCATTTATCAGAGGTACAGTAGGTCATTGTGAAGTGGATTCCATTGAACTGGTGAACAAACATACTATAGTTGCGAGAGATCAAAGTTCAGAGAATTTTCTGTGAGTATTGGTGACTGATAGGATGGACTTAGCCTAACTTTGACATGGTAACTCATACGTTATGTTGACTATGAGGATTTTACGATGTAGCTTGTGTTCTTTTCTTCTTTTTTTTCTCACTTTTTTATCCCACAATTTTTTAACCAATGTTTTCACCCAGTGCCAATGCCTAAGCTGTGATCCTCGGCGCTACTCTCCCTCAGCCAGCCTGGGGAGAGCCCCGAACTGAGCTCATGCTTCCTTCAATGCATGAGGAGTGAGCAGGCCGCTTCTTATCACCTGACAGGGGGGAGTTTCGTAGCGCGTGGAAGGAACACGTTATTCCAACCAGTTCCTTCCCCCTCCATCAGGCGCCCTTGCTGACCAGGGAGAGGCAGTATAGAGACCAGGATTACTGCATGTTTTTTTATGGGTACCTACCCTAGAGGACACGGGGAGAACATGCAAACTCCACACAGAAAGGCCCTTTCACCAACCCCACCTAGGGTATGGGCACTGATGACGGGGAGGAGAGAACACGCCCCCAGCGACCCACAGCGTCCCCTGCGGGAATCAAACCCAGGACCCTCTAGCTGTGAGGTGACAGCGCTAAGCTTGTGTGTTTTTGAATGGTCTTTGCATCTATTCACTGATAGCATGGCAAAGACTTAAAAGTCCTGAGCGTGTAGAGGCGCTCACTCTGGCCTCCAAACGCCCTGGGCCCCATCGACTCAGCAAGGACACGTCAAGCCTAAAATAGACGACAGAGGTGGTCAGAGCAGTGCGGGTCGGCAGTGATCCCTTCCAAACTAATTCCATTTCATAAACGGAGAGCCCACACCATAGGGGCACGATGGGTCACCTCCTCATTTGCATTACATTATCATCAGATCAAATCTAGATTTCAACTTTATTTTCTTCTCGCTCGTGTTCATATGCCAAGGAGAGTGTTATGCCTCACCTCCCACATACCACGATTATACTCTATATCAACAACAAACTGAGTGATAAGTATAAGCAATTATTACATAATCGTCTAAGTATTTGAGATAATCACAATTATTTTTGCATAATCGTCATAATCGTTTCCATGTGGAAAAATGTTCATACATTTTCAAACATTTTCCAAAAAAAAGCAGAAACAGCTGATCTACAAGCATACAAGACGTAGTATGAAATTATTAAATGTGTCAGTAATTCCTTTGTATATTTAGGTTATTTGTCATATCTGCCCTGTACAATTTGTGATTATGAGGCAGATAAAAAAACAAAAAGAAATAAAAATTGTATTATGTTCCAATGTTCAATGCCAACAAAAACAAAATTTAAGGTATAGGGTTTGATTTACTTTACACTTATTTTCGGTTAAAATAAGTGTTAAATAGCTCTATATTCTTATAGTACTCATTGCTATAGAGTGTTTGTTCAGTAAAAGGAGTCTCCCATGTCTCTCCAGCTCTTTATTAAACAGAAAATGCATTTTCAGTGCCCTCTCCTGATTGGCTTAAATTGTGTCACCTACCTGAAAATTAGCCCTGGTTCAGAGCGTTAGTGAGTTCCCTCTAACGCCCTGGAAGACCCCTCGCTCTGCGCATGTACAAGGAATTCCACTGCCCTGCCAATGCTCAAGAGTAGTGAAAATAAACTAAACCATTTCGCTACTCACCGAAGCAAAGGCTGTTTTGTGTTGTTGAAAGTCTATTCTCTGAATTATTTTTATTACTCCACAGTGCCCTCTACAGATCTGGAGGATTTGCTTACCATCAACCAAAATCTGTAGAGGGCACTGTGGAGTAATAAAAATAATTTCCGTCTCGCTGACATATTTTATTTTCTGCCCAAAAAGTGTATTTTACAGAGTAGGTGGGGTGCTGAGCGGCCCGCGCATTCAGAGAATAGACTTTCAACAACACAAAACAGCCTTTGCTTCGGTGAGTAGCGAAATGGTTTAGTTTATTTTCACTACTCTTGAGCGCTGGCAGGGCAGTGGAATTCCTTGTACATGCGCAGAGCGAGGGGTCTTCCAGGGCGTTAGAGGGAACTCACTAACGCTCTGAACCAGGGCTACCTGAAAATGTACTATATTCTGTTTACTAAAGAGCTGGAGAGACCCCTGTGACGGAACAAACGCTCTGTAGCAATGATTACTATCAGAATGTAGTACTTTAAACTTTTTAACAGACAAAAAATATATACCAAAAAATATCACTTACCCTATACCTTTAAATCCTTAATCGCAATTTTTTTTGTGACAATTGATCGTCAACTTAAATTTGTAATGGTGACAGCCCTAGTGATAAACTGATCATGTGAATTTGTGGCATTTGTGCAGCATTGCAGTACTGTAGGGCGGCCACGGCTGAGTGGGTAGAGAGGCCATCTGGTAATCAGAAGGTCACGGGTTCACCTCACAGCCTGCTCATGTCTATGTGTCGAAGTGTCCCTGAGCAAGCACACTTAATCCCTGACATTTTTTGCAGATTTTTACAACAATGAAAAACCTGTGGAATATAACATATTTACATATTTTTTTTCATCAAACATCAAAGTAAGCAGATCTCTAAACAAAGACACACTACACAATAAACATATTAGAAATTTGCAAGAGGCTCTCATTATGATCAAAACTGTTAAAATAATATAATAAAATAATAATAAGATAAATATTTTACAACTTTGTATTTTTGACTGCTTTGGTATTGCTAATAGTGAAAGTTGTCTCACCATTGCACTTCTCACCAGTGTTACATAATCAGCTCTGGAATTCAATTTAGGCTACCATATGTCACAGCCATGGTGGCCATGCCCCAGCGTGTCTCTTGCGTCTCTCCCTCCCCGTTTGTGTCGGTGTGTGTTGTCGTAGACGTGGCGCCGTCCCAGCTCCCTGCTCTGCTGGCCTGGCACACCTGTACCCCATTACCTCATCACCTCCCTCAGTCCACACACCTGCCATTCATCAACGCGCCAGCATATCTACCCCAGCTCTTCATTCATTCATGGCCAGGATCGTTGTCACAGCCACTGTGATCAAACTTCCAGGCCAGCTCTCCTAGTGATTTATTCCACTTTGTTATCTCTGTGTCTTTATTGCCTGCTGCTCACCTTTTCCCTTTGCCCTGGGACCACTGCTCTTCCGTCTGCCTTCCTGCCTGCCGAACCGGCCCCCCTGCCGGCTCGCTTCGTCATCTCCGTCTCCCTACAGCCAGCCACACACTCCCTCCTCCTCAGACCGCTCTGGCCCATCCCTCCCTATACATACAAAGATTTAGCCAGGGATCAATACCTTTTTCGGGTTTATGATCCGGTCGGGAGCGGAAGTAACCCTACATCACCAGGTACGTCATCCGCGTCATGAGGCCCGCAAGCCTCACCCTCCGGTAACTCCGGCCGCGATCAAGGGCATTGTAATAGGGCCTACCTAATAAAAGTAGTTTAAAAAAAATATATATATATATATATATATATATAAATGTGAGTGTACTTTCTGGAGACTATTTAGCATCTGTCTACCTTTGTTATCCCACGGGGAAATTGTATTCCATTTAAATAGGGAAAAATGACACAGATGCGTTCCCGGTCTTAATGGGTTGAGGTGCAAGCTATACTATTAAGCTGTATCATAAGCTAAAATAAACACGGCAAAATTCTACGTGTGTATGCAGGGGTTTAAAAGTCCTAATAAGGACCCAGTTAAGTTCTATCCATTCCTTTTTTAATTAACGCTCTATTTAATTACTGCTTAGACCGTAACAAAACCAGCCCCCCGAAGCACAGTTATATCTGTAATGCAGAGATAATAGATAAGAAATCTCATTGTTGTTCATCTGCAAGTTAGTTAAGGGGTTTCATTTTTCTTATACAGTAGCATTTGGTCCCAGGGACATTTCCAAATGAGATTTGAATATCTAAAGGTGATGCACGTTCCATCCAATATAGCCTATCTATACCCTTGAATGTCACACAAACATGAAGAAATTATGCTTGTTAATATCATACGTACAGTAGACAATAGGATCAAAGGGTATGCAGTGTTGACAATGAGAATTTACTGTTTTGTTAATGAATGCCTAACTGTTGTTTTCTTCTCTTTTGTGAAAGTATAATGTATTATCTACAAGCTCACAATGCGTCGCAGCTTGCAGATCGGCTATTTTAAATTCCCTAAATGTATACAGGGCTGAAGTGGTTAATGTATTTTTTTAAATAATAATCAAATCTACAAAGTAACTAGTAACTCAAGTTTTCAAATAAATGTAGTGGAGTAAAAGTACAATATTTGCCTCTGAGATGTAGTGGAGTAGAAGTAAAAGTATTGGAAATTGGAGATACTCAAGTAAAGTACAAATACCTCAAAATTGTACAGTACTTGAGTACATACTGTTACTTTCCACCACTGTTGTTAACCAATGTTGTATGCCTTTGTTAGTAGGTGGTAAATTGATAGCATCCTAGATTACAGGATACGTCAAAATGCATGACTTAATTAAAAGCAGTGAGAAAGGACAATGGGTTGCACATGAATTTCAACAATATAGATGTGTGGGAAAATATTACAGCCACAATTATTAAAGTTAGTCACCCGAATCCTACAGGACCACATGCCTTCTCTTTTAATTATATCTGAGCACATGATCTCATGGTAATTAAGGCTTTTCCTGGCATTACAGATGAGAAGGGATGGGGGTAGTATATCACCTCTGGGAAATGTAGTAATAGAAAAAAGAAGAAATATGATTAAATATGTAAATTTCTCTGGAACACTGAGGTCTGTATATACATATATATATACTTTTTTTTTTATCCCATGATTTTGTAACCCATTGTTTCACCCACCCATGCCTAAGCTGTAATCCTGGCCGCTATTCTCCCTCTGCCAGCCTGGGGAGAGCCCAGAACCATGAGCTCATGCTTCCTTCAATGCATGAGGAGTGAGCAGGCCGCTTCTTATCACCTGACAGGGGGGAGTTTCCCCGGTTGTACGTAGCGCATGGAAGGAACACGTTATTTCAACCAGTTCCTTTCCCCTCCATCAGGCGCCCCGGCTGACCAGGGGGAGGCAGTATAGAGACCAGGATTACTGCATGTTTTTTGTGAGGGTACCTATAGGGGACACGGGGAGAACATACAAACTCCACACAGAAAGGCCCTTTCGTCAACCCCACCTATATGGGCACTGATTGGGCCCCCAGCGCCCACAGCGTCGCGGCAGGCATCGAACCCAGAACCTTCTAGCTGTGAGGCGACAGCGCTATCGACTGCGCCAAAGAACCGTGCCCCTTGTATGTAATTATTTTTCAAGAGTAATAGTAACTAGAAGGTACTGTTCCTGAAGAAACAGTGTGGGATCGCTAAGAATGTTGATGGTATTGAGTATTGATAGTGTTAGTAGAGTTAAAGGTTTGAAAGGTTTAAAGGTTTTAAAGGTTTTAAAGGTTTTAAAGGTTTTAAAGGTTTTAAAGGTTCTAAAGGTTCTAAAGTTTTGAAAGGTTCTAAAGGTTTGAAAGGTTTGAAAGGTTTAAGAGGTTTGAAAGGTTTGAAAGGTTTGAAAGGTTTAAGAGGTTCTAAAGGTTTGAAAGGTTCTAAAGCTTTGAATGGTTCTAAAGGTTTGAAAGGTTTGAAAGGTTTAAGAGGTTCTAAAGGTTTGAAAGGTTTAAGAGGTTCTAAAGGTTTGAAAGGTTCTAAAGGTTTGAAAGGTTTGAAAGGTTTGAAAGGTTTGAAAGGTTTGAAAGGTTTGAAAGGTTCTAAAGGTTTAAGAGGTTCTAAAGGTTTGAAAGGTTCTAAAGGGTATTTACTTTAAATTATTTTTAGTCACTTTATTTACTTTAAAGTATTTTTAACTAATTTTTACAACTTTTAAGTATTTTTACTATTTTTTTCAACTTTTAAGTATTTTTACTCATGTTGAGTACTTTTAAGTATTTTTACTCAGTATAAGTACTCTTAAGTATTTTTAATCAAGGTACTTACTTTAAAGTATTTGTAGTCACTTTATTTACTTTAAAGTAGCTTTTACTAATTTCTACAACTTTTAAGTATTTTTACTCTTTTTATCAACTTTTAAGTATTTTTACTATTTTTTTCAACTTTTAAGTATTTTTACAATTTTTTTCAACTTTTAAGTATTTTACTCATTTTGAGTACTTTTAAGTATTTTTACTCAATATAAGTACTCTTAAGTATTTTTACTCAAGGTATTTACTTTAAAGTATTTTTAGTCACTTTATTTACTTTAAAGTAGCTTTTACTAATTTTTACAACTTTTAAGTATTTTTACTCTTTTTATCAACTTTTAAGTATTTTTACTATTTAATAAGTGAAATATCTCTAAAAGTACAAATTATTTCAAAAAAATTCTAATATGTCCAATATGTCCTAAGTAGGCTGAACGTTATAGAGTTGGAACGGAGTTTCTATCTAAAAGTATGAATTTCTCCATTGAAATGAATGGGAGTTTTTTAGAAGTAAAAAGTGAAATATCTCTAAAAGTACAAATTATTTCAAAAATTCAAATGGTAGCCGACATGTCCTGAGTAGGCCGAACGTTGAAGAGTTGGAACGGAGTTTGTAGCTAAAAGTATGAAGGACTAGTTAGCCGCCAAAAAACGGGGGGAAGTATATAAAAACGGTGTTGAAGATAACAGTAGTGTGATCGCTTTAGCGATCCCACAACTAAAGTTTTCAAATAATTGTAGTTGAATAAAAGTACAATATTTGCCTCTGAGATGTAGTGGAGTAGACGTAAAAGTATTGGAAATACTAAAAGTAAAGTAAGAGTACCAATTTTTTTTTACTTAAGTACAGTATTTGAGTAAATGTACTAAGTTACTTTACACCACTGAGCAGGACACAGAACAATGTAAATGCAATGTCAATACATAGTGCATGGTGATGTAGCTCAAATAAACTACACACTGGGTTTAGATGCTCAGTAACACCAGTCTGCAGATAACATTATGTTAGATGCAGGGTATTTGTTTGCTAGAGCACAGGTGGCTAGAGACTGTATTACAGATAGACACTCACTGTAGACGTCCGTTCGAGATAAAGGCAAAGTCAAAGGCATTCCGCTGTTTACTGACCAAATGAAAATCGACAAACTCAGCTACTAGCTCAACATTCTTATCAAAGTTGTGCATGCACGCACGCAACCACGCACACACACGCGCACACACGCGCGCACACACACACACACACACACACACACACACACACACACACACACACACACACACACACACACACACACACACACACACACACACACACACACACACACACACACACACACACACACACACACACACACACACACACATTCCTTAGTGGTAGATGGAAACAGTGTACAAGTGATTTACAAATACAGTACATAACACCAGATGAGCTGCAATCCTGACTGCTGACTTTGTCCCAGGTCTGTTATCATTCACACTTCCTCCTTGGTCTATCGATATTTCCCAGCATGTGTGTTCCATTTCACACTCTTGATTGTCAGTATTCTAACAAGCCCTCAACTTCCTATTCATGGAATATGTTCCTCTTTCTCTCTCCTCGTTTGAAGTTCTGACCATTCTGTAAAAAGAATGGACAGCGTTACGCCTACCTCACTAGACTCTACAGACCGCAAATTAAGCCTATTTTTCAGCCATTTCAAATCCGTCATGTTTCTATATCGCGTCTTATCCTACGCAACGAGAAATGAATGCTATTGGTTGTGTAACTTGTCAATCAAATCATCCCGCCCCTCCTAGAACATACCCTACTTAATCATCAATTTTGAAATACATGGGACCATAATTTACCAAAACGCATATCATGATGATTGAAAGAAGACTTTAAACAAGCGACTGGAAGCATATATATAGTATTCATGACAATGTTTATTAAGGTAATAAAATCAAGTTTAAAGTTCGGTATTAAACCCACCCACTTGCAGTGAGAGTTATTTCTTCTGACGCCAGCAGGGGTAAAACAGCGAAACGACAGGCCATTCATATGAACTGTCACTTCCTATATAAATCTGAATGTCATGAAACCTTTAAGCCTGTTTGGAAATTTTCTTTTATTGGTTTGCAGATTCTTGCTATTTCCCTTGTTAGTTTTCTCATTGTGTAGGACTTTAGGATCCCACAACAAAACATTATATAATCTGTTTCCAATGGGTGTACAGTATAGCTGTAATCAACTTTCTTTCTAAAATGATGACAAATTGTGCCGTGCAAGGAGCTGGTGTCTGTCCAGGTGTTTGCATGTGGTGTGTGACACATTGAATGGGAAGCATCATCTCCATAATTCAAACACAGGGGCATGTTTATTCAACATAATGTAACAAATCATATTCATTTATGTTTGCCAGAGCCATTCAACCAAAGCAGACGAAGGCAGCATCCGGTTTTTGTGTAGATTGGTGTGAGGGAGCGCATAGAATAGAAAGAGTGTGTGTGTGGGTGAGTTTGCTGATCATTTACATTCAAATGAATGTTTTTTTTTCTCCTCTGCTGTGTCCCAAAGGGAGAGGCAGAGGGAGAGATTGATTACAGAGTAATGTGTGATTCTATGTGCATCGCCATTCAGAGAATGCACTCCATCACTATTCAGAGAGAAAAATGTAAGTGTGCGTGCGTGTGTGCGTGTGTGTGTGTGTGAGAGAGAGAGAGAGTGCGTGTGCGTGTTTGATAGAGGCAAACTGCTGTTTGTGTCAGAGACAAGTTGTCGCATGGAGTTGTTGTGGAAGGCAAGTGTGTCTGTATCAGTGGTGGAAAAGGTATTCACATTGTTTACTTAAGTAAAAGTATCAATACTGCAATGTAGAAGTATTGGTATCAAAATGTACTTAAAGTACCAAAAGTAGAAAGTATACTCATTATGCAGAATGTCCCAAGTCCAAAATTCATAAAAAATCTTTTGAAAATAGCAGATTTACAAGCTAACAATGCGAGTGAGATTGTAGATCGGCTATTTTCAAATATATATATATATATATATATATATATATATATATATATATATATATATATACTGTAGGGTTGAAGTGGAAATGTATGTTTTGTGATATAATAATGATAATCAAAATCTACAAAGTAGCCTAACTAGTAACTAAAGTAGGAGTAAGTATAATATTTGCCTCTGAGATGTAGTGGAGTAGAAGTAAGAGTACTGAAAATTGGAAATATTCCAGTAAAGTAAAAATACCTCAAAAATGTACTTAAGTACAGTACTTGAGTAAATGTACTTAGCTACTTTACACCACTGCAATTATCCCACCAATCTTTGCTGCAGACCTTCATCCGTTGTACAAAGCGCTGACTATGGGAGGGGAGGGTGATGTTAACTGAGGTCATGTCAGAGATTCAGAGAGAGTGCGCACTGGACAACTGGGTCGGCGTGCGTGCAAAAGAGACAATTAATGAGCTGAGACATGAATTAATCAGTCACACTTTAAGTTGTATAGTAAATTCTATGTCCAATTTCGCGTGTGCATTCAGGGCAATGTAAGTAGTGCTAGTAGCCTACTAAGTTATTAAGAATGCAGTGTGTAGTAAATAATTCATAAGCCATACACAGTGGTGTAAAGTAACTATGTACATTTACTCAAGTACTGTACTTAAGTACAATTTTTAGGTACTTTTACTTTACTGGGGCATTTCCAATTGTCTATACTTTTACTTCTACTCCACTGCATCTCAGAGGCAAATATTGTACTTTGACTCACTAAAATTATTTGAAAACTTTGTTACTAGTTACTTTGCAGACATGAATTATTACATTATTAACCACTTTAGCCCTATTTTATACCTAGGATATTTGAACATAGCCGATCTACAAGCTCACAACGCGTCGTGATGCGACGCTTGAGCTTGTAGATCTGCTATTTTCAAACATTTTAGTACTTTTACTTTTGGTACTTTAAGTACATTTTGATACCAATACTTTTGTACTTTTACTCTAGTACATTTCGAATGTGGGACTTTTACTTGTAACAGAGTACTTCTACATTGCAGTTTTGATTGATGACTTTTACTTAAGCAAGACATTTAGTACTTTTTCCACCACTGGCCATACATTGTAATGTGCCCCTTTGTATGTAGCCTACTGTAAAATATCGCCATGCCAATTAAGATGTTTAATTTATAAGTAGAACTAAATTCTACTTAAGTACAGTACTTGAGTAAATATACTTAGTTACTTCACACCACTGGCCACGGGGCACCCACTTTGAGAAACCCTGCCCTATGGGAGGTAGTTGTGGGATCGCTAAAGCGATCACACTACTGTTATTGTCAACACCGTTTTTTGACGGCTAACTAGTCCTTCATACTTTTAGCTACAAACTCCGTTCCAACTCTTCAACGTTCGGCCTACTCAGGACATGTCGGCTACCATTTGAATTTTTGAAATAATTTGTACTTTTAGAGATATTTCACTTTTTACTTCTAAAAAACTCCCATTCATTTCAATGGAGAAATTCATACTTTTAGATAGAAACTCCGTTCCAACTCTATAACGTTCAGCCTACTTAGGACATATTGGCTACCATTAGAATTTTTTGAAATAATTTGTACTTTTAGAGATGTTTCACTTTTTAAATAGTAAAAATACTTAAAAGTTGATAAAAAGAGTAAAAATACTTAAAAGTTGTAAAAATTAGTAAAAGCTACTTTAAAGTAAATAAAGTGACTAAAAATACTTTAAAGTAAATACCTTGAGTAAAAATACTTAAGAGTACTTATATTGAGTAAAAATACTTAAAAGTACTCAAAATGAGTAAAAATACTTAAAAGTTGAAAAAAATAGTAAAAATACTTAAAAGTTGATAAAAAGAGTAAAAATACTTAAAAGTTGTAAAAATTAGTAAAAGCTACTTTAAAGTAAATAAAGTGACTAAAAATACTTTAAAGTAAGTACCTTGATTAAAAATACTTAAGAGTACTTATACTGAGTAAAAATACTTAAAAGTACTCAACATGAGTAAAAATACTTAAAAGTTGAAAAAAATAGTAAAAATACTTAACACATCGGGTGCCAAACACGGTCTGAACCGTGTTTGCGCAGAGTAGCGGTCCGGTGCCGAACACGGTCCAGACCGTGAAATATGTCTTTTTGTTTTTTTCGTTTTTCTCCACACGGGCGGGGCTAGAGCAGCTCTGGGAGTACCCATTGTGATCTTGAGAAGGATAGGCCAGATAGATCACCGGAAACAAAAACATGGCTCCCATCCACTTCCTGTCTATTTCCTTCTTTAAAACACCTATATCTCCGAATCTGTTTCCGGTGGGGAAAACCGGTCATGCGTGATGCGCGATCCCCCCCATTGTAACTCGCGAGTGAAATGTTATCGTTCCAGGCTGTAGCCAGGGTCATCGCGCAACATGAATGGATGTTTTTTTTTACATGGATTTGCTCCTCGTGGAGTCTAGAGCTTTAAACAGCAAAGCGCAGTCAATGGGGAGAATGCTGGCACCCAAAGTAAGTTGTTATGAAAAAATGCTGGCACCCAATGTGTTAAAAGTTGTAAAAATTAGTAAAAAATACTTTAAAGTAAATAAAGTGACTAAAAATAATTTAAAGTAAATACCCTTTAGAACCTTTCAAACCTTTAGAACCTCTTAAACCTTTAGAACCTCTTAAACCTTTCAAACCTTTCAAACCTTTCAAACCTTTCAAACCTTTAGAATCTTTCAAACCTTTAGAACCTCTTAAACCTTTCAAACCTTTAGAACCTCTTAAACCTTTCAAACCTTTCAAACCTTTCAAACCTTTAGAACCATTCAAAGCTTTAGAACCTTTCAAACCTTTAGAACCTCTTAAACCTTTCAAACCTCCTAAACCTTTCAAACCTTTAGAACCTTTCAAAACTTTAGAACCTTTAAAACCTTTAAAACCTTTAAAACCTTTAAAACCTTTAAACCTTTCAAACCTTTAACTCTACTAACACTATCAATACTCAATACCATCAACATTCTTAGCGATCCCACACTGTTTCTTCAGGAACAGTACCTTCTAGTTAGTTATTGCTCCACACTCCCTAGGAAGCAGGGAGGGAGGGGCGGGCTTTATAAGTCCTCCAATTATCCCTCCCCCCCCCCCCTTACACACACACACAGACACAGTTTGTTACAAGCTCTGCAAAGTTTGGAAGTAAAAGAGCAAAATAAACAACTCATAGTGCAACGTTACTCCACATGACCGTCGTGTAGAGTTGTCAGTGTATACCAGAGTGGTGAAAGCTGCTGCTTGTTGTGACAAGACTGTAGAAACAGGAGTGCATTTTCTCCATCTGACCAAACTGAGGTGAGTTTCTGCAGGTGACTTAGCTTAGCTAATTAGCTGCTTAGCATTAAAGGCATTGATGGAATTGCGTGTTTAATTTCACTCTTATTTTACTTGGTAAAGCAACAACTAGTCAGGATGAAGCAGTGTTGTGTTGTGTGATGTGATGTGAAGTGAATATGTTGTATTGTTGAGCTGTGTTTGATTGTGATGCTAAGACAGGCTATGCAGGCCTAGTCAGTGGTGTAAAGTAACTAAGTACATGTACTCAAGAACTGTACCATTTTGAGGAGCTTTTACTTTACTGGATTATTTCAAAATGTCAATACTTTTACTTCTACTCCACTACATCCCAGAGACAAATATTTTACTCCACTACAATTATTTGAACACTTTGGTTACTCTAGTTACTTTGTAGATTTGGATTATCATTACAAAATATACCACTTCAACTCGCAACGCGTCATATCGTAACGCTTTGTGCATAATGAGTACTTTAACTTTTGGTACTTTAAGTATATTTTGATGCCAATACTTTTGTACTTTTACTGAAGTAAAGTTTGAATACCAGACTTGTACTTGTAATGTGAGTATTTCAAAATTGCTATATTGGTACTTTTACTCAAGTAAAGATTTTTAGTGCTTTTTGCACCACTGGGCTGAGTAAATCACTTTACACATTCATCAGGATCCTGGGGTCTATTCCACGAAACCTGGATTAGGGATAAACCGGGTTTAAACCGGGTTTAATCGGCTATCCTGGCTTAAATTATCCAGGAATCGGTTCCACGAAAGCTGAGTTAGCTCGGCAGATTAACTTAGCCAGTAAACCTGGATATGTTTATCCATGATCCTGTTTCACAAAAGAAAATTGAAGCAATCCTGCCTTAGTTACCATGGCAATTTAGCTGTGAAGTTAGCCTGGTCCGGACCAGGCTAACAGCCAATTTAATTATATTACTGAAATAGTGTGACCATGAATCATAATGGTTTCACAATGACTCATGTGATATGTCATTGTCACTCTGTTTACACTATTTTCATATTAATATTTCATATTGTTAGTTGTTTGATAATATATAACAGATTGTATTTAGATTCTAAAAAAGGCTGACAATGTTGCAAGGGTGTTTTCAATTACGTTAGTGATAATAGTAATATATAAAGGCCTGTGTAGGAGTGATTATTCTGTAGCTTCACCATGGCATGCCCTTTTTTACTAGACGTGGTGGACGAAGAGGCGCTGATCCTACGTAGGGCACTGAGAAGGGAAAGGGTGTTTCGGGACCGGTACGACCCCTTTGCTTTCAATGACGATTACTTATATGAGCGCTACAGATTTTCGGGGGCAGGCTTACGCTACATTTGTACACTGCTTGGCCCCCGAATCTCTAACCCCACCGCAAGGAGCCAAGCCTTGACGGTGCCACAGATGGTATGTATTGCGCTGAGATTTTTTGCAAGTGCTACGTTCCTGTACACAGTTGGCGATGCTGAGCATCTCAGCAAAGCCGCTGTGTGCAGGACAATCCGAAAAGTGTACCTTGCCCTTAAACCATTGGCACCAGCGTTCATCACCTTCCCTGGCCATAAAACACTGAACCACATAAAGGAGGACTTCTATCAAATTGGCGGTAACATGAATTTAAGTCAAGATAGAATAATTATTATGTGTAACTTTCGAACAGTAATTATACTATTTATTGGATTTTTTTTTTGGCAGGTTTTCCCAATGTCCTTGGTGCTGTAGACTGTTCTCATATCAAAATTAAGAAGCCCTCAGGTGACCATGAGGCAGATTTTGTGAACAGAAAGTGGTTCCACAGCATCAATGTGCAAGTAAGAATGACTCATCGTTAATGTAAAATATATGCATTAATTACGTACATTAAATGACTTTAACACATCTTATTTTACCGTTTCAGATGATCTGTGATGCCGACCTCTTGTTCAGCAATGTAGTGGCACTGTGGCCAGGGGCAGCGCATGATGCCAGGATATTTAGATCCTGCACACTTAGCCAGAGACTGGAACTAGGTATAGTCACACCTCTTTGTTCATCATGATAGTTTCCAACGTTTTACCCTGCTATTTATGCAGCCCTAACTATTGGATTTTTGTTCTCAGGTGAATTACCAGGCCTGCTTCTGGGAGACAAGGGGTATCCCTGCGAGCCCTACCTCCTCGCCCTACCTTCCCAGAACCCCAGACCCAAGAAGAACGCAACTACAATTATGGCCATAACCGGACAAGGGCCCGAATTGAGATGGCATTTGGTGTTCTTAAGGCACGATTCACCTGCCTGCGCCACCTCCGAGTCACCCCAGACAGGGCATGCGACATCATTGTCGCATGCGCTGTCCTCCACAACATTGCTGGCATCAGGAACGAGAGGGTTCCCATAGTGGTGGAGGAGAGAGACTGGGATGACATCCCACACCGTTACCCTGACAACCCTGAGGGGACGGTTGACAGGGAACGATATGCGCACAGTTTTTTTGCTTAATTTTTTTCCCCTCCTTTTTCGGAGGTTAAAACCTGAATGCAATAAAGCATAATTTCTGTTACTTCTGTTACTGTGTCTATCTTATTTGACATTGAAGCACACCATTTAGGTTTCATTTTCGTATAATCCTTCACAATAACTACATCAATTATGACAACTATATCTAAATCAATGAAAAATGTAAGACTAATTGGTCCCAGACAATTTCAGTGGACCAATAACTATACTGTACATTAATGAGAGAGATGACATGCCTTTTTAATTTTGTTTATTTATCACGACTACGGTAACTCAAAATCAGCCCATCAGAACAAAGGAATGAGCCGTTTTCGATACATAATACACAGAATCAACAAAAATGTTAAGATGATAGGCCATGCATGGTGCAAAAAAAATAAAATTGCAGATCTACAATCTCACAGCCTGTTGCCATGCTGCTCCTTTCAGCATATAGATCTGCTATTTTCAGCTGGGACCTTGGGAGAGAGGGGAACAGACTACATTGTGTTACAGTCATGCTTACAGTGTGCATTTGAATGATGACCATACTTGTATTTTTGAGTGACTGGATTTCGAGGTCCAACTTCTCAATCTTCCTCTTTTTCATCTCCACATCCAGCTTCTTTATCTCCATATCCAGTTTGTGCTCTTGGTGTCTCTGCTTTTCAGTAACTATTTGTAGCTCACACAGCTCAATCTGTCTGCTCAGATGGGTGGCGTAAAGTCTTTTAATAGTTGTTGAATTCTGTTAAACACATATCAATTAGCACAGCAGCAGGAATTGTGCATTTGGGGTGAATGTCCTTAAGTTAATACTCACTGCATTGTCAGGCTGGGCTTCTGCAGGTGTTGGTTCCTGTTAGAAAATGAAATTTTCTATGACAACCACATCACTGACTTCTTAGCCAATATGGACCAAATAAGTATGTCTATTTATTTTACAGACGATTGACATGATACCTCTTCAGCCGACAGAGTCTCCTCATCTGCGTCCTGTTCAAAAAGGCCCTCCACCTGCACATTAAATAGAACAGTGGAATTTAGAGCGTATTGACCTAGTGGTGACAGGTGTCATTAACTTATAATACTCACTGGATCAACTGGTGGCTCAATTAGTATCAGGGCCCTTCCTGACACTGCAAGACAATGTCAGACCTTTAATAATTAATCAGACAGTCCACATAATAACACCATGAATGGTTGATTGTGTTCTATGTGCAGTAGGCTACTGAACAAATGTAGACCGACCTGCTACGAAGGGGGCAGACACGTCAGGGGCCACAGAATCGGTGGATGTCCCCCCCTGGATCCCTTGCACCGAAGGCCGCCCTTTATTAAAGGACAGGACCAAATCCTCAGCTGGGGTGTATTCTTGGGTGGGAGGCCCACCGCCCGTCCCACAGACGTAATTCTTCTTCTTAACAGCTAAAACAAATAAAAACAAAATAAAGCAAAGAAGAAATGTGAGCAGGCACCTAAGTGAATAAAATGTACAAATGAAGGTGGATAAATCAATGTATTGAGGCACTTACCAGTCTGCAAGATATTTTTATATTTGGTTTTGACCTGCAGCCAGGTCCGTACTGCGCCAGTCCTGCTTGTGCTTTATGAACATTAATAAGTTAAGATAATGAATTATTTCACAAATGAAACTAGAATACATTACAACCATAGGCTGTAGGCTATACAGTATGTGCCTTCCTCTCAGTCTCTCATATGGAAGAACACATTCTGAATAATTGGTATTGCCATGCAATCGTGATAGCCTTACATCAAGACTCTCATAGATGTATTTAATCAATTTCTTTTTTTATCAATGAGTCTTAGCGGACCACCCCCCCCCACCCAGTTTGCCCTGAAATGTCACCAGTAAAGCCTGTATTTCCCTAAACATGTACAAATGCAACATATAAGGTGCTTACCCACTTGCCCCAAATGTTAACTAGGTGTCCGGAGCATTAGTGCAATGTATTAGTCCATATATTTCAATAAATAAGTGTTTGAATCCCGTCTGTGGCCGAACGCCATTCCCCCCCTAGTTTTAATTCCTGTTTACATTGAGTGTAATTCTGGCTTTCACCAGATGCGCCCCGTCACTACCACCCATTGGCAACCTCCGACAGAATCGGCCACAGACGGCATTAAAACACTTCTCTATAGACAAATATGGACTGATACATTACATAAATACACCGGACACCTAGTTAACATTTGAGGCAAGCGGGTAAGCACCTTATATTTTACATGTGTACATGTTTGGAGGAATACAGGCTTTACTGGTGACATTCCAGGCAAACTGGGGGGGTGGTCACTAAGACTCTCGTAGATACGAAAATAAAAATCAGACTCGATAAAATACATCGGATCTAAGGCTACTATACGTAACATTACATGGCACTATGGATGGATTCTATGTAATGTAGCCATTGCATGGCTCATAATATAGAATTGTAGATTAGTAGGCTATAATTCCAATATTCACTTAAACTACTGAAGTTGCAGCCACAATGTACAATTGAATTATATAATTATGGACTTGTATATAAATATATTTTTGTAAGACTTACGCATTTAATCTGTCGGCAATAATTTGCCACGCTTTTTCTCTCGCTTTTATTAAAGCGGCCGTGTTTCCTTTTTTATTTATGACAGCTTTCACCTCCTCATAACCTTCTACCAGTTGTTGCTGTTCACTGGGAGTAAAACACGCAGCTCTTGTCTTTTCCATGGTCATTGGTTGATAGATCAAGGAATCTATGCTCTACCTCATGGGCTTTTGTAGGAAATCGTCGACGCCCATTCAGCCTGGTTTAACGATCCTGGCTCAACAAATACGCTCCTTCTCAGCCAGGCTTGGCGTTCGTGGAACTGAATAAACCAGGCTGAACAGCGCAGGCTTGTCAAACCTGGATTTGCCTTTCAAACCAGGATAATTTAATTCCGCTTTCGTGGAATAGACCCCTGGATGGCTTGGTTCCAGGCTTAACATCATTTATAATAAATATTTTCGGAAATCTCCATGGGAAAAATGTATGGGTTTTCTATTTGTGACACCTCAAAATGGCCGCCACTGCTATGCCTTATAAGTGTATACGGGTATATTTGCACATTTATAAAGTTACAATGTAATGACTTTTAATACTAAATTGGCCAAATGGTCAAATATTACGTAAGAAAGAGGCAAACATTGTGAAAATAGCCGATCTACAAGCTCTACGTATACTAGGCTGTGTATGCTGTGACAGGATACAGTGTACGTATGCTAGGCTGTATATGTTGTGACAGGATACAGTATACATATACTAGGCTGTGTATGTTGTGACAGGATACAGTATACATACTGTATATAGGCTGTATGTTGACAGGATACAGTATACGTATACTAGGTTGTGAATGCTGTGACAGGGTACAGTATACGTATACTAGGCTGTGTTGTGACAGGATACAGTATACGTATACTAGGTTGTGTATGTTGTGACAGGATACAGTATACGTATACTAGGTTGTGTATGCTGTGACAGGGTACAGTATATGTAATACTAGGCTGTATGTTGTGACTGGATACAGTATACATATACTAGGCTGTATATGTTGTGACAGGATACAGTATACATATACTAGGCTGTATGTTGTGACAGGATACAGTATACGTATGTGGCTCTCAGTTACTTGAATTAATCTTTCTTTCTTTCTTTATTTCATTCACTCAAGGCTGGCAGAGGTGTTGCAGGGGACACACCCCCCTCCCCCCTCCTCTTCATTATACGTGTGGACTATGAAGACAGGCCATCAGTGGAGGAGGGGAGCAAGAACTTCACTACTACAACTAGGAGGTCTAGATGACTCTCTAATGTAGTATTTTTTCTTATTTTATAAACACACCCACAAACACACCCCACACACACACACACCCAACCACCCATTCACCCCCACACACGTACATATGACGATGCAGATGTCATCTGCATCGTAAATGCCTTGAAGACTGAGGTTCTCACCTGTGTAACACCCTCCCAGACCATCCACCTCTAATAAAGTACTGGTGAAGCTAACCAGAGAGATGTAAAGTACTGGTGAAGCCAACCAGATGTACGGAGGATGGAGATGTAAAGTACTGGTGAAGCCAACCAGATGTAAGGAGGATGGAGATGACGGGAGACGCCCGCTGGAAGGCTCATCCGAGGATGCCCTGCCTTAGAGAATGAGATCTGGAGAACTCTCTCTATCCATGGTTTTGTCTGCATGGGGGATTCCTCCGAAGACTTGGTCCGCACGGTTGAACAGCCGAAGACCTTGTCCTTCTCTGGGTTTCCCCTGAAGACGGCTGATGAAGACGGCTCAAAGTAGGAACCTCTTTAGGGCTGTCACGATTATGACATTTTAATTGACTTTTTAATTGTCGCTCAAATAATTGTAACTAGGCCGAATTAATTAATTATTGCGTTGTACACGTAACATTATTAATAAAAATGTGTCTGTCTTCGTAAACAAAAGGTGCACGTGTCAGATATGACAAATAACTTGCATAACTCAATAACTTTATACTTGTAAAAAAAGTGGAGAACATGGAAAAAAACACATTTTTTTTTAAATGTTTGAAAACATATGGACATTTTTCAACATGGAAATGATTATGTCGATTATCCGAAAAGGTATTGCGATTATCTCAAATACTTGCGACCAGGTGATTATGTAATAATTGTGACATACCTAATGTTTCCTTTTCCTTTGCTGGATGCTGCTGCTGCGGTTGCAGTTTGTGTTGTATGATGTTTTTGTTGTGTGTTGTTCGTGTTTGATGCTGTTCGTGTCATGTGCTGATGTGGTTCAAGATGTACAGTAGCTCTGTTGCTGCCATGTTGGGGCCCGGTGTGGCAGTGAAACATGTTCAGCGACTGTTGGTTTGTGGCTCTGGAATTGAAGGCTGATTTGAATCTACGCTAGAGTGTGTGTGTGTGTGTGTGTGTGTGTGTGTGTGTGTGTGTGTGTGTGTGTGTGTGTGTGTGTGTGTGTGTGTGTGTGTGTGTGTGTGTGTGTGTGTGTGTGTGTGTGTGTGTGTGTGTGTGTGTGTGTGTGTGTGCGCATTTGCATAATTTTTTTTTTAGACATAGTCCTCTGTAAATCTGGGCCATTTGAAAAGGTCACTTTTTGGTAGGTACCAAAAGGTCACTTTTTTTCTGGTGCAAAGTGTGTGCATTCATGATTTGAGGCATTTTGTTCCATATATGTGTTTTGCAAATATGACCTGCTGGTGAACAAAATCTGTAGGAGTATTATCAAAAATGTGTTTTGCAAAAAGCGGCCTTCTGGTGGTGCTATAACAGGCCCATGTGAAAAATGTGGGGCAGATGTTCTGAATTGGCATCCAGGGAGTGTGTGTGTGCACAGTTTCGCTGCAATCAAGCCAACAGTGCCGAAGATTAGCTGTACACAGACAGACAGAATGACACACGGACGGACGGACGGACGGACGGACAGGGTGCAAAACATACTCTCGCCATGCCTGAGACAATAAAGTCTAAATCGTACACGCAACCTCATAGCAAAACACAAATTGATAAAACAAAGAAGGGCTTTTCAGATGTTTGTCAAAATGAGCTTGCGAGACAACCTTTCCTCAGTAAGATTTAGACCTCGGAACCAGAGATGGGGACTCGAGTTAGGGACTCGGATTCGAGTCGCACTCGAGTCGCCAAAAACGAGACTCTCGACTCGACTCTGACTCGCCCCTCAAAGACTTGAGACTTGACTCGACTCGAGCCTCAAAGACTCGTGGACAATCTTTATATTATGTTTTTTTTTTTGACAAAAATAAATGAATGAAATGCCCAAAAAACTTCCACTCCCCTGTCCCCCCCCCCCCCCCCCCCCCGCAAAGAAACCTCCGCTCCAGTGCGCGCTGCGCGGAGCCGGCTTCAGTCAAGCTGTTTCGTGCTGCTCATTAACGTAAACATGGAGAGGCGAGCGCAACAGCTGCTATGTGTGTGGCCGCCGCGGCCTTTCATCATAAAGTTTAAATATAAAAACTTCGAAATTAAACAAATATGTTTAGCTCAGAATCAGCTATATAACCTCAGTTATCTTGGCATATGCTTACATTTTTTATAAGATGGTCGGATCATCTGTGACAGCACGTTTAGGAAACATCGGATTTTCATTTCGTTAAACCCAGCTGGGTGAATATTCAACACTTCACCACGGTAAACGCTACGCTCATGTAATGTTCACTGCATAAAAGCTGTGGTTCTCAAACCTTTTCAGGACGTTTTTCAGGCCGTGACCCCCCAAAAGAATCATATTTGAACTGGGGATCCACATTTAGACAGTTTTTTGGTGCGCAACACAGCCCTCGTTTAAGTGAATTGCTTTCACCTGCTCTGCTGTTGGACTGCTGTGCAGAGTGTGCGCAACAGGGCATATCTCCGCCAAGCCAGGGTGACCTACCCAGGCCCATGAAATTCATATGCAGGCATAGTAGCCAATTAGAATGAAATCTGCAAAAACTGACTCATATACTGATACAGAACCATATTGGCTATATATTATCGCTGTCGGGTGGAAATCTTGTATGTTCCTTTTTTATTATTATTTAAAAACAATTAAAAATCGTGAAAATAGCCAATCTACAAGCTGTAATTATTAATAATTAAGAAATACTATATTTTAAAGAGTGAAAAATCAACTAAAGTCATTATTAGTGCAAGTTCAATCACATTTCATTTGAATGAAAATAAATTGTGGGGAAAATACATAAAATCTCTAATCTGTGAATCAATGTGATTTATTATGACCTGTCTATACTTTTACATCTATGCCCCCCCCCCCCAATTTTTTTTTTTTAAAAGACTTTAAAAAGACTCGAGACTTGACTCGGACTCGACCCTCAAAGACTCGAGACTTGACTCGGACTCGAACCTCAAAGACTTGAGACTTGACTCGGACTCGACTCGACTCAACCCTCAAAGACTTGAGACTTGACTCGACTCGAGCCTCAAAGACTTGAGACTTGACTCGGACTCGAGCTCAGAGACTCGTGGACATCTCTGCTCGGAACTGACTAAAAGGATTTAGCAGAAGATCAAGGACTGGGCTACTGGGCGAGTATAAGGACATAAAAGCGCTGGAATGTAAGCCAGCGGCCAAGAAGTCGACCTCCCACTCAAGGTCTTGACAGACCCGTAAAAGCCAAAGGAACTTCAATGGCTCGACAGTGGTGACTGTTGTGCTATTAATCTCCAGTGGGAGCAATAAGGGCTTTCCTGCCTGACGACCACAATCATCTCATCTCTAACAGCCCTTGGTGCATTAACCCTTTTAGACCAGGGAAAGAATCTGTGTAATCTGTGTTTTTATTTCCTTGGCTATTCAAAAATAGCAGATCTACAAGCTCATAGCGCGGCACCGAGTGCCGCGCTACAAGCTTGTAGATCTGCTATTTTTGAACAGCCCTTGGTGCATTATGGTCAAGGTTGTTGTGGCTGCACCAGGACGATTACAAATTTAAGCTGACTAAATAATTGTCACTCAAATAATTAAGATTGACGATTTAATTGTGTGTTTGGCCTTGAACATTGGAACATATGATGTGACAAACAACTGAAATATGCAAAGAAATTATTGACATATTTAATTATAAAGTAAAAAAAGCAGTAGCTGGTCTACAAGCTTACAACGCGTCAGGAAGTGACCCGTTGTAAGCTTGTAGAGCTGCTATTTATGCCTTTTTTTTTAATATTTGAAAATGTGTGAAGAATTTTCAACATGGAAACGATTATGACGATTATGCAAAAAGAATTGCGATTATCTCAAATAATTGCGATTAGACGATTATGTAATAATTGTGACAGGCATATCAGTACATCAGGCCGTACTCCAGCGTTCGCGCGTCTTACTTGTTTAGACACTTAACCTATTTAGACCGGGAACGCAACTGTCATTTTAAGATTTCTTTGGCCATTCCAAATAGCAGATATATACAAGCTCATAGAGTGCCGCGCTACCAGCTTGTAGATCTGCTATTTATGAAGGTTTTTGCAAATCTTTGGATATATATATATTTTTTTAAAGCAAACATTTTTAACTCAAATCTTTGCTTCTGGGGTATTCTACAAATGTCTTCTAAATCCTAACATTTTTTTAAAAAAACGTTTGTTGCTATAATATCAGTGGTTCTCAAACTTTTTCATGTCAGGGACCACCCAAAATGATGTATTTGGCTGCGTAAATTTGAGTTACAAATGTTTGCTATAAAAAAAAAAGTTGTTATATATTCATAGATTTGCACACATTTTCACGATTTCCCCCAAAAAAGCAGATCTACAAGCTCATAGCGCGGCACTCAGTGCCGTGCTATGAGCTTGTAGATCTGCTTTTTTGGAATAGCCAAATAAATCTGAAAATGACACAGATGTTCCCGGTCTGAATGGGTTAAAGCAAAGTAAAATACCCATTCATATTGTAAAACTATTTTGTAGCCTACACTGTGGAGCTATTCTAACCACTATTTTTTTGTGGATGCCTTCAGAAAACTCATCCAATTTACTGCAGTAGCAAATGAGTCTCAGCAGCCTTCCGTAGCAATTTACAACCTGGAAAAGTGCAAAAACAAGATTTTTCTTACAGTACTTCACATAATAGAGGCAGTGCTGCACATCCCAAATGAAGCTGAATTCTCCAATTCTGTTTTGTCATGGAGGTCAACCATGTTCTGCCTTAAGAAGGGCAATTGCATCTTCTCAGCAGATTATCCTGCTTCCCACATCAATTTGCATTGTTGCAGTTCTTCTGAAAAAATATACTCAAATGTTTTACTTAAAGTAATACTAGGTAACGTTTTCAACAAAACTAAAGTTAAATTGTATATCTTTTGCGAGTGGCAAAAGTTTCACAACACCCACTCCGTGAATTTCACCCCCGGAAGCCTTTTATTTATATATTTTCTATTGAACGTGTACGGGGGGGACTTTCCCGGGAAAATGACGTTCCTGGCCAACGTCATGACGTCGTGGCCGACGTCCTCAGGAACTACCGCAACGGTTTCCTGTTTGGCCAGGAACTACCGCGCTATTAACAAAAAGGAACCTCACGCTGATTTTAAGATAATGTAGGATTAGAAGATCGAAAAAGAACAGAAAAAGAAAGCACAGCTCATGGTAACTAATGCTCCACTGGCTAAGAGAAACGATCCGTAGATAGTATAAAACAATTAAAAGATCGCTTTTTGAAACGCTTCCGGCTTCCGGTGAAAACGAATGGAATTCTGGGTAATCGAGGACTCCGGAAATTGTATGCAGTGACGGTAGTGACCAGCAGAGGTTGCTAAAAATCGTTAGTTGTGAATTTGCATTGTACAACTTTAAGTAAAAGTATCAATACTGCAATGCTAGAAATGCTCTGTTACAAGTAAAAGTCTGGAATTCAAGATTTACTTGAGTAAAACGTACAAAAGTATTGGCATTAAAATGTACTTAAAGTACCAAAAGTAAAAGTACTCATTGTGCAGAATGTCCCATTTCAAGTTTTCAAATGTATAAAAATATTTTGAAAATAGCCGATCTACAAGCTCACTGCGACGCATTGTGAGCTTGTAGATCGGCTTGTAAGCTTGTAGATGAGCTTGTAGATCAGCTTGAACGGCTATTTTCAAATACTAGTGATGTGCGGGTCGGGTTTTTTCATGACCCGCCCCGCCCCAAACCGCCACGGAACCCAACCCGCCACGGAACCCAACCCGCCTCAACCCGCCCCGCGAACCCTATGTAAATCTATGGCTCAACCCGCCCCGCGACCCACGGTGGGAATATATATATATATATCATATAGCGCTCTTTTTAGTACCCAAAGTCGCTTTAAATGTCTACAGTAGCACAACATTGTCATGGGCTAAATAAACAAGCATGTTGTTCAAAATAGTTTTTTTTTTATTTTTTTTGCGTGTGAGAGCGGCTGACCCGCTCACCCGCAGCCCGCATAATTGCCTCTGAAATCCTGACTCGACCACCCGCGGGTTACGGGTCGGCCCGCTCATCACTAGTATATACTGTATAGGGCTGAAGTGGTTAATGTACGTTTTGTAATAATAATCAGAATCTACAATGCTTGTAGATCGCCTATTTTCAAATAGGGCTTAAGTGGTTCATTCGTCCATGTGTTGTTATAATAATCTATATCTGCAAAGTAACAAGTAACTAAAGCTGTCAAATAATTGTTGTGGAGGGAATGAATACAATGTTTGGATCCGAGATGTAGTGGAGTAGAAGTAAAAGTATTGGAAATTGGAAATACTCAAGTAAAGTACAAATACCTCAAAATTGTACTTAAGTACAGTACTTGACTAAATGTACTTAGTTACTTTCCACCACTGCTTCTGATGTGGTTTGACTACTGAGAGAAAACAAATCACATTCACTTTCAACTGCTGCATGGCCAACATGTTGACAGATAATTGGGCATTTAAACGTTTTGCAACTTGGAAACCAAATGCAGTTGGTGCTCGGTGCTCAACCTTGTTGAGGTTATGATGACCTCACAAAGGTTAATTACTTAGTTACACAAAACAGAGCTAGAACCACATACAGTAAATATGTGTATATAAAATGTGTACAGCTGAACACACTGATATTTACTCTGTGAAGTGCAGCGTGTCTCATGTGCACGCCTTGCTCACACAAACCTCAGGCAGGCTGTTTGCGTGTGTGTGTGTGTGTGTGTGTGTGTGTACTTTAGTAACGGTGTGTTCAAAAGCCTTCATTTAAAAAAAGAGATGCACTGAGAAACTGTGGGGGCCTAACATCTTTTTTTTTCAGGCAGTTCAACTTGCTCGCTCTGCATAGAGTTAAAGATATTACATGTAAACAGTTAGTTTCTTCAAACCACTGGTTGGCTTTCCCTCTATCTGTCTGTCTCTCCGTCTATCTCCATGTATCACAGCCTTTCCTCTCTACATCTGTCTAGCTGTCTATCTGTTGGCTTTCAGATCGGTGTCTGAAATTGACCCCTGTCTGTCCGTTAGTAGCTGCAGTGCTGAGCACTGAGTCACTCTGTCTGTTATATGTATCAATCTGTCTGCCACTGGGGATGTGTCTGTTTATGCTTTCACTATGTCAGTGGTGTAAAGTAACTAAGTACATTTACTCAAGTACCGTACTTATAAGTACAATTCTGAGGTATTTTTTACTTTACTTGAGTATTTCCAAATTTCGGTACTTTTACTTCTACTCCACTACATCTCAGAGGCAAATATTGTACTTTTACTCCACTACAATTATTTGACAGCTTTAGTTACTTGTTACTTTGCAGATTTAGATTATTATAACAAGACATGCACGAGTGAACCACTTAAGCCCTATTTGAAAATAGCAGATCTACAAGCTCACAATGCGTCGCATCGCATGCGATGTCTGCTATTTTCAAAAGATTGATGTTGAACTTGCACTTTTACT
Organism: Gymnoscopelus braueri; assembly: GCF_963280865.1. Taxonomy (NCBI): domain Eukaryota; kingdom Metazoa; phylum Chordata; class Actinopteri; order Myctophiformes; family Myctophidae; genus Gymnoscopelus; species Gymnoscopelus braueri. Next base: position 28,799,929 of record NC_137625.1, read on the forward strand.
CAAGTAAATTTGGATAACTGGACTTTTACTTGTAAGGGCACGGTCCCACCGCACCTTTATTTTACCTCTGGGGCGGAATCTGCCAATGCTTTGTCAATGCAAATGCATGGATTCTTGGAAAAAATGCACAAGACCATGAATCCACGCATTTGCATTGACAAAGCATTGGCAGCGCCCCAGAGGTCAAATAAAAGTGCGGTGGGACCGTGCCCTACCAGAGTATTTATACACTGCAGTATTGATACTTTTGCTTAAGTAGAAATATGTGAGTACTTTTTCCACCATTGTCTAATGCATCTGTCTAGCTGTCTATCTGTTGGCTTTCAGATCGGTGTCTGGATTGACCCATAACAGACAGAGTGACATACTCAGCACTGCTGCCACTAACACACTGTATCATTCTGTCTGCCCCTGGGGATGTGTCTGTTTATGCTTTCAGTGTGTGTTTGTGTGTTTGTGTGTTTGTGTGTGTGTGTGTGTGTGTGTGTCAGTCAGTCTGGCACTCTTGGTGTTTACCAACGGTATGAATCGTGAGAGGCCGAGGGATCTGCTATCAAAGCACAAAGGAGACATGGTGGGATGACAAATGTCACACACACACACACACACACACACACACACACACACACACACACACACACACACACACACACACACACACACACACACACACACACACACACACACACACACACACACACACACACACACACAGACCTGGCTGTCTGTGCGCACCTGTGCATTGGAACACCCATGTGATGACGTTATTGAGTGGTCTAGGGTCACCCTATTGTATGTCAGTGGTGGGAAAAAAGTACTCTATTGTTTTACTTAAGTAAAAGTATCAATACTGCAATGTAGAAATAGTCTGTTACAGGTAAAAGTCCGGAATTAAAAATGTACTTGGGTAAAAGTACAATAGTATTGGCATCAAAATGTACTTAAAGTACCAAAAGTAAAAGTACTCATTAGGCAGAATGCCCCATTTCAAGTTTTCAAATGTATAACAATCTTTTGAAAATAGCAGATCTACAAGCTCACAATGTGACGCATTGTGGGCTTGTAGATCGGCTATTTTCAAATGTATATAGGGCGGAAGTGATTACTGTATGTTTTGTAATAATAATCTCAATCTACAAAGTAACTTAAAGTTTTCAAATAATTGTAGTGGAGTAAAAGTACAATATTTGCCTCTGAGATGTAGTGAAGTAAAAGTAAAAGTATTGGAAATTGGAAATACTCGAGTAGAGTACAAATACCTCAAATTGTACTTAAGTACAGTACCTGAGTACATGTACTTAGTTACTTTCCACCACTGTTGTATTTTGAGGCTTGGACCTAGTATAGCCCTGACCACTGTGCTGTGTTGGCAAACAGTATGATTTATCCTTGAGTCTTGAATGGCTTGATCATTATCCTCCGAGTGAATGCTGCAGATTGTTATTGTAATGAATGTCCCTAGACTAGAGCTTTCACTGAAAGCTTTTTTACTTCCTGGCACTTACTGTGTCCCATGGTCAATTATACTTGACATTGAATTATGTGTGTGCGTACATGTGTGTGTGTGGATGTTTCATTTTACTTATGTATGTATGTATTTATTGTCTCCGCCAGGCTGAAAGGCATGGCCGAGATTTTATTTTGCACCCTGTCCGCCCGTCCGTCCGTGTGTGTGTGTTTGTCCGTGTCCGAACAGCTAATCTCCGGCACTGTTGGCCTGGTCGCTGCTATTATAGCGCCACCAGGAGGCCACAATAACCTACCTGACCTGGCGGAGACCTGTCTAGTTTATTTAATTAGGAAACGGCACGTTGACATTCAGAACCTCTTTTTCAAGGGAGTCCTGGCCAAGACAGCAGCATAAAAAGTATCATATAAAATAAACATAAACATAAAAAAAGACAAACCTAAAAAAAGACAAAGTCTTAGGAATGTGAAAAAAATATCCATGAATTCAAGTCTCTATGGGGTGACTAATCGATAGAGAAAAAGTCATTTTGGGGGTGAACTACTTTAAGCATTGACAAAGACACTTTTGGGGAACTGGAGGAGACGGGGGGGTGTCAATGAAAGCTTTGGTTCACAAACTAGCTCCCAGAGGGCACCCGCCCTTCTGCCGCTAATCCTGTGTTCAGATCCACCACAACGGAGGCCGGTCCCCTAACTCACTACTACAGCATTGAGGAGAAGAAGAAAATAAAATCAATGAAGGGTAATAAAAATGTTATTTATACCGTACAAGTAGTGCCGTGTTCAAAGAACTCAAGGACAATGTCCACAACAGCACAACAGTTTAAGGTCAATAAATACATGATGTAAGAGCAAGATGGCCACCATGTGAATGTGGTCGCTGCTGACAATTATGATCCATTACATGTCAACGATTTAGCCACATGAACCCTAGCATCCCTATTCTGAACATGTCATAATACTAGAATATTCAGCAAAAATATGCCAACCGATTTTGTGTAGAGGGAAAAAAAGGAGGGGACAAAGTAAAGGAGGACCACGGTCAGTGAAGTGAAGTTTTTGTTTTGTTTTATGACCTCAATTACACCCAAGCAAACTGAACTTTGAACATTCGGTGGATTTTCTGTGGTCTGGGGTTTTCTTATAATTAGGCAAAAAAAAGCGCTGTGATTGGCCCCTGACTTTGACGTCATAGTCCCTAGGGGGGGGCGGGCGTGGGGCAGAGCAGAGGCGATGATTGACAGCAAAAATCCCCCGCAGGCAGCTGAAAAGGCCTCGGAACACCGAGAGAAAAAAACCTGCCATGGCTCACTTGAGTGGATTTTTCAGTTAAAACATGCACGTTTGAAGGACCATTATAAAGACTTTGAATGTTTTGTAAATCTGAATGAAATGAAACCTTTCATGAAACCTTTGACAAGCATACTACCTGCCATAACCGTAATGGATGCCTTATGAACGTTTTGGTACAGTAGTGTCTAAGCAGAGAAGGAGGCAAATGAGGAGACACAAGTTCAGACCTAAATTTGTAGGTGAGACAATAAAAGTAGCCTTGAGAACCAATGGTTCCCGAGCCATGTCAGGAGCTCGTGTTTCCGTAGCGTGAGGCAGTGTGATATACAAGTACACCCCCTGGACATGATGCTAGTATGTCACAGGGACTTACTTACCCCCAATCTAACCCTTGGCCTTGATGCTGAGTGCCAAGCAGGGAAGTATTGGGACTGGGTACCGTTCTTATCGTCTTGGTTATGACTCGAGCAGGGATTGAACCCTGACCCCCCCGGTCTCAGGGCGGACACTCTAACAACAACAACACCGAGCCGGACGAGACGATAACATAGAAAAGATGATCCCTTGATGTATCCATCGGCTCATATCATGCACGAAAAAGACAGGAGACAAGCGAGGGAGACTCGACAGAGGAGAGATGGGCCGGTGAGCAGGAACACAGGACTTGTAGCGATGATGAAACCAACTGCATTTTTATTTTACGACACCATCGCTGTAAAAAACAAACAGAATTTTTATGTATGTTCTTGTTTTGATCATAATGTTTGAAACGAGCGACGGCGCTGTACAATAAAATATAAATCAGGCAGTGGTGTAAAGTAACTAAGTACATTCACTCAAGTACTGTATTTAAGTACAATTTTGAGGCACTTTAACTTTTACTGCCTATACTTTTACTTCTACTCCACTACATCTATATTGTACTTTTACTCCACTACAATTATTTGAAAACATTAGTTACTTTGCAGATATAAATTATTACATTATAAAACATACATTAACCACTTTAGCCCTATTTTACACCTACAAGCTCACAATGCGGCGCATCACGACGCGTTGTGAGCTTGTAGATCTGCTATTTTCAAACATTTTAGTACTTTTACTTTTGGTACATTTTGATACCAATACATTTGTACTTTTACTCAAGTACATTTTGAATTCCTTACTGTTACTTGTAACAGAGTACTTCTCCTTTGCAGTATTGATACTTTTGGGTACCTTTTCCACCACTGAAATCAGTCTTCAGACACACATGCTGATAAAAACACACACGCAGGCCAACACACATGCTGTGAACACCGTTGTCTATGGTAATGAGTTGGGCAAGCAGACAAGACTGTGGTGCCCTGGAACCACTTGCTGAGCAGACTGGATAATCCTTACGTATGTGTTCAAAGAGGACTCAATTTCCAATACTTTTACTTTTTCTCCACTACATCTCGGATCCAAATATTGTCCTTTTACTCCACTACATTCATTTGAAAACTTTAGTTACTAGATATTTTGTAGATTTTGAGTATTATTACAAAACCTACATTAACCACTTCAGCTCTGTATGCATTTCGGCCATTTGAAAATAGCCGATCTACAAGCCCACAATGTGTCGCATCGCGATGCATTGTGGGCTTTTTCGGTGGGCGTAGATCTGCTATTTTCTAAAGATTATACATTTGATAACTTGAAATGGGACAGTCTGCATAATGAGTACTTTTACTTTTGTACATTTTTGTACATGTTGATGCCAATACTTTTGTAATTGTATTCAAGTAAATTTTTTATTCCGGACTTTTACTTGTAACAGAGTATTTCTACATACTGCAGTATTGATACTTACTAAAAGTAAAGTAATTGAGTACTTTTTCCACCACTGTATCTATTCCCTGTATTTCTCTCTGCGGTGCTGTCAAATAAAACCAGAAATCACTCTAAAATTTTGTTGGTTCATTGCCCAAAACCATTGTGGTTCTAAATGTATTTAACGCAAAAGAAACATGCCCATACACACACACCACACTCCAGGGTGTGTGGAACAGTGTTTTTCGTACGATTTGAAAAAAGAGTAGAGATCCAAGCACTCAAACAATAACAGTGTTGTATTATGCTTGAGCCATAAAGATGAATTATAGTCACCGCCATCAGATATTGAGTGTTCTGTACAAATATGATGTGATCCTCAAAAACAGGGTTATTGGATTACACTATCGTACCAATTCTACAATGCATTGTAGAATTGATGTCTGATTGCCGTGAAACTTTGCACGCACATCCACACTAGGCCAAGGAAGAAATGCCACCCTACCTAAATGTTTTTAATCTGCACAACAGACCGGTTCACGGCCATTTTCACCTGACAAGTTTTCCGGCCATGTTGTCATTTTCTTTGCATAACACAGTTTTTGCTACTACTCCTCCAAACCTCACACAAATTGGTACACATTATCTCTGTAGTCATGTGATCAAGATGTATCTGTCAGATTTCTCATACTCCATTCCGATTGGCTATTGTCGCACGCACGCACGCACGCACGCACGCACGCACGCACGCACGCACGCACGCACGCACGCACGCACGCAGTGTTTGGGTATGGTTAATGTGTGTTGCATGTATCTCTGTCTTCCATGGATGCTGATCATCACCATCTGTTAGACAGCAACACAGAGCTATGTCAACACAGTAGGGGACATGGGACATGGAAAAACACACTTGGCATTCTGGAGTGTGTGTGTGCATGCGTGCGTGCATGTGTGTGTGTGTGTGCGTGCGACCGTGCGTGCATGAGAGAGAGTGTGTGTGTGTGTGTGTGTGTGTGGTCAGCCTGTGTGAGCAGATAAGAAAGATAAGACGACCCGTGGCTGGTGCCGACAGTGTGGCAAATGGGTATTGAAACCGTTTCAAATATTCTGAATCAATATGTATTGAAAAGTCTATGTGTGATAACACTGAAACAGATTGCTGCACACACTAGAAGTAAGTATACACAATGGCCACTGAATAAGAAGTAGGCATTCAATGTACTTTTCAAGATTCAAGATTTCAAGGCTGTTATTGTTACTGAGCATTGTTTATGAGCATATTTAGTTTTGCTTCCTCAGAAGCCTCATACATTGTTGCAGCAATAATAAACAGTAGCAAAGAAATAAAGTCAAAGGAAGAAAATAATAATAATAGAAAAATAGTAGCAATCATACAACAAAGATGTCAAAAATGGTATGGTGGTCTTAGCACACATTGTGCCACACACTGTTCAAATGGGGGTTGCGGTCAAATATCAATTTCTGTTCCTTGACATGAAGATGTTTGAGAACTACTGCCCTACTTGTGTGTGTGTGTGTGTGTGTGTGTGTGTGTGTGTGTGTGTGTGTTTGCGTGGGTGTGTGTTTTAGTAATTTAGCTGATGATTCTTCTCTTTCTTTTTCCTCCTCCATGAGTTAGTGGCTATAATAAGAATGTGACATTTATGTGGTAAAAATCTGTCTCTCCTGCCCCCCCACACACACACACACACACACACACACACACACACACACACACACACACACACACACACACACACACACACACACACACACAGAGATAGATACACACACACAGATAGATATGAGGCAAGAAAAACATCTTGCTTTGGAGCAATCTGTATTTTCCATTTAAGACTCCTAAGCCAGCTATATTTAGTCATGAAGTGTGATATGTGATAGTTTTGGGGGTTGGCTGTGCTAGAAGTTAATTAACATTCACACACACCCTACACCGCACGCGCGCGCACACACACACACACACACACACACACACACACACACACACACACACACACACACACACACACACACACACACACACACACACACACACACACACACACACACACATACACACACACACACACACAGTAGCATTTCTAGGGCCAGTAGGTTTTTACAGTTTCTATATATATATATATATTACACACACACACACACACACACACACACACACACACACACACACACACACACACAGTGTTCATGCTGGTCCCAAGGAAGACTGGGCACAGAGTACATGCCAAAGAAAGAAATAATATAAACAGCTAGCAAAGGACTGCAGGATCTGCAGGCCATAGCTTTATCTTTAAATACTTTGACAGAGGCCAAAACAAAACATTAATCTATGTGCTTATATAGCTCTAAGGCGTGGGTTTTCATTAATAATGCATTGTGTATTTGTGATAAATGTTTGTCCGAGGATTTGGCCCTGATCCACAACCCTTAATTGTTTAACCTGTGGCGCACTGGCAGAAATTAATTAAACCTACACTCCTACACATGCCCCATACCCGATTTATTTTACACATGCAACTTATTCTCTCCATTTTCACTCACTTATTAACCCATTCAAACCGGGAACGCATCTCTGTCATTGTAAGATTTCTGTCGCTATTCAAAAATAGCAGATACAAGCTCATAGCGCGGCACCGAGTGCCGGTGCCGCGCTCAGAGCTTGTAGATGTTATTTTTGAAAAATCGTGAAAATGTGTGCAAATCTTTGAATATATATTTTTTTAAACGACATTTTTTGACTCTCTTACAACTTCTGGGGGTCCCTGGAACAAAATATGTTGAGATGGTCGTCCATGGCCAAATCATTTTTGAGAACCACTTATAGTATAGGAGAGTTTTTTCAAAAAACTGTTAGGATTTAGAAGATATTTGTAGAATCCTCAGAAGCAAAGATTTGAGTTACAAATGTTCGCTTTAAAAATACGTATATCCAAAGATTTGCACACATTTTTCAAGATTTTTCAAAAATAGATCTACAAGCTCATAGCGCGGCACAAAAAATAGCAGATCTACAAGCGCGGCACACAAAATAGCAGATCTACAAGCTCATAGTGCGGCACCGAGTGCCGCGCTATGAGCTTGTAGATCTGCTATTTTTGAATAGCCAAATAAATCTTAAAATGACACAGATGCGTTCCCGGTCTTAATGGGTTAAGCTTCTTTTAAAGGGCGGATCCCTGGGTAAGTAAAGGCAAAGTTCCTTGATAGAGATGATACATCATTCCAAGCCTCGCCAATGCTATGAATTATACATTTCTGGTCACCCTCTCCATGTGGAGATAGTGGGGCAACTGAAGAAGAGGAGAAACAATAGATTCATCCTCCCCTGGTGGAACTGTAAAGCCAACTCTTTGGGCGTTGGAAAGTGTCTCCTGCCGACAACCTGTTAGATAGCGCCGTGCCGTCGGGTCGGGACTTCTTCCATATTGTAAAGAAATTGGGCCTCTACTTACTTCCTTCACAGGTGTTACCAATGAAGGCTCTGTTCCATTCTGGTCAAACAGAGTCTGTACTGACGTTGTGCATGTTGGCTCACTGGAAACACGTGAGGGGGTTCCAAATGGCCCCTTGCGGGGGTGTAACTCTGAGAGTGTACCAATGGAACCAAATGGACCCGTAAGGGTCCATTTGGTTCCATTGGTACACTCTCAGAGTTATGGGGGTCCTAGAAATTAAAAGGTTTGAGAACCACTGTGCTACACGAAATGGAACAGAGCCTTAATTAGTATCATTGGTAACACCTGTGAAGGAAGTAAGGAAGAGGCCCAATTTCCGTCCAATATGGTTACTGTGCATACATTAGAGCTTATAGCCGTGGAGTAGTGAAGTGAATCAAAGCACGAGTAGAGAAACGGGTTGTTGCCCCTTCCCTGGCCCCTGTAATCAGCGTTGCCATGTCGGCTTATTATAAGCGACTTTGGGCTTCTTTTTATGTAAAGTTGCTTGTCAAAATTGGTAGTTGACGGTTGCGTTGTTTTTGGGCTTGTTTCTAAAGTACAGTTGCTTATAGGCTTGTTTCCAAATGTTTTAATTATCATTTAAACCAGTGGTTCTCAAATATTTTCATGAACATTTTGTGTGCATTTGTGTTTATATTCCAATATTATGTTCCAAATATTCTATTGCAAGATTTTTTTTAAACAGCCGAGCTTGCAGATCTGTTATTTTCAACTCTACACCTGTAAACTGTGATGAGGCAAATACAACCCATTTCTGTTTCTGCTGAATTTATCCGTGGTCGTTATAAGGAATCATTAGAGCAATGTACCAAGGAGCAATTGCTTAAGATTGCAGAACATTACTCGATTGGTAATGGTGATAGAAGACTTAATAAATAAATGGTGAAGGCTGTGGTGAAATCCAAGTTAGAGGAAATGGGGGGACCTTCGATAACAGATAGAAGAGAGGGATAAGAGCTTTTCCAGTCATCCGTACGTAGGAGGTCATTTTTACTTTTGAACAGCAGAAAGAGTTCTTGTTACAGCTGGAATATGACAAATCAAAATGTCACGCTGAGTTAGAACTAGAGAAGTCCAAATTGGAGTTACAGCATGTCAAATTGGATTTGATTAAGCAAGGTAAAATGGCAGGGGATTAAAGCAGGGATTCTGATGCTTCTCGAAACCTGTTTGATGTTGATAACTTGCGCCTGGTGCCACAGTTCAGTGACACTTAATCATCTCGGTTAAGCATGTCGAAGACACTATAGGGGTGGCCTGACACTGAGCACATTCTGTTACTGCAGTGTGTCTTGACAAATAATGGACGTACTGGTCTCTCTCTCTCTCTCTCTCTCTCTCCCCCCCCCCCCCAGGGAAAATAAATGGGTATATTTACGAATGATGATTAATCATAATTAATGTTAATTAACATTGGAATATTTAATTATATTATATACTATATTTAATAAATACAGTTTTTTGTATTTTTTTTGACACAGGATCAAATGTTTTAAGGTGATTCACCAGGATCCTGGATGGCTTGGTTCCAGGCTTAAAATAATGTATATACATTTTTTGGAAATCTTTATGGGAAAAATGAATGGGTTTTCTCTCTGTGGCAACACAAAATGGCCGCCACTGCTATGCCCTATCACCCAAGAAGTGTGGATTCAGTGTGTTAGTACACTTGGTATGCAAAAGCTGACGAGTTGTCCAGTTGACAGTTGCACCCAACTTGGCAAAAAAATTGGTCATGGTCTGGGCTGTACCACGTACTTTTGGTACGGGCGGTTTTGTCAGAATATAATTTAGTATGCATTAATATTCGATATTTGGCCCATATTTTTGCCAGTAGGGCGCCCAGAGTGGAAGTGACTTCGGCACTCTATATGAACCTAAAGTATTTATCCACAGTGTACTTATGTAAACCTAGACATGGTGTACTTATGTGAACCTAGAGACAGTGCTCTTTGAAGTCTTCCATTGCTGTCACTACTGAGCCAACATTGTCTGTCACGGCTGACATTGCATTCATAAGCTTTTATGATGTGTCCAATATTGCGCCCACGCTCCACACAGCCAAGAACCATTCCCTCAGAAATGAGCCTTAATCTTCAGCCTTTGTTATCAATGCCTAACGGGTTGATTTAGCTACAGTGCGATGCTCAAGTATACTAAATCCCATACATGTAGTAGGCGTCATAATGGCCCCGGCCCTATCCAAAACATCAGTGATGTTGTGAAGTGAAAACAAATCTGGATCCTGAAAGGCTAGGCCTATTTGTAAATTAAACAATCCTATTCTTTACTACACAGTAAAACGCTCAGTGGTAAATGTTTCAATTTGTAACTCTGAGAGTGTACAAATGTAACCACATTGTCTGTTAATCGTGTTATCATGTCAGAGGTGTCGCAGTGCAGAAAGAAACAGAGCGAGAGAGGGAGCTAGAGAGCGAGACAGACAGACAGACAGATAGACAGACAGACAGACAGAGTTGGGGGGAAAGGCATCGATGTCAAAGGGGAGAATAGGGTGAAAGAGAGAGTGTGAGTTATGGAGTGGAGCTGCTTGTAAAGTGTCCAACTGATGGATATTAATCACATGAATGAATCCAGGGCTCGCTTTGTAAAAAAAAAAATAGAAGTGGATTGTCTTTGCAGATCCACAAGGTCACATCACAGTCCTCTGTGAGCTTGAACATTGCCTGTTTCAACTATTGTTTTTTTTTAATTAAAGAATGAAAAATTCCAAATTCAGAAAATCGGCCAAATGTAGGGATGAGGTTAAAGGAGAATTCCGGACTAGCCTTTTCCTGACCTTTATATGATGTTATTATGACGAGTGGTCCAGGTCACAAGACCCACGGCCAGCAACCACCAAGCAAGTCATGTTTGGTAGCTGGCAGGGCATTGAAATAGTCCCACTGATTGCCAATGAGGAAGTGGGCAGCTGTCCCTACTGTGGCCCCTGAGGCTCAACTCCAACCGGCCACACTCACTCACACAAGTAAAAGTCTGGTAATCAAAATTTACTCTGTAATCAAAATTTACTTGAGTAAAAGTAAGTATTGGTATGGAAATATACTTAAAGTACCAAAAGTAAAAGTACTCATTATAGCAGATCTACCAGTAGATCATTTTCATAACTCCATCACGAGTCCACCGCAGCTAAAAACCCGAGCGGGCGGTCCATGCGCTAGATCGCGTTTATTTTTTGTTGGTGGTAACTGACGTTCATAATGACAGAAATCTCGCCACAGTGTTTTTGTTTTTTGCGCCTGTGTGCCTGTGTGTGTAACTGTGTGTGTGTGTTTGTTTGCGTGCATGCGTGCGTGTGTATTGTATTTGCGTGTGCATGCAGGCATACAGTATGTTTGTCCATCATAATGTTTAGAGACTCAGGAATGAGGCAGCAGTTGATAAAGACATACTGTGTATACCAAAATATATGAGTCTACCGTGACAAACAATACAATCTTTCCACTATAGTCTTCTGTTTATTTGTCCATCCTGGTATGAGTCAATATTTACTTCCATGTACAGCACAGACAAAATGAAAAAGACGACTGTATCTAGTCTGAGCTTTTGGAGTCTATCCGGATCCGTCTTCATTTCCTCTATGGGGGGTAATTATTGTCTCCGCCAGGCCGAAAGGCATGGCGAGAGAGTATGTTTTACCCCCTGTCTGTCCGTCCGTCCGTCCGTGTGTACGTGTGTCCGTGTGTACGTGTGTCCTTGTGTCCGTGTGTCCGTGTGTCCATCTGTCTGCGAGCGGCTAATCTCCGAAACCATTGGCCCAGTCACTGCGAAACTGTGCAGACACACTCCCTGGATGCCAATTCAGAACCTCTGCCCCAAATATTTTACATGGCCCTGTTATAGCGCCATCAGGAGGCCGATTTGTGTAAAATTTATTTTGATATTACTCCTACAGATTTTATCCAAACATCACGCAAATCCGTACACAGTATCTCTATAGTCATGTGATCAACAAGGATCTGTCTGATTTTCCATATTCCATCCTGATTGGCTAAGCTTGGCTTCCAAAGTTTGCAGGATTGGTCCATTTTGAACTAAATGCCTCAAATCATGAACGCAGCTTGCAATTTCCGTGAAATTTCACATGCACATTCCCACTAGGCCGAGGAAGAAATGCCACTTGGACATTTTCAAATCAGCCTCATGGTGGCGCTATACAAGGCCAAATTGCGTTTTTAACTGTAACTGCACCGATCTGCGTGAAACTTTGCACGCATACTCCCTAGAGGCCAAGGAAAAACATCTGCCCTGCATTTTTCACATTAGCCTTTTATTGCGCCACCAGGAGGCCGACTTATGTAAAATACATATTTTGAGATTAAGCCTTCAGATTTTATCCAAATTTCACGCCAATCCTTATTGGCAAATTCTGAACATTGCTGGCCCACAATAACCTACCTGACCTGGCGGAGACCTGTGCTCCGAGGAGCACTTTTTCTAGTTTGGAATTAGTTCTCCAAGTATCCTGTCCTTAAAGGGGCCCAATTATGCTTTTTTTGTAGGCCAATTTTCTGTAATATGTATGTATAATATACAATGTCAGATGTTCATATCAAACAGTGGTGGACAAAGTATGAATGCTTTACTTAAGTAAGGGAAAGGTGTCCGTTTGGGTGTGACTAATGTGTCCGTTTGGGTAGCAAGTGTATAGCCAAAACGACAAAAAACTTACGCAGTCGACTGCGTTTGAGAAAATTCCCACCTTTTGTCCTTTTGGGTATTAGGTGCGTGCCAAAAAGACTGTCTTTTTGGCAAAATATGCTAAAAAGACAGTCCTTTTGGCACCAAGTTGTGTCCATTTGGTATGGAGGGTACCTGCAGTCAAGTCCCTTTGGGGGGCAGCAGCGAGTTGTGTAGTGCCAAAAGGACAGTGATGTCCAAAAGGACAGTGATGCCAAAAGGACAGTGCTAAAAGGACAGTGATGCCAAAAGGACAGTGATAACAAAAGGATAGTGATGCCAAAAAGACAGTGTCAAAAATACATTCATTGCCAAAAGGACAGTGATGTCCAAAAGGACAGTACCAAAAGGACAGTGATGCCAAAAGGACAGTACCAAAAGGACAGTGATGCCAAAAGGACAGTGATAACAAAAGGATACTGATGACAAAAGGACAGTGATAACAAAAGGACAGTGATGCCAAAAGGACAGTGATAACAAAAGTACAGTGATGCCAAAAGGACAGTGATAACAAAAGGATAGTGTTGCCAAAAAGACAATGTCAAAAAGACATTCATTGCCAAAAGGCCAGTGATGTCCAAAAGGACAGTACCAAAAGGACAGTGATGCCAAAAGGACAGTGATAACAAAAGGATAGTGATACCAAAAAGACAGTGTCAAAAAGACATTCATTGCCAAAAGGACAGTGATGTCCAAAAGGACAGTGATGTCCAAAAGGACAGTACCAAAAGGACAGTGATGCCAAAAGGACAGTACCAACAGGACAGTGATAACAAAAGGATAGTGATGCCAAAAGGACAGTGATAACAAAAGGACAGTGATGCCAAAAGGACAGTGATAACAAAAGGACAGTGATGCCAAAAGGATAGTGATGCCAAAAGGACAGTGATGTCCAAAAGGACAGTGATGACTTTTTGGCACAAGGCCCATCTATACACCAGCAGAGGCATGGTGGTCGTTCCAAAAGTGTCAATGCCAAAAAGACAGTGTCAAAAAGACATTCATTGCCAAAAGGCCAGTGATGTCCAAAAGGACAGTACCAAAAGGACAGTGATAACAAAAGGATAGTGATGCTAAAAGGACAGTGATAACAAAAGGACAGTGATGCCAAAAGGACAATGATAACTAAAGGACAGTGATGCCAAAAGGACAGTGATGTCCTTTTGGCACTAGGCCCATCTATACACCAGCAGGGGCATGGTGGTCGTTCCAAAAGGACCTTACAAGTGTCAATGCCAAAAAGACAGTGTCAAAAAGACATTCATTGCCTGTCCAAAACGAGGTACCATGCCAAGTGGACATTGCAAAAGGACACTTCATGTTATGGCCCCAGCCTAGGGGAACTGAGGTGTAACATGACGACGTGGGACCCCTCTCTTGAACCATCACCAGCAAGCAGGGTTACAGCCATACACAGGGTTTTTATTTGTTTCTTCACGATGGGCGATTTGTTATGAAATAAGTCGAACTCTTAAACAATTACACCCCTAACTAAAACTACCCAACTTAATAAACCAAAATACAAATCAATAACCTAACTCCTACTAGTCAAAACAATAGTCAAAAGGGGACCCCAGAAGAATGAACCCCCCCACCCTTACCAAAACCCGGCTGTTTAAGTCATAGCACAACTTTGTCTCTGGAGATAAAACTCTGCATATTATGATTGAGCATTGAACCATGATTAACTGACCGCTGTTTGGTGTTCATAGCACCTACAGAACTTTGAAAATAAGCCGAAAAAAGATGTGTTGTTACATAACAAAAATTCATTTGTTACATAACGTGTACGTGTCATGCCCAAATGGTCCTCCCAAAAAGACAGTCCATTTGGCATAGACATGGGATATGGCCATGCCAAGTGGACATATGGTACATTGCAAAAGGACACGTCCAGTTGGCATTGCCCCATACAAGACAATCCCCTCCCCCACCCAAACCAAGATCTTTCGAATAGGCCTAAAAAGGAGTTTTTACTTTACAGATATCCTGTGTCATGCCAAGTGGACAACCCAAAGGGACAGTCCAGTTGGCATGTACATGGGAATTTGCCATGCTAAGTGGACAGGTGGTCATCCCAAAAAGACAATCCGTTCGGCATTGAAATGGGGGATTTTCCATGCCAAGTGGACATAATGGTACATTGCAGAAGGGCAGCCAAAAGGCCATTCCCCTCCCCCACCCAAAAAGATGGCCCTAATCAACTCTCAATCTGTGTCAGGTTTGCAAGCATTCAAGCCAAGCCAAAAGCAAGCCAGTGTTGGATCTCACAACCACACCAGAGTCTTGCAGAGAGGACAGAGCAAATTTCACAAGAGACATGGAGGTAAGTCATACGTTTTGTTTGATTAAAGTGTGAAATATGTTTTTATTTATTAGAGAGCTGCAGGTTATGACTCTATATTGTGTGCTCAATCTAAACTAATAGCAGACTTGCAAGCTCAGATGTGACCAAGTTCACTATGAGCTTGTAGATCTGCAATTGTTTGCCAAATTGTCAATTCATATGGCCTGTCCAGAGTTAATGTCAACCTAGCACAAAAGAGACGAAAAACTTGCTGTTGCTTTGAAACTGTGTCTTTTTAGCATGACCCCTGAAGTGTCCTTTTGTGTAGCTCATGTCCACTTGGCATGGTACCTCGTTTTTGGACAGTCCTGGCAATTTGGCAATCAATGTATTTTTAGCATTGATTCTTGTAATGCCAACTGTCTTTTTAGCATGACCCCTGAAGTGTCCTTTTGCAATGTACCTCATGTCCACTTGGCATGGTACCTCGTTTTTAGAAAGTCCTTGCAATTTGGCAATGAATGTCTTTTTGACAATGTCTTTTTAGCATTGATTCTTGTAATGCCAACTGTCTTTTTAGCATGACCCCTGAAGTGTCCTTTTGCAATATACCTCATGTCCACTTGGTCTGCTATGGTGTGTATTTTAATGCAGTGTTTACTGTTGTTTCAGGATAAGAAAAAGAGGGTGCCACCAAAACCTGCCAGGTGTTCCTTCCCCGGATGTTGCAGTAACAAGGAAATGGCGGACGTTAAACGCCACCTGCAGGGGGTCCACAAGATCCAAAACCCCGTGGAAACATTGATATTCACAAAGCTGACCAGGGGCCACATCAACATAGAAAAATGTGCCTGCCCGGTTACGTCCTGCCCCCACAAGCCAGGCAGCAAACTCAAGCGCCATATTGAGGGCGTCCACGCCAAAAGGTCCCCTCATCCTCGGCGTCAGGAGCAAATTTCAAACTCCATGATACATATCGCACAGTGGCGAGAGGCCAAGCGGCTGTTGGGGGAGCTGCGGGCCTCAAACCCTTCCGTTCCCATAACCACCACTGTGGATTTAGAAGAAGGCATCCCAGACCAGGCCGAGGAGTCCCCAGAAAAGGCCGGAACTTCCAACAGAGGCAGACCTTCCAGAGCCCCAAAGCCACAGCCCCCCTCCTATGCCTCCGACTCTGAAGAAGGCATCCCAGACCAGGCCGCCGAGGAGTCCCCAGAGAAGGCCGGAGCTTCACGCAGAGGCAGACCTTGCACAGCCCCAGAGCCCCCCTCCTGTGCCTCCTGCACACGCCTGAAGAAGCGGTTGACTGTGGAGACAAGAGACAAAATAAAATACAAACAATTGTGGTTGTCAGCTTTAGCCTGCATCAAAAGCCCACCAACAAGTGGCATAAGCATGGCAAAGGTATGTCTGTCTGTCTGTCTGTCTGTCTGTCTGTCTGTCTGTCTGACTGACTGACTGACTGACTGACTGACTGACTGTTTCCCATGTTGTTTAATAATGTCTGTTTATCTCATTGGACAGGCACCAACGTCTTCAACGTCTTCTACAGGCAGATGCTGAGGGTGGCAAACATTAAAAAGACTCTATTTAAGAAGGTTTAGTAAACCTTCACTCAAACCTTATATGAGTGAAATTGGTTGAATGTTGTGTGACATTTTATTTTGTTTTACAAGTGCTACCGTTAGCACAGTTTGCAGTGTGAACATTTGTTGGTGTAATAAAAAGTGCTATTGGCACAATTTGCACATAATTTTGTGTTGAGTTATATGTCCTTTACACAATGACTGCTTTTAAAAGTGCAATGGTATAATATGGTGTCCTTTTAACATAGAATTCTATATAGAGTTATGTGTCCTTTGCAGATTGACTGCCTTCAATGGTCTTTTTAGCATTTCCTTTATTGATGTCTCTTTGACATTGTCTTTTTAGTATTGACCCATTGTGGTTTAAAATGGTGTCCCTTTAGAAAAGCACCTTTATCCCAAAAGGACAGTCCAGTTGGCATTGACTAATACAAGACAATCCCCTCCCCCACCCAAAATCCTGTTGTTACATAACATGTACGGGTCATGCCCAAGTGGTCATCCCAAAAAGACAGTCTGTTTGGCACCAAATCTTAGTTAAAAAAATTAGAGTTGCACCAGTGCAAAAATCTGACGTTTTCCACTGTCATTTGCATGCCAAAAGGACAGTGACAGTCTTTTTGGCATTGAAATGGGGGAATGTCCAACATGTATGGGTCATGCCCAAGTGGACAGGTGGTCATCCAAAAAGACAGTCCGTTTGGCATTGAAATAGGGAAATGTCCATGCCAAGTGGACACTGCCAAATGGACGCAAGGCCTCAAACAAGGCCTCAAAGTTTGCAACGCTCTTTTGGAACTATTTGAATTCTGGGCCCCCTCACACTCCCATAATGCACGAGCGTTAATAAGGGGTATCAAAGAATATGTGTACCGAATATGAGGTCGTTATCTTACACGGTTACCGAACTACGGCCAGTTGAATTTTCAAAAAACTAAAACATGGAACACATGCCAAGTGGACATTTGACCACACATGCCAAGTGGACATTTAACCTTGCCAAGTCACACTTAGGCCCCTTTTCTGATCCAACGGATGGTCTCTGGAGATAAACATCTGCATATTATGCCATGGTCAGTTAATCATTGAAACATGATTAACTGACCGCTGTTTGGTGTTCATAGCACCTAAAGAACTTTGAAAATAAGCCCAAAAGATGTGTTGTTACATAACAAAAATCCAGTTGTTACATAACGTGTACGTGTCATGCCCAAATGGACAAGTGGTCGTCCCAAAAAGACAGTCCGTTTGGCATAGACATGGGAAATGGCCATGCCAAGTGGACATATGGTACATTGCAAAAGGACATGTCCAGTTGGCATGTACATGGGAATTTGCCATGCTAAGTGGACAAGTGGTCCTTCCAAAAGGACAATCCGTTTGGCATTGAAATGGGGGATTTTCCATGCCAAGTGGACATATGGTACATTGCAGAAGCACAGCCAAAAGGACAATCCCCTCCCCCACCCAACCCAACCCAACCGCGTGCGGTCGTAGAGCATCGATATTCGATCGATATTTTTTCACTATTTTTTTTTTCATTTTTGCTTTAAAAAAAAATCAAAATATATACCTATTCTGACTTACTTTTTGACGCTGAACCCAAAAATAATTGTCGCGAAGCTCCACCACCCTTCTTTCGCTACTTAGCCCCCCTAGGGGTTTGGCGGAAAACCGAGACCAGTTTCTTGATCAGCGCTTTGCCCCAAACGCACCCATATAACTTTCCTCACACACAGACTTACAGTTCTCTTAATTCGTCTCTTAATTGGCTCGCTATATCGCTCAATATCTCAAATGCGACAACGACCTATGGTCCAATTTTTGGATATGTTATTCAACTGGCTGAGACGCATGCGTGGATATCTTGTTCGTCCTTGTCCGATATTCCTACGCGAAGCTCGATTTCTCAATTTTGGCTTTCAGTATGGTCTTAGGATGTAACTCTCTATGTACCTTCCGAAAGTGAAGGAAGCCAACTTAAGAGTGACTTACCCGGACAAACAAGATATCCACGTGTTTGCCTTGAAAAGCTCAACAACATATCTAAAGATTGGACCCCACCTCCTTATCGTTTCCGAGGTATGATACAAAATAGCGAGGCAACCAATTAAGAGAATGAGGTATTTGCATGCCAAAAAGACAGTCTTTTTGGCATTGAAATGGGGGAATGTCCAACATGTACGGGTCATGCCCAAGTGGACAGGTGGTCATCCCAAAAAGACAGTCCATTTGGCATTGAAATGGGGAAATGTCCATGCCAAGTGGACACTACCAAATGGACGCAAGGCCTCAAACAAGGCCTATAACTTTGCAACGCTCTTTTGGAACTATTTGAATTCTGGCCCCCCTCACGCTCCCATAATGCATATGCGTTAATAAGGGCTATCAACGAATATGTGTACCGAATATGAGGTCGTTATCTTACACGGTTACCAAACTACGGCCAGTTGAATTTTCAAAAAACAAAAAAATGGAACACATGCCAAGTGGACCTTTGACCTTGCCAAGTCACATTTATGCCCCTTTTCTGATCCAACGGATGGTCTCTGGAGATAGACCTCTGCATATTATGATAGAGCATTGAAACATGATTAACTGACCGCTGTTTGGTGTTCATAGCACCGAAAGAACTTTGAAAATAAGCCCAAAAGATGTGTTGTTACATAACAAAAATCCAGTTGTTACATAACTGTTACATAACGTGTACGGGTCATGCCCAAATGGACAAAGTGGGCATCCCAAAAAGACAGTCCATTTGGCATAGACATGGGAATTTGCCATGCCAAGTGGACACATGGTACATTGCAAAAGGACACGTCCAGTTGGCATAGCCTTTATTGATGTCTGTTTCAAAGCTGTGGGCGTGGCCTATAACCTTGGGGGTGTGGTTTGAAGCTGTGGGCGGGGCCTATAACCTTGGGGGTGGGGTTTGAAGCTGTGGGCGGGGCCTATAACCTTGGGGTTGTGGTTTGAAGCTGTGGGCGGGGGCTATAACCTTGGGGTATGTGGTTTGAAGCTGTGGGCGTGGCCTGTCACTTTGGGGGTGTGGTTTAAAACTGTGGGTGTGGTGGGCGTGGCCTATCAGCTTGGGGGTGTGATTTGAAGCTGTGGGCGTGACCTATCACTTTGGGGGTGTGGTTTAAAGCTATGGGCTTGGCCTATCGGCTCGGGGGCGTCCTTTACACAATGATTGCCTTTAAAAGTGAAAATGTCTTTTTAGCATTGTGGTTTAACATGGCACTTGTACGATAAGGCGTCCGTTTGGCACGGGATTCCACACAGAGTCACGTGTCCTTTGCGTACTGACTGCCCTCTGTGGTCTTCTTTTTGGCATTGATTTCCGTCCCGCGATGTCTTTTTGGCAGGACCGACTCGACGGCTCCGCCCGGTCGGGGAACGCGGTGCCGCTCTTTTTTTTCTGAAAATCGCCGCTTGGGCCGGGTGCGTCCGGACGGGGGGTAAATCTATTTTTTTTGGGACCCGGCCCCCTATTTTTAGGGGTGCGGTCGGACGGCGGTCGGACGGCGGTCGGACGGCGCCCCAAACGGACACCCCAAACGGACACTGCCAAATGGACACCTTTCCCTAACGGCGGGTAAAAGTATCAATACTGCAATATAGAAATACTCTGTTACAAGTAAAAGTCCGGAATTCAAAAGGTACTTGAGTAAAAGTACAAAAGCGTTCATCAAAATGTAATTAAAGTACCAAAAGTAAAATTACTTATTATGCAGAGTGTCCAATTTTAAGTTTTCCAATGTATAAAAAAATAATTTGTAGCTGCATTGTGAGCTTGTAGATCGGCTATTTTCAAATGGCCGAAATGTATAGGGCTGAAGTGGTTAGTGTATGTTTTGTAATAATAATCCAAATCTGCACAGTAACTACTAGTAAAGTTTCCAAATAATTGTAGTGGAGTAAAAGTACAGATTTGCCTCTGAGATGTAATGGAGTAGAAGTAAAAGAATTGGAAATACTCAAGTACAAATACCTCAACATTGTACTTAAGTACAATACTTAGTTACTTTCCAGCACTTAAATAATGGTCATCTGCCATCTGCCCACAATGTATGCAGTATTCATCCATCCAAAAAAGAAAGTTAAAGTATTCCCCCCCCCCCCCCCCCTTCTGTTATTCAAGAAGCAGTGCAATGTAAAAGCTGGAACTGAGCAACTTATAGAGAAATTATTCTGACCTCGAAGATACGAACAGTAGTCTGCACTCACAAACATAACCTTCTAGATGATTTGTGTTGGTGCACAACAGTCGAGGACGAGTTGCTTTTCAGCCTAAAGCCATCATCAGCATCCTTTAATAAATAATGTGCCAAACAGCCACAAGTTGATGTTTTCCACAGTCCCTCTATTATTTTCAGGTCTTTGGAGCTGGCACCCCACTGAGCTGAGGACCAAGTGGAAATGGGTCTTGGTCTACAGAACTCTTGAGGGAGAGAAATGTTCTGTTCACAACCAAAGCGAGGCGAGAAAATACAACATTCCCACACGTTCTGTCTGAGTTGGACTGAGGAGATGAAAGATGTGCCTTTCGGTCACAACTTGGGCCACTGTGCTCTTTTAAAAGAGCTTCTCTACCCTGGAATTAGCTTAACTACTGTATAGCAGGGGTGGAAAGTAACTAATTACATGTACTAAAGTACTGTAATTAAGTACAATGTTGAGGTATTTTTTACTCTACTACTACAATTATTTGGATACTTTAGTTACTAGTTACTTTGTAGATTTTGATTATTATTCCAAAACATACATTAACCACTTTAGCCCTACTGTATACACATTTCGGCCATTTGAAAATAGCAGATCTACAAGCTCTCAATGTGTTGCATCGCGACGCATTGTGAGCTTGTAGATCTGCAATTTTCAAAAGATTTTTATACATTTGAAGACTTGAAATGGGACATTCTGCATAATGAGTACTTTTACTTTTGGTACTTTAAGTACATGTTGATGCCAATACTTTTATACTTTTACTCAAGTAAATTTTGAATTCCGGTCTTTTACTAATTAGTATTCTAACATTGCATTATTGATACTTTTACTTAAGTAAAATATTTGAGTACCTTATCCACCACTGCTGTATTGCAAAGCTACCCTCAGGATATAGTTTGGTAAACTAAAGCTATACAAACTACTTAGCAAAATAGTTTTCAAATCAAGAAAGTACCACACAACTGAGTCACATCAGCAGAAATGTAAATTAATTGCAGCAATGTGGGTGAATGATTTGGATTTAATTGAATTTGAATCGTTTGAAGTCAAAACATCTAACAACTGATAGTGTGTGTGGGGTGGCTCAGCTGTATTTTCTTTGTGGCAGTTAGGCCAGGAAACCAGATAATAATAAATTGCATTTATATGGCGCTTTTCTAAGTTCTCAAACTTACTCAAAGCGCTTTACAATGGTTCATTCATTCATACAGGGGGGGGGGCATTGGGAGGTGGAGCGGCGAACATTCGACGCCAGCGTCCCCACTTTTCCCACATTCACACACCAATGGTGGCAAGCTAGCGCCGACCGAATCATTGGAGGCAATGTAGGGTTCAGTGTCTTGCCCAAGGACACTTCGACATATGGACAGGAGGAGTTGGGATTCGAACCGCCGATCCACGGATCAATGGACGACCTGCTCTACCTCCTGAGCCACAGCCGCCCAGATTATTGTTTCATGCACAGACATGATAGTTTAGAATACTGTAGTCAGGGCAGTAATACATTTGTATATGCACTGAAAAAATACAATATTTCAGGGCATTCCCAAAACATATCTGTAAGGGGTACATAAGGCCTTGTGACAAACCTAGCAGAGATATTACATTTAATTAATGTTTTTAATTATTTTCAAATTGCTGCAGCTCAGCTTAACAGATAATTATTCTTTTTTTTACTTTTCATTTTGATCCAATTGGCATTTTTCTTTTCTCTTCTTGCACTGGTGGCATCAATCCCGCCAAGAAAGATATTATCAGCACAAGACCCATACGACGATGTGTGTGTGTGTGTGTGCGCGCGCGGGGAGTGGGAATCGGGGGTTTGAGTTGGCATGTAGTGGTTTTGCATTTAGGATATTACTGTATGTAGCCCACCCACATGGTTACGTATGATGTTTACATGTACAGTAACAGATGGTCACATATGTACTGTATAATGCTCATGTGGAACCAACAAACATGGTCACATATGTGGGATGTATGTGTGAAGATGGGATTACTTACGGTCTAACAAAAATACAAAGACTATCATGTAAGGGAAATTAATGAGTATAATCTATTTATCATTCATGCGTGCATTCTTGGCTTAAAAGCCTCCTAAGGACATATGTTATATATTTGCGTTTTGCGCCAATCAATAAACAGGAACGATGCATTATGGTACTGCATAGTTGCATAATTGTATGATGCAGCTCCAATGATACTGTGATGTTTGTGTCAAATGAATGACAAATATACCACTTAATGTACCACTTAAACCATACATTATACTTGGGTGGAGTGGACCCGATTCCCAAGGGCCCTATACTGTAGCCTACTTATTTGACCGTATTCCCAAGGGGCTGTGCACTAAATATCTTCACCGAAAATATGCGATGCATTGTGAGCTTGTAGATCGGCTATTTTTGGGAAAATGTTTTCCCCCAGAATAGGGATACGATACAGGGTGGTTAAATCCAGTGGTGGAAAGTAACTAAGTAAATGTACTCAAGTACTGTACTTAAGTACAATGTCGAGGTATTTGTACTTTACATGAGTATTTCCAATTTCCAATACTTTTACTTCTACTCCACTACATCTCAGAGGCAAATATTATGCTTGTACTCCACTACAATTTGAAAATAGCCGATCTACAAGCTCACAATGCGTCGCGATGCAACGCATTGTGAGCTTATAGATCAGATTTTTTCAAAAGGTTTTTATACTTTTGAAAACTTGAAATGGGCCATTCTGCATAATGTACATTTTGATACAAATACTTTTGTACTTTTACTCAAGTGCATTTAGAATTCCGGACTTTTACTTGCAACAGAGTATTTCTACACTGCAATATTGATATACTTTTACTTAAGTAAAAAATGTGAGTACTTTTTCCACCACTGGTTAAATCAAGATTTGGGAATGTAGGGATGGATCGCTACGGAAAAGGAGATGGATGGATTGTTGGATTACTATTGATTACTAATTAATATTCAGGGAGAGTTTATGATCTATGCAGTAGCGTACTGCAATGCTGTTGATTAGCTGCAGACCAAACATACACATACAGTATGAGACACCAACATACAACGTTCGAGCAAACACCCCCCTGTGATGAGCCAATAAGAGTGCCCTCTTCACTGCCGTTTAACCCATTAAGACCTGAGGCCGATTCTACAAATGTCTCCTAAATCCCAACAGTTTTCTGAAAAACTTGTTTCTATATCAGTGGTGCTCAAACTTTTTCATGTCAAGGACTCCCAAAATTATATGTATTTGGCCGCCAACCCCATCTCAAAATATTTTGTTCCAGGGACCCCCCAGATGCAAAGATTTGAGTTAAAAAGGTTCACTTTAAAATAATATATATTCAAAGATTTGCCCACATTTTCAAGATTTTTCAAAAATAGCAGATCCACAAGCTCATAGCGCGAGCTTGTAGGTCTGCTATTTTTGAATAGCAGACCTAGTGTAAAAATAACGCTTTTTAGCTCAAATCAAAAAGTGACACAGATGCATTCCAGGTCTTAATTTTTGGGTGTGTCACTATGAGTTGTATACGATTCACAAAAGTTTAAAAAAATTCACAAATATAAAAGAAAATTGCTAAAATAGCCAATCTACAAGCCCGCCAAAATGCGTCGGATCAAGCCACATTGTGAGCTTGTAGATTTGTTTTATGACAATGTATTATAGGACTTAAGTGGTTAAAGGAAATGATCATCCATTCTGTGGCGATATGAATATTGTGGTGAATCACAAACCCCCTATATATCCCAGTCAGGGCTCTAAGGTCTGCGGACAAGCCGTTGCTGGTCGTTCCTATGCAGTACGACTGACAAGAAGAGCAGGGGTGACCATGGTCCCACAACCGACGGGACCAGGCCTACAGGGTGGGAGTCGCTGGGTCTTTATAAATCTCCATAAAACATACAGGGTTAAGATTCCTGAAACATTTCAGCAGCTACAGTCCTGTCTACTCTAAGAAGTGTTTTCTAGTCTATGCTGTATTGATTAACTGGCCGTCGGTACCCTGCTGTCTGCCACGTCCATTCAAAACAGACACGTATTCATATTTGATTAGGGTACCGCTGTCTGGAGCGTGATAAATAACAGCATCCATCAGGGTTGGATTGGTGCAGAATCTGCAGATCAATGCGCTCGATCTGTGTTTTTCTGCCCAAGGTCCAGCTGGAGAGTTCTGGTAGCCTAAATCGATGGGACAGACTGTGCTTAAGCACCCCCCCCCCCTCCCCCAAACTGGGATTTTGATGGTCAGTGTGTGCGAATGTGTGTGATAGAGCCAAAGTATTGATGCCTCCAACCAGAGCCTGTTGAGAGAGAGTTAAGACCCTCCCAGCATAGACTTATACGTTCTAAACCACAGGTGGGCACAACCTCTGGTTTAGACGTGTTTTGAGCTTGTAGATCTGCTATTTGTGCTATTTATTGAATTGGAATCCTGATTTTATTTTGGGATTTTTTTTTATTGGAATCCGGAAAAGTAAATGTTTTATTTAATTTCAAGTGCATTTAGTTATACTTATGTTAACTTTTTCTTACTTAAATACAAATACATTGGACAAGACAATTTAATTTTAATACATAAGCTACTTTAGGTAATTAAAGCGGGTCATGTTTGCATGTTTGGAGTTGTAACAGCTGAAATCAATAATATATCAGTAATCCGTTATTAACCTGCGGGCCGCATTAAGTGAAGGGCCGCCAGTTGCCCATGTATGAACCCTGTGCCTGTAATGAGACGATCTTCGTGAGGACAGAGGTCACGGAGAATATTATTCCATGATTTTTCAAAGGTACAGTGAAATCGCTCTTTTTTTCGCTGGCAGCAGTGGCACACTATTACACTATCACTCTGGCAGTCAAAGAGTTAACGGGTCAGCCTCATTGAGCTATATAAGAACGGTCTGCCTCCACCTAGCCACAGCGTGCTAGATTAGGCCTGTTGTGCTGACTGTCATGCTGCGAGATTGGTGCATTTACGAGGCTGTGCCCTATACGTTGGCTGATGTCCAATGGACTGCCACGTTTCAAGATGCAGGTAGGATAACGGGAAAGCAAGTCCTGTTTGCTTGTTTTCCACTCTCAGGCATTGTGGGGTGTTGCAGGTTTGTGCTCAGGAGAGGAAACGATGGCCCTGCTTGTAGATACAACTTGATTATATTAACCCATTCAACCCGGGAACGCATCTGTGTAACCACTTTATCCATATTTTATACTTTTGCTATTCAAAAATAGCAGATCTACAAGATCATAGCGCGGCACTCGGTGCCACGCTACGAGCTTGTAGATCTGCTATTTTTGAAAAATCATGACCATTGTGCAAATATTTGAATATATATGTATTTTTAAAGGGAACATTTGTAACTAAAATCTTTTCTTCTGGGGGGGTCCCTGGAACAAAATACTTTTAAATGGGGTCGGCGGCCAAATACATACCATTTTGGGGGTCCTTGACATGAAAATGCTTGAGAACCACTGATATTAAAGAAACATACGTTTTTCAGAAAACTGTTAGTATTTACAAGACATTTGTAGAATAACCCAGAAGCAAAGATTTGAGCTAAAAATGATTGCTTTAAAAATATATGTAGCCTATATTCAAAGATGTGCAAATATTTTCACGATAAAAAACTGGAAAGCAAGTCCTGTTTGCTTGTTTTCCACGTTCTCAGGCATTGTGGGGGGTTGCAGGTTTGTGCTCAGGAGACGAAACGATGGCCCTGCTTGTAGATACAACTTGATTATATTAACGCATCTGTGTAACCACTTTACCTATATTTCATACTTTGGCTACTCAAAAATAGCAGATCTACAAGCTCTTAGCGCGCCGCGCAATGAGCTTGTAGAGCCCCCCAGCACTCTATACTTGGCCCTCTCATGTATTTTTCTCTCCATAATTCTACAAGTGTAAACTCAATTCCAAGCAGTTCACTGTTATCTCTCCAGTTTATTGTCTACAGAATGAAGAAGAAGAATTTAAAAACATGGAGTGCTTTTGTATTGAGAGGTTATTTTTTGTTTCTGTATGTGGCCAGCTTGCTTCTACGTGAAACACAACAAAAGTCTACGAAGTCTACTAAATTCAACTAGAATACAAATATTGGGACAGACAGCAGAGACAGAATGAGAACATGGGTTGCCTGATGAAAAACATCAGAGGCAAAAAGAGATGAGAGCAAACCGAATTATAACGGCCTCCAAAGTCATCTTCTTAGGCCAAATGGGCTCTATGCTCAATGCCTGGCATGAAATAGGAGTGTATCTACAAGCTCAAAATGGGTAACATCACGACACGTTGCCTGTTTTCAGTATTTCTGATATTTTTGGACATTTTCACCTATAATGACAGGGACACCAGAGTGAAAGTGGACAAGCATGTCTGTACAAATCTAGCTTGTAGATCGGCTAATATCGTTGAAGAGATATTTGATGTATAGGGGGGGAAAAGAGGGGACCAAGTACAGACCCCTGGGGGTACAAAGTATATAGGATTTAAGTGGTTAAGAAACCAAATTCTGTCAGGAAACAATATAGATACATTATATTTCCAAGCTGTGCAATTATGAGAATGTCTATCTTAGTCACTATTTCCATACTGGTCTTTCTTTTTAGTCTGGCCTTTGCAGGCCGATATGACCACTGACCAAGGATCAATCCATCTTCATCATCATCATCATCATCTTCATCATCATCATCATCATCAGCATCAAAGAACAGCAAAACAACATATATTGTATATCATGCTACTGTATATAACAACTCTGAATGTCTTCCTTTCATTTGTTGTGCTTTGCAACAGCACAATATGCTCAACAGAATACGCTGTCAGCTGGGTATTGGACCACGCTTAACTGTTTCTGAACACCACATGTCAGGACTTTGGTTGGCACTGTCTACACCTGGTGATTACGTCTAAGTTGAGCTCCTCTCTAATGGCTAAATCATTCATTTCTTTTCTCTTTACATGTGCATCACACTTAAAATGAGTCTCTCACTATTTAACGCCTCTTATTGGATTCATATCAAACATCAATGAGATGGATGGGGAAGAAATGCATATTGTTGCCGTCGTAGCTCAAGGCTGTATATATTCTGTACACAACCCCAACACGTGGTAATATCATGAAGGCAATAAGCCAAAACCGGATTCAACGCAGTATTGTATTGAATGAATGCATGATCAACAGTGAGCACTTATCCGATTGAGACTCAAAACGCTGAATTACAGTATTGAATTCTCAAACAGTGAGGAAGCCATCTGCACGTCTCTACATGCATCACTATCTGCACGTCGATGAATGTCTATGGAAATGTGTCTGAATAATCACGTAAAGGATGGGCTATGTTGAGGCATCCAGACACGAGAATACAGTTATTCATTCTACATGTGTTGCTCTATATGCACATATCTTTGTCGCTCTGTCTGCACGTCTCTAAATGCATCACTCTATCTGCATGTCTCTACATGCATCAGATATCCCCCCCCCCCCCCCCCAAGGTGGTCCCCAGACCACTGGTTGAGAACAACTGGGCTAAACGATCCACTCGCGTTGGACAGGGACTTCAAAGGAGTTTGAGTTCTTGGACGCACACGGTTATTTGATGGCTGCAGAATGGTGGTGGTATGGGAGGTATCGTTTTGGGAGGCGACAGGCAGCTATGGTTTGGCTTGGTGATCTGGCCAAGAGGAAGTGAGTGCCCAAATGACCTCCCACACCTGTGCGTGGCCAGTGAACAAGCTGCCATTCACTGCCATTGATTGGGTGTCAGTACCTCTCCATGAGCCTTTTGACGAAACTTATAGGGGGGTGGGTTGCTGTGCTGTACTATAGTATGTTTCAGCAGAAACAATACTGAAAAAATAATATAGGCCTACAGTACAGAATAGTACAGCAAAAAAAATGGCCAAATTATAAAGTGCAAAAGCAGTAAAGAGTGTGTGCTAAACTGTAGAAATTCTTCATGCAGTCCAAAACTGTACATTTTTTGCAGGACATGTGCAAAGAGTTTTGACCAACATTCTGAAATCAAAATATTGTGTGCTCTGCTGTATTCACAGATTAAAGACCTCTCTCTACTTCCTGTCATCCCCACACACACACACACACACACACACACACACACACACATACATACACACACACACACACACACACACACACACACACCTCTCGCTCTTCCAGTCCAAGGGTGATCAGTGAGCCGCTTTGGTACATGATTAGACTGTGGGTTGCCGTGCCAACAGCCTGGGCATCCATCCAATAACCCCTCAAAAACTTCAGGTCAGTCTGGAATATTCACTTAGAAAAGCAGAAGGAAGCCACTGCTGGCAATAGATATACCCGGATATCAGTGTTGATTTCGTCGACTAAAACTATGACGAAAAATGTTCGTCGACTACCTTTTTTCACTTCACTACGACTAAATATATTGACAATTTCAACAAATAAAAACTAGACTAAAATGTCAAGCAGGTACTAGTGGAGAAGAGGTCCAGTAGAACTGAAAGACAAATCATTTTATGTTTGGTTGCGCTCGGGTGTTGCGCTCTGAAAACAGCAGATCTACAAGCACACAACGCCTCACGCTACGAAGCGTTGTGAGCTTGTAGATCAGCTATTTTCAGCATACAACTAAGTGTAAAATCAGCCATTACGACGCCATCAAGGCACCGCCAAAATACATTTTAGTCGACTAAATCAACTGTAGATTTAGTCGACTAAAATCTTATGATATTTAGTCAACTAGAACTAGACTAAACATTTCAGATGACTAAAATATGACAAACTAAATGGAATTTGATTCAAAAGAAAATGACTAAAACAACACTACCGGATATACACAAATTGTATGTATGTATGTATGTATGTACACGTATATATGTACACGTATGTCTGTATGTATGTACCGTATGTATGTACTGTACTACTGTGTGCGTGCGTGCGTGCGTGCGTGCGTGTACTGTATACTAGGCGTGTGTGGGTGTGTATGTACGCAATCCGCATCTGTTCAAAGCCTCCTCATCATCCTGTTGGTGTTGTTTTCAGCTATAAAGAAGACAACACTCTGACCTTTCTGTCTCTCCAAGGATTTCAATGTCACTCATAATTAACTGCGTGACAATATCTTATTGATTCCCCACTGCTCGTATAAACACACAATGGCAGTGCTTTCTCAGATTGTGCATGCGTGTGCACGATTGTGCATGGGTGTGGTGTGTGTGTGTGTGTGTGTGTGTGTGTGTGTGCTCAACCATTGTAATCCAAGAATAGCTTGGTTGCAATGTCAGTTATGATATTCATCCTCACGTTGAACTTCTTGTGTTCTAAATGTGGCTTTTCTCTGTTGTTCATTGTTTACAGTCTGTTTTCCATTTATCTTGAGTGTGTTCTCCACATATCTTAAAGGATCACTTCACCTATTTTCAATCTATCTTCATATAACTAATGCGCATTATAACGTTCTTGTATATGACAGTCAGAGATATGATAGCCCTCTTGAATATGAGGGTGTCAAAACCCAGGACAGACACACCACCATGAAACTTTTAACTTTTAAAGCCCGCCAGGGACGGGCCCCAGCTACATCATAGACTTGCTGCCCCCCTATGAACCTGGGCGCTGCCTTAGATCCTCGGGTAAACCTCGTCACCCGGGGCGATCAGGCTTTCGCAGTCCGGGCACCCACGCTTTGGAATGCCCTGCTCGTAGAGCTGAGGCTAGCAAATTCAGTATCTTCCTTTAAATCACTTCTAAAAACCTACTTTTATGTTAAGGCCTTTTCCTAGTGGCTTTTTTACCAGGTGCTCGAAGAGCGCCTGAGTCTACAAACAGTCAGACTAATCATCATCATTCGACACCTAGTCGTCACCTATTCATCATTGGCTTACCTGACTGTCCTTCACTCCTTTAAGCCAATGGGGACACTTCCCCTTCGACCCGTCCTTTAAGCCAATGGGGAGACGGCCCGTCCTCCGCAGTAACCGCCCTCCGCTCCCCTCATTCACACTGTCTGCAACAGTCGCAGACAGTGCAAGTTGCACTGCTGCCTTAGGCAGGAGAGTTAGCCTAAATGCTAGCGTGCTTCATTACACCTAGTTTGGCTATTAAGTTATTATTTGGCCATGTTCACACTAACTTCAATCTTCGCTATTGTTGGGAAGACCCGTGTGGTGTCTAAAAATGTTGTCACCACTTATATAAAAAAACATTATTATTAGCGCTTAGCGTCGCATAATGTTGCCAGGTTTGGCGAGAAACAAGCAATCCGAAAAACAAGTAATCAGGTCTATGAAAACAATCTCACACACACACACACACACACACACACACACACACACACACACACACACACACACACACAGAGCACCTGGTAGAATATGACTTTTGTCATTTCGTTCTTGTTTTTTGACGAATGTTCACCACAGAATAGGGATACTGGGGTTCATGAGGTGGAAGACTAGTGACCGCGGCAGCAGAAGCTAATGCGGGCAGTGGTGGAAAGTAACTACGTATATTTACATACATACTTATTTTATAAGTACTGTACTTAAGTAAAATGTTGAGGTATTTATTTTGTTGTGGTTTACTATCTGTGAAGGTGCTGTGATATTACTGATTGACCTGGGTATAGGCGGGGATTCAGACAATTTCGGGGTACAGACTATTTGGGACGTGTCACAGGTGCACAGCTGTAGGGATTGGGAATCACCACGGGAAGCCATACAGTTTTTCAACCGTTAGTGTTTTCAGTTTATTGTCTCCACCAGGCCGAAAGGCATGGTGAGAGTATGTTTTACCCCCTGTCCGTCCGTCCGTCCGTCCGTCCGTGTGTGTGTGTCCGTCTGTCCGTCCGTGTGTCCGCGAGCGGCTAATCTCCGACACCGTTGGCCCGTTGGTCGCTCCGAAACTGTGCACACACACTCCCTGGATGCCAAATTTTTCACATAGCCCTGTTATAGCGCCACCAGGAGGCCGATTTGTGCAAAACATATTTACTCGTACAGATTGTATCCAAACGTCATGCAAATCGGTACAGAGTATCTCTATAGTCATGTGATCAACACGGATCTGTCCGATTTTCCATATTCCATCCTCATTGGCTAAGGTTGGCTTCCAAAGTTTGCAGGATTGGTCCGTTTTGAACAAAATGCCTCAAATCATGAACGCAGCTTGCGATTTCCGTAAAATTTCACTCGCACATTCCCACTAGGCCGAGGAAGAAATGGCACCCGTTTCACATTGGCCTGTTATAGCGCCACCAGCAGGTCTAATTTAGCAAAACTAATTTTTTGGAACAAAAGCCTCAACTCATGAATGCAGTGTCCGATTGCCGTGAAAGGCCTAAGAAGAAATGACACCCTTTTCACATTGGCCTATTATAGCGCCACCAGGAGGCCACAATAACGTACCTGACCTGGCGGAGACCTGTTTTCCGAGGAGCACTTTTTCTAGTTTTGAGTATTTTCGGTTTATTTTCTTATCACAAGTTAGTTGTTTAGTCATCCTGCATCAAAAATAAACATTTTAAATGCACTCTAGAGAAGACCTGATTTACTGTTAACACCACACGTTGGAAAAGCTTCACACCATATCCCTCAATAGCAATTGTTTGTTGTTTCTCTACACCAGTACTGTAAAGTATAGTGAAGTTGAATCAAACAATCCAGTAGGGTATATTGTAGTTCAACACTAACAGTCGAGGACAGTAGATAACGTTGTTAGAGGAATAAATGCAGAGTTATAGTCACAGAATATAAATGTCACACCAGGCAATGGTAAATCGCATGAATCGTCATTTTCCTCCTCTATAGTTCCTATTAGAAGAAGCTGTGGTGCGTGTAAAGGCTGCTCTTGACAAGAAGAGGAGGCGTTGGGGAGCAGGAGGGGGTGGGGGGGAGTAAGGAGACGGTGAGAGCGAGAGAGAAGAGGTAAAAAAAAAGATCTTTCTCAGTCACCTCACCTGTCTTGTGTCACTCCCACTGTGTCATGTTCCATTTCATTTATTCTCTTCAACTGGGCCCCAGGGGGTACAACACTTTAAAATGCCCCCCCGCCCCTCATTCCTCCTCCCACGCAGCTCAGAATCACTTCAGTACCATTCACTGTGCTAAGTGTTTTTATTTCCTCCCATGGTTATACACGACAGATTGTTTTGAAATGAGGTTCTAAAGGAAGGTAAATGTGGTTTGTGGGTTTAGATGGTTGTGTTTTGTTATTAAAGACACAATCCGGAATTTACGGTATTTTAATGGAGAACATGTTATAAAAGAATATAACTAGTACATCTGCAGAAACTTGGAGGTGTTCTCCCTATTCTTCCATTGAGAAATGTAGACCCTGGTGTCGGGTAGGTGCACCTACTGGCTAATAGACGGCAATAAAGTTATTTGAAGGAAACGGCACTTTGGATTTTGTCGCAGGACAACAAGCATAAAATGTGACTGTAGGATTGCAGCTTTAAAATGATGTGACTATTAAATAGGTGTTTTAGTTGTCTTAGTTGACATGTGGACGCTTTTGTATCTAATGGTAGCAATAAGAAGTTGAAAGGAAAAACAGATAGTGGACGTGGACGTGGGGGTGGGCGGTGGTCTTTGAAGGATGTGTGCCACCAAAATGAAGGGGAACCTGTGGGAAGTGAGAGACGTATCTGTAATAAAATAACAGTGTTGGTGGCCGTGGGGGCGGACAGCCTGTTACTGCAGCCCAGGAAGAACAGCCGGTATGCAGCCTCCACACCCAAACAAACCAATACATAGTGGGTTCCTCCCCCCGGCAAATCCCACGCACCGGCATTGATACATTACGCAATCTGTTCTTCTTTATTCTATTATTCGGATCCCCTTTAGCTTCTGCTGCCGCCGTCACTATAGTCTTCCACCGCATGAACCCCAGTATCCCTATTTTGTGGTGAACATTTGGCAAAAATTGCAGATCTGAAAGCCCACAATGCCTCGCAACGTGATGCGTTGTGAGCATGTATATTGGCTATTTTGGGCCGCTGTCTCTCGATTTTGGTGTTGAAGGAAAAAAGGAGTGCACTTAGTATAGAGCCCTGGGGTACTCCAGTCAACACATTTGAAGTCACTGGCGCCGGACTGGAGATTTGGTCCATGCTCTTTTCAGTCTATCACCACTGCTTCCAGTGATTAGTAGAAGAAGACTATTTAATACCTTAGGTCTCTGCCAGCATTTGCAAGTAATGCTGTCCAACCACGCACGCACGCACGCACGCACGCACATACACTTCAGGTTGTTCATTGTAGCCTATTAGTTATTTTGTTGTGAAGTTTATGTTATTTGTTCACACAGTCTAATGAGACTAATTTGAGTTAACCTGTACATGTTTAGGGCAACGGAAGCCAGGTTTTTGTTTTGTCTGGGCCTCATTTAGTTGTACTGTATATACTCTGGCAGTGAAAGAGTTAAGGATAGGTTTAGGTTGATTTCATTTATTTTGAGTTTCTCCGTGTGTCATTCTTGTTGTTAATAGTATTTTGTATTTAATTTCTGCTAAATAAAAACGGGTTTCACCCCCACTTTTGTTGCATCCCTTTTTCTCCTAGACGGGAACGTAACATAATCCTCACAGCTACATCCCAGACGAGACCCCAATTATACTTTATATATACTGCAAATGCTACAAATGTTAATAATTGTTGTAGAAATATAAGGCACAGCTCCAATAGAACTTTCACTTGTTCCCATAGGTTACGCCACACATGTGAAAAGTTGCGCCGTGTGTCGTATAAATGATATTACCCCCAGCTTGTCCTGACCGATAGCTACTACTACCCACGACTTACAGAGCCCTTGACTAGGCAACCCATCCTGGTGGAGATATGCGCTCTACGGAGTGGCCCTTTCTTGTTTGTAAAGTATACTGGTCTGTTGAGGATTGTGGGGAAAGGATGCTGCTATAGAGCACCGAAGTCTGACGTAATTTACACATCCTACCTGGTTCGCGGTTTTCCACCCCCGTTCTGAATTCCCATAGACGTCTTTAATATCGCGTCAAATAAGAACTGTGTTCCAAAAATAAACAAATGATCCCGGCGGTTTGACTCTTATGGATATGAAGCATCAACTGACGGTGAGAAAACGATAATGTTACTTCTGCCGAATTAGTTAAAATTTTGCCAGAAACAGACTGTATAAATATAAGTGACTGACTATCATAAACGATACAGAGCCACCTCCCTGACAATATCGCAGAGACAGTTTGTTTATTTTTGGACCACAATTCTTATATGAGACGATTCTAAGATGACACAATGTTATTCTCCATAGAGAAATTACTTTACGAACCAGGGGATGAACGAGTGACGTCAGGACTTCTGTACGCTATTGGACCATGAGTGAATATCCAGGGTTGGGAAGATTACATTCAAAATGTTAAAGACATTGACTAATTAGCTAATCAGTAACCTAATAAGTAATGTTAACAGATTACTTATACTTCTTTGGATTGCTCTAAAATGAATAACAGTAACTTATCCAAAGGTTGCTGAAATGAATCAGGTCAGCCTACATTGTTTACTGTTTACATGCATATAATTAGCAATCTGTAACTACAAATTTAATGTAATCTTCTCAAACCTGTGAGTATTTGTGACTGAGGCATGTTTATTGTGCCACAGGTTTCCTACCGCCAACTACTGTCAGTGTCCAGTTGTACTAAATGTAAAATGACTCTCTCAATAGAATTAACAGCCCTTTTCACGGTTGAAATTGTTCCTCCGGTGCGTCGTCTGATCAGTCTGACTTCTGGGAAGAAACAATTGCACACATGATTAGCCGCACATAACCACCTCTGTAGTCACCTCAGCTAAGCTAATCCAATCAACTTGTATAATCACACAGTCAATCACTGATACATCAACCCAAATGCACACCGTGAAGCTGTAAATATCAAGCCTGATTCATCCTTTGTCATACGACAAAGTATAATCGTGTCAGAGTGCCATGGTGCGAACGCGATTTCTCAGTGCGACCTGCAATGGCTGTCTGCAATTTAGACCCTCCAGAAAAACGCGGGCAAAAATCCTTGATTATGTGGGCTAATATCCTTGATTTTGCGATGAAATAGGCGGGTTTTTATGTGATTTTATGCGGTGAAATTGCGTGAAGTTGCAAAATATGCGGAAAGTTGTAAAATATGCAAAAAGTTGTGAAATGTGCAAAAATATGCGCCGCGTATTTCGCATATTATGCAATGTGCATATTATGCGATGCTATGGGATGCGATGTGCAAATTATGCGATGCTATGGGATGCGATGTGCACATTATGCGATGTGCATATTATGCGATGCGATGTGATGCAATGCGCCCCTTTTGAAAAAATATGACCCCCGCATAATTGTGCGCATGATCGCATATTATGCGCATAATCGCATAATCACGTTTTTCTGGAGGGTCTAGCAATTTTCCCCACGCAACACCGGTGTGCGACACTGGCATCCGACGGGATATAAATTAAGCATAATGCTGCCGTATGCAGAGCAAATTCAGATCCAGTTTCAACCAAACCAAAATGACCTGAACGCCAAACGGGCCGGAGGCTTGAAGCTACGGAGAGTAAACGAGAAGGAGATAAATGTGAAGCGAACAAATGGGATCCACTCTCTCCATCCTGTTTTAGTCCAAACAACGAGGTGCTCCCCGTTGTGCATTAGTAATGGTGTCTTCGGGCTAAGCAGCACTGCATTTACGAGCAGGAGAAATTGTAAGAGTCCTAATGAAGTATCGAAGGCAATACAAACAAGAAAGAATGACATAGATGTCATGGTGGATGGCGCAGGCCCCCTCCCCAAAAAAGAAAATAGCGTTTGGGGGTACAAAATCATGGGATGGGAAAAAAAAAGAAGGAGGTCCGCGGTTCCCCCCCCCTTAGGGGTCCCTGGAGACCCTTGGGGGTCCCTGGGGGTGACCTACAGACACGGCGAAGGAAAACTGTAAAGCCACAGCCACGCATGCAAGATGTTGCACATGAACTCTGCAGCCGCACTGAGCAGAGATGCTCATAGGCCTGCGTCGTGCGTCGCTGACACACAATATTGTGAAAGGACGCATTCATGACACCGTCGTGGCGTCCATGGGACGCACTAGAGTTGTCACCAACAACAGAGAAAAATATAAAAATAATTCGCGATAAAATTATTAGTGCACGATAAGTATCGGCCCGATAATTATCGGTTCGATATCAGGAATTATGACGTCATCCCGATAAAACCGATAACATTAATAATAGCTCCGATAATATATAATATTTGTCAACTGTGATCTGCATGGACTCTCGGTTAGACACCGTTGTACTGGAGAAGTATAACTCTCGGTTAGACACCGTTGTACTGGAGAAGTATAACTCTCGGTTAGACACCGTTGTACTGGAGACGTATAACTCTCGGTTAGACACCGTTGTACTGGAAAAGTATAACTCGGTTAGACACCGTACTGGAGAAGTATAACTCGGTTAGACACCGTTGTAACTAGTTACCATTACTAGTTACTTCATTTAAAAGTACTCAGTTACTTTACTAGTTACTTACACCAAAAAGTAATGCGTTACTGTGAAAAGTAACTTTTAAGTTACTTTATAAAAATAAAAATAAAGGGCTCCCATTATTGCCCTTCATTTCAGTACTGTTATTGCATTGGAGAATAATACAACCTGTTGATCAACTTGACATGCATTTGCATCACTGAACTCTGCTAAGCAATGTGGTCTATACCAGGGGTCGCGCTATAGGATTGTAACCTGCTGGTCCCAATGTCCGGAATGAATCAAATTTATCAGACATCTGATAAAAAATACCGGTCATAATTATGTTTAAGCATTAATTACAATTAAGCAGGTGCGTAAATACAGCCTAACACTTAGGCCTACAGCATTATATTTTGGATTGAGCTATTTGAACATGAACCATGATGAACGAGTAATATACACATTTTATATACAGTAGCAGGGTCATCTTGCACAAATACATTAATTACCTACACTACCATTTGCGCCTGGCAATCTCTGCTTCTCACCCATTGACTTGCATGTTAAATGATGGCGTTTCCCCTTTAAAATAATCGATCATTTCAGGAGCAAGAGCTTAAAAATCTCTTCTAAATCTAGTCAACAAGGCCTGCAGTAGGCTATGCACTGGACAAATATAAATGACATTATTTCAATAAACTAAAAACATGGGAAATGTTAGAGGGAGTAATCGCCATGGATACACGACGGTCGACTGTCACGACCGTCATGGATGAACTTCAACCTGGTGTTTGCACTTTCTCCATTTATGGCCCGTACATCTACATAAACGTTCATATTTCAAATATAAAGTGCTTATCCCATGGCGACGGAGGTTACATGTATATACGGGCTCTCAAAAGTACCTGTATCATCCGTATTGTTCAATAAAAAGCATTTTAATCTGATCGGTGGCCATTTTCTCCATATGCTTTCAACTGAGTGACCCTATCGGTTGGTAGGTGTATTGCACTCCAATACATTATGAAAAAATGGCCACTGATCGGATTAAAATGCTTTTCATTGAACAATACAGAATATACGGTTACTTTTGAGAGTCCCGTGCATAATTGTAACATCCGTGGCCATGGGGTAAGCACTTTATATTTGAAATCTGAACGTTTATAGAGATGTACGGACCGTAAATGGTCTCGGTTAGACACCGTTGTACTGGAGACGTATAACTCTCGGTTAGACACCGTTGTACTGGAGAAGTATAACTCGGTTAGACACCGTACTGGAGAAGTATAACTCGGTTAGACACCGTTGTAACTAGTTACCATTACTAGTTACTTCATTTAAAAGTACTCAGTTACTTTACTAGTTACTTACACCAAAAAGTAATGCGTTACTGTGAAAAGTAACTTTTAAGTTACTTTATAAAAATAAAAATAAAGGGCTCCCATTATTGCCCTTCATTTCAGTACTGTTATTGCATTGGAGAATAATACAACCTGTTGATCAACTTGACATGCATTTGCATCACTGAACTCTGCTAAGCAATGTGGTCTATACCAGGGGTCGCGCTATAGGATTGTAACCTGCTGGTCCCAATGTCCGGAATGAATCAAATTTATCAGACATCTGATAAAAAATACCGGTCATAATTATGTTTAAGCATTAATTACAATTAAGCAGGTGCGTAAATACAGCCTAACACTTAGGCCTACAGCATTATATTTTGGATTGAGCTATTTGAACATGAACCATGATGAACGAGTAATATACACATTTTATATACAGTAGCAGGGTCATCTTGCACAAATACATTAATTACCTACACTACCATTTGCGCCTGGCAATCTCTGCTTCTCACCCATTGACTTGCATGTTAAATGATGGCGTTTCCCCTTTAAAATAATCGATCATTTCAGGAGCAAGAGCTTAAAAATCTCTTCTAAATCTAGTCAACAAGGCCTGCAGTAGGCTATGCACTGGACAAATATAAATGACATTATTTCAATAAACTAAAAACATGGGAAATGTTAGAGGGAGTAATCGCCATGGATACACGACGGTCGACTGTCACGACCGTCATGGATGAACTTCAACCTGGTGTTTGCACTTTCTCCATTTATGGCCCGTACATCTACATAAACGTTCATATTTCAAATATAAAGTGCTTATCCCATGGCGACGGAGGTTACATGTATATACGGGCTCTCAAAAGTACCTGTATCATCCGTATTGTTCAATAAAAAGCATTTTAATCTGATCGGTGGCCATTTTCTCCATATGCTTTCAACTGAGTGACCCTATCGGTTGGTAGGTGTATTGCACTCCAATACATTATGAAAAAATGGCCACTGATCGGATTAAAATGCTTTTCATTGAACAATACAGAATATACGGTTACTTTTGAGAGTCCCGTGCATAATTGTAACATCCGTGGCCATGGGGTAAGCACTTTATATTTGAAATCTGAACGTTTATAGAGATGTACGGACCGTAAATGGAGAAAGTGCAAACACCAGGTTGAAGGTGATCCTTGACTGTAACAGGACTTTATGTACCGCAGGGACTGCAGTAGCAGACGCAGTTAATAAATAGACGAACAAATGAATTTATATACTTTAACGTGCGGAATCCGAAACAGGCAGCGCTGTGATTCTGAATTTTGTTACGATTACGGTGATTAGTAGCCTATTATTGACACCACCTGGGCGAGTGGGTCATGTAACTTTCCTGGTTGCAGCCTTGCAGTTTAAGTGCAGATTTCAGCTTGGGAAAAGCAGCCTTTAACGGGTTTGGGTACGTGGTTCATAATCACCATTGCGTTATCGTGGTATTCCTACAGTACTACTAGTCCCAGAAACACACACACGCTGTTAAGAGAGAGAGAAAGAAAGAGCGAGCGAGAGAGAGAGAGAGAGAGAGAGAGAGAGAGCTTGCAAAGCCATCACAGCGGGTCTCCGCAACACAGACTGGTGTAAAGTCAATAAGTACATTTACTCAAGTACTCTACTTAAGTACAATTCTCAGTCACTGTTCGCCTCGCTGTATATATAAATAATATATAAAAAATAACGGAGTAACGCACCATGTAGTAACGGTAACTGAGTTACTGAATTAAAAAAAGAATGCGTTAGAGTACTAGTTACTGAAAAAAATAACGGCGTTACAGTAACGCGTTACGTCCCAACACTGACTGTTAGGCTACGCTATACAGAGAGAGAGAGAGTGAGAGACGGAATGGGGAGCTCAGTGGTGCTTAAACGAAGAAAATGTGCACACAGAATATCATCTAAAACAATGCTAAATAAACCCCAAAAAAATATCAAAAATAAAGTCGGACCTTTATCTAAATTACCTTTATATTTATTGGACACTTAAATGTTTTAGGTACATTCTGTAATTGATGAAAATTAATTTTAAGGTGACATTTCAATGCTCTTAAATGAACACAGGATCACAGAAAATCACCTGAAACTATGCTAAATATGTCCAAAACATATCAAAAATAAAATCGGGACTTTATTGTGGCTTAAATAGATTCAAGTCGACAAGTTTTGGTGCATTCTATAATTTAATAAAACATTCTGATGCCTCCATAGTCTGTCTACTTCTCCACAGTCCCTGTGACAACAATGGCGGCTGTTCAAAATTTTTCGGAGCAAAGAGGGGGCATCTCCCTGCATGAATCCAAGTTGAAGCAACCAATCGGTGGACGGACATTTAATGATGACGCGTTTCAGACATAGAGTTAGACCCTTTTTTAGCAAACCCGCCCCCTTTTTCCAACAGACCAACCAGACTTACCCAACCCCGCCCCTTTTTCACCGACGCCCTGCCTCTCTTTAAATAGCTTCGGAGGTTAACTCCCCCTTTTGGTCAGATGCCTGATATCTGTTCATATGGATGGCCGCTTGCGCTTGCCATCCAAAAATCTCTCTCTCTCTCTCTCTCTCTCTCTCTCTCTCTCTCTCTCTCTCTCTCTCTCTCTCTCTCTCTCTCTCAAAAGGTCAAACAGGAAGACAGAAAGGACTGAGCATAATTTGACCAAGTAAACACACTGGAGGGAGACAGTGGTTCTTCTGCAAGTGAAAACAACAGCAACAACATCATCACCAGTATCCAGTAGTGGAAAGTAACTAAGTACATGTACTCAAGTACTGTACTTAAGTACAATGTTGAGGTATTTTTTACTTTACTGGAGTATTTCCTGTTTTCAGTACTTTTACTTCTACTCCACTACATCTCAAAGGCAAATATTGTACTTTTACTCCACTTCGTTTTTTTGAAAACTTTAGTTACTACTTACTTTGTAGATTTAGATTATTATTACAAAACATACATTACCCACTTCAGCCCTATATACATTTTGGTCATTTGAAAATAGCAGATCTACAAGCTCACAATGCGTTGCGATGCGACGCATTGTGAGCTTCTAGATCGGCTATTTTCAAATGATGTTTATACATTTTATAACTTGTGAAACATTTTTATACCAATACTTTTATACTTTTACCCAAGTAAATTCTGAATTCCGGACTTTTACTTGTAACAGAGTATTTCTAAATTGCAGTATTGATATTTTTACTTAAAGTAAAACATTTTAGAACTTTTTCCACCACTGCCAGTATCGAGGCTGAGGGGTGTGTGTGTGTGTGTGTGTGTGTGTGTGTGTGTGTGTGTGTGTGTGTGTGTGTGTGTGTGTGTGTGTGTGTGTGTGTGTGTGTGTGTGTGTGTGTGTGTGTGTGTGTGTGTGTGTGTGTGTGTGTAATGACTTTGGTGGGGTTTATCGATATTTTCACCATGATCAAACCATTCTCTGATCTACTGTAAACTCTGGCCTCTATTTTGCTGACGGATATGGACACAACTCCACAAGCATACTGTATGAAGAAGAGCGGCCAAGAAGGGAGAAGGAGCACTGACCCCAGAGGTCAAATGCCCCTTATACACACACCACTGCAGACTACGTGCCCCACGCACACACACGTGCACGTGCGGATGTGCTGATGTGCACACACGTATACACCCACACACACACATTGGCCAATTCATTTCAGGATTCTTAGACACGTTGTCTCGGATTGAAAATGTTTTCCTGACATGTAACCCAGGACAACAGGACAAAATACGGAAACTGAACATAATGCCATAATTCGCAGTCTGTGACAGTTGTGACCTATGACCTTCAGACTATCGATTCAAGCACTCAAAAGATGGGACACAGAGTTTGTTTATTCACCATCATAGTTAATATCCATATTAAATACTGTAAGTGGTTATTATGTGTAATACTGTGTAAGCTTTCTGTTATGTTTATTGTTTATCATACTCTCACTGTGTTTAATTCAACACACTCACACCGCACACTCCACACATCCACCCACTGCAGACGTGAGCGACTACTGACTTATTCACACT
The DNA here is from genome assembly GCF_963280865.1 of Gymnoscopelus braueri. NCBI lineage: Eukaryota > Metazoa > Chordata > Actinopteri > Myctophiformes > Myctophidae > Gymnoscopelus > Gymnoscopelus braueri. The sequence continues at coordinate 28,842,670 of NC_137625.1, forward strand.
TCATACCATTTATGTTTTGTTGTTCATTTCATTCCTTATTGGCCCCGATTCATAACGAGGGTCGTAAATATGGGGTAAATAAAGTTCGTAAAGGAGGTCGTATTTTGGTAGTCACAAACGGACGTGCAATTCCCAAAGGGGTTCGTATATCACAGAGACGTGCGTATGACCAGTGCGTATGACCAGGTGTGATGATTACTCTGGAAGGCTGCATCCAACAGCATCCAACTTCAACGTCACCGTGCTGAACCGTGCTAAACAGCGTTGCCATGTCCGCTTATTATAAGCGAATTTGGGCTTATTCTTCTGTAAAGTTGCTTGTAAATATTGGTAGCTGTGGGGACCGCGTTTTTTTGGGCTTGTTTCTAAAGTGTAGTTGGTTATTTGGGCTTGCTTCACAATTGTTCAATTGTTTTAACCGGTGGTTCTCAAATATTTTTATGTCATGGAACCCCAAGTTAATATGTAGGCTAATTTATCCCTATAAGCCCCATCTGAAAATGTTTTGTGCCAGCTGGAGGCAGATTTGTGTTGTTAGAATGTTTAAAAAATCTTCCAAATATTGCACATTTTATTACAAGATTTTTTTTTAATATAGCAGATCTACAAGCTCACAACGGTTTAATTAAAGTGCTTATAATGGCCTAAGTGCCAGTTGCTTCTTTTGGGCTTGTTTTCCTAGACCTGGTTGATTATTTCTCTCACAACATCTGGCAACGCTGATGAAAGTTCAACTCCGCCTCGTCTAAAGATAACAGATGCGGCTTCGCATCGCCTTGACAACTTACTGTTCTGTCTGGAAGCGGATCACGTAATAAATGCTCTCATGTGTAATGAGAATAAAGAAGTTTACAAGGTTTAACCCCATTACCAAATAAAAGGCTAATAAAACCTGGAAAGGATATATATAAGCCTTTTCTAATGAACATTGCGCACCTTTACCAAGGTAAAAAGATGATGAAATCCAGCATACAAGTGGAACGCTGCTATCCGATTATGGACCAGAGCTTATTGATTACTTATTGATTAAATTAGTGCATTTTTGATTAATATATCACTGTCCTACGTCGGAATGGGGAATATTAGATCTTCTGGACACAGCTTTCATCCACTATTAGTTTCCATGCTAATATTTATTAGGCTGTTGTGTGTGGCGTTCATGTGATCAAAATACAGTAGAGTAGCCTACAGTAGACTATTAGCCTACAAATTAATACCGCGGCACGGATAGAGGTGCGTCAGTCCCTCCGCAGTTTCATTAAGGCATCATAGCCTATTTTCATTATTACGTGACACTTTGGCTGAGTTGGCCCGCTGGCAAACACACTGAGGGACCTAAAAATTCAGCTCTAAATGCGACTCATAGCCTAGAAAATAAATAAAAAGCGGTGGAATCTACATCTATATTATGCATAGGCTACAAGCAATACATCGTTTGACATTTATTTTTAAATTTTTATATATATGTGTTGACAAATGTTGGGCACATATATATTTTATTTGAGGTTTGCCACTGTTGTAATTGATTTTGGCATGAAGAATAAAGCATTCTAAAGACATACGCACATTTCAGCCCTGGTAAGACAGCCTCGGGGCTGACCTGAGAACGTGCGCACCTGACGCACAAAACACAGAACAAAAAACTTTTATGAATCCGACTGCAGGTGTAGGATTTGTCCTAAATGCCGGTACGTACAAAATATGGTCGTAAATCCCTTTATGAATCGGGGCCATTGTTCTTAATTCTAGTTATATAAACAAACTGACGCATAAGTGGACACTGTCTCTTTGCCATGTATTGCCGTGACAGATATTGGGGCTTGTTTTAAAGTTTGTTATCTGATTGTAATGATAGTAAATTCAGTTCATTTGAAAATGTGTCTTGACTCATTATGTCTTGTTGGGAGCTTCACTGTCGGGGCTAAAAAGGAGTCCCCACTACAATAGTGAGTGTTCTATTCACTTTTTGAATCCTTTTGATTGCATGCACAAAGGGAGTTAGAATTGACTATTACATAATAGTCTAATACTAACAAATATACTGTATTTTACTGTACTTGCAGTATATAAGTATGGCGGGCCAAGACAGTTTTTGATTGGTAGTAACCTGGTGTCTGGTACTGGACCGTTATGACCAGTGGTGTAAAGTAACTAAATACATTTACTGAAGTACTGTACAATTTTGAGGTATTTTTTACTTTACTTGAGTATTTCCAATTTCCTGTACTTCTAATCCACTACATCTCAGAGGTAGATATTGCACTTTTACTCCACTACAATTATTTGAAAACTTTAGTTACTAGTTATTTGCAGATATAAATTATTATTATAAAAAATACATTAACCACTTTGGCCGTATTTTATACGTAGGCTATTTGAAAATAGACGATCTACAAGCTCACAACCCATCGCGATGCGACGTGTTGTGAGCTTGCAGATCTGCTATTTTCAAAATGTAAGTACTTTTACTTTTGGTACTTTAAGAATATTTTGATGCCAATACTTTTGTACTTGTACTCAAGTAACATTTTGAACACAGGCCTTTTTACTAGTTGTAACAGAGTATTTTTATATTGTGGTATTGCTACTTTTACTTAAAACTAGACCATACTCGTCGGGGGATATGAGCACCCAAAGTATGTGTCAGAGAACACACACAAATACCCGCTCATAAACAGTTCCAACAGCCGGAGCCCCCCCCGTCGCGCAGGGAGGACGAGCCGAACTCAGAATCTCCGTTGTTTACAGCAAACGCAAATAAACATGTTAAATTGTGGAAAAGAGGAAAAGGAGCTCCCTCACGGCGTGCATATGCTAATGATCAATGGCCATATGCAAGTGTGGAGCAATTGCTTGCCTTAACCCATTAAGACCTGAGACCGATTCTTACTTATGTCTTCTAAATCCTAACAGTTTAATGAAAAACGATCAGTGGTTCTCAAACCTTTTCATGTCAAGGACCCCCAAAATGATATGCATTTGGCCGCCGATCCCATCTCAAAATATGTTGTTCCAGGGACCCCCCAGAAGCAAAGATTTGAGTTAAAAATGTTCGCTTTAAAAGAATATAAATATATTAATTTGCACACATTTTCTCAATTTTAAAAAAATAGCAGATCTACAAGCTCATAGTGCGGCGCTATGAGCTTGTAGATCTGCTTTTTGAATAGCCAAAGTGTAAAATAATACTTGGTTGTCGATACGATACATGAACGATACAGGTTAATTTATAACGATACGTTTCGATTCAGTGATTTAGTCGATACGATACATGAACGATACAGGACAGGTTAATTTAGTACGATACGATTTGATTCAATGATTTAAAATCGATATAGTAACTATTTATTTACCCCAAAAAATCTGTGTGAAAAATAAATACCTGGATACTGGATATAAACCCCTCTTTCTCTTTTTTCTTCTTAAAAGTACTTAGTAATGATAAAATTGATTATTTGCATTGCAAAACTATTCGATACGATTATTCGCATTGCAAAACGATTCGATATGATACAAAGTCATCTCGTATTGTATCATATATTGCATATCGATATAGTAGATCGTTGAAAATTCAAAGCGATTTTTCGATGCAGTTACTATATCGTTACACCTCTAATTAGGAATGTTGATGGAGAAGTTCTCCTATCCCTATACACAGGCATAATGTGAATTTTGTTTCAGCGTGGGCTTTCTCATTTGAAACTAATCCAAAACAACTTTACAACACAACCTCCTCATGAATCCCACTTTCAGAGTTTGCTTATTTTACAGCTGTTCAAAAAGTGCAAATGCTGCGATCTGTGATCTCCTCTGTGGCCTGGAGGTTTCCATTTCCTCCATGGCCCCTGTGGTCACCGTCAGCATCCGATTTCCTTCCAATTCTTTCTGATGAGCCAACATGAACTGACAGAGATCACAGGGTGCATGACCCCGCTGTCCGACAGAAAATAGGCTTTTATATGATGAGGAAGTCACGCTCCAAAATAATTCTATCAAAGTGACACTGCCACACACACACACACACACACACACACACACACACACACACACACACACACACACACACACACACACACACACACACACACACACACACACACTCACTCACTCACTCACTCACTCACTCACTCACTCACTCACTCACTCACTCACTCTGGTAAAAGTACCTTAAAATAGTACTTAAGTACAGTACTTGAGTAAATGTACTTGGTTACTTCACACCACTGACTGCCACACACACAAACACATGGTGACTCTACTTCTGCATCATACGAATGAGAGGGGATTTTTTTCCCCCAACAAGGACATCTGCCTAGCTGGAGACAAGGACCACAGACGTAGAGGAAAAGAGAGGTAGATGTGAGAATGACTCAGAGCGTGTTATTTAGAGGGAAAAAAGGGCCAACAGAATAGAGAGGAGGTTTCTATACATAGCTCTTTCATATGGACTCCTTCAGGCTCTGCATACATACTGCAGAGACGAAGATTAGGCCATCAAAACCAATCTGGACTTTTAAGACCAAAAAGCCCAAAGCCAAACGGAGAAAAAAAGCTGCAAACGCAACAGTAGAAGGAAATTCTACAGCGCTTCAGGGCCTGATAAAATGAAAGGGAAATTTACAATTGATTAAGTTATTGTTCTAAAGCCGTAAAGGGTTTGCTTTAATCATTGAGAGGAGGTACAGTGCAATTCATAGTGAAGGAACGTTTGTCCTCCCTTCGTTTCTTCCCTGCCCTAAATTCACTGTAGCGCAAAACGTGGCAGGACTCAAGCCTGCATTTGTGTAAGACAGCCAGTGGTGGAAAGAGTACTCAATACTTCATTGTAAAAATACTCTGTTACAAGTAAATGTCCAGAATTCAACATTTACTTGAGTAAAAGTTCAAAGGTATTGGTGTCAAAATGTACTCAAAGTACCAAAAGTAGAAAGTACTCATTATGCAGAATGTCCCATTTCACAAGTTTTCAGATGTAGAAAATGTAGAAAAATCTTTAGAAAATAGCAGATCTACAAGCTCACAATGTGTCACATCGCGACGCATCCCAGCCAACATGTCCATCTGGGCCCCAGGTGGGTTTTAACTGGGCAGATGGGCATGGGTTACATCTGGTTTTGCACATGGGTTCCACCAAGCACCCACTTGTGGTAGCCCATATGGGCTTAAGTGGGTTTGTAACTGGGTCTTAGGTGGGTTCCAAATGGGCAATTTTATGTCGGAACCATGTGGGCGCCACCTGTGTTTGCCTATATGGGCTTGAACTGGGACCTGAATGGGCCTTAAGTGGGTTCCAGCTGGGCAAAAGTGGGTTTCTGACTGGGTCTTAGGTGGGGTCCAAATGGACAATTTGATTTCGGAACCATGTGGGCGCCACCTGTGTTTGCCTATATGGGCTTGAACTGGGACCTGAATGGGCCTTAAGTGGGTTCCAGCTGGGCAAAAGTGGGTTTCTGACTGGGTCTTAGGTGGGGTCCAAATGGGCAATTTGATTTCGGAACCATGTGGGCGCCACCTGTGTTTGCCTATATGGGCTTGAACTGGGACCTGAATGGGCATTAAGTGGGTTCCAGCTGGGCAAATTACATGTGACCCATGTAGGCCACACTTGTGTTGGCCCATTTAGGGCTCCAACTGGTTTTGTACATGGGTTCCACCAAGCACCCACTTGTGTTAGCCCATGTGGGCTTAAGTGGGTTTCTGACTGGGTCTTAGGTGGGGTCCAAATGGGCAATTTGATGTCGGACCCATGTGGGCCTCACCTGTGTTAGCCCATATGGGCTTAAGTGGGTCCTGACTGGGTCTTAGGTGGGGTCCAAATGGCCAATTGTATGTCACACCCATCTAGGCCTCACCTGTGTTTGCCCATATGGGCTTGAAGTGGGATCTGAATGGGCCTTAGGTGGAGTCCAACTGGGCACGTTTGAGACCCATGTAGATCCCACTTCTAGCAGCCCAAGTGGGTAACATCCGGGCCCTTTGCCAACATGGGTTTCAAGTTGGTCCTGAAGGGATTTAAATAGGAGAATTAAACAGTATATTGACAAGAACCATGTTTAACTACTGCTAAGTTTTACCAGGGTGAAAAAACAATATCAGACAATATATCTTTTGACAATGTTTATTTCTTTTAACTTTCGGCCTCCTGGTTTTTAATAAACCAAATACAAATGTAAAAAAAACAAATACAAAATGCTTTGGTAATTGTAAAATATAAAATGTATAAATGAAAATAAAGTGCAAAAGCTTTCAGAAATTGTGAAAAAAAAAAATAATAATAATAATATATATAAATGAAAATAAAGTGTAGACAGTATTATTGGGCCAATATATCTTCAACTCTCGTAAACAATCCCTTTAACTCTCGTAAATTATCATTAAGATAGAACTCTTGTAAAAATGACAAATAACAGTGCAAACTCTAAAGTAACAACTTAAATGTTCTGGACACAAACTAATGAGGAACCCATATCTCTTAACTCAACTTCAACAAAAGGAGGGTTCTTCTCATGAGGTAGTTAATTATTCCAGCAGAGGGCCATTTCAGCCAACAAATCCTGAATGATAAACACACCACAAACTCTGTGTGTGTGTGTGTGTGTGTGTGTGTGTGTGTGTGTGTGTGTGTGTGTGTGTGTGTGTGTGTGGGGGCCTATTGGGCCTGTTCCTGATTTTCCTGTGTGTTTTCGAGGGATCTCCTAGCTCGTAGGGTCCGGTTTCCACCACGGTCTCGAGCGCCGGTGAACCATTTGGACACGGCCAACTCTGCATCCTTCTGGTTTATATGCTGCGTGACGGCGTTCTTCTTTATTGCCCCTAAAAATAAATGACAAGAAGCCAACTTAGTAATGCTGGCTTGATTTTTACATTATGAAACCTTATAAGACAGACTTTTCAAAAGTTTTATATCGCTGAGAAATGTGTATGCTTTTTAAAAACAACCGAGTCAAATCTGAGAACAGTTCAAGCTATTCACACGGCCAAGTGCTACAGGAAAAATGCAGGATTATGTATAGAACCTGACAGCTAAGGTGGCTAAGATGTTCTGATGCATTATTGAGGATTCTTTGCTGAACAGAAAAAGAAAACTGAACAATAATTTTAAATGTCTTGAGCTATGGTGGCAATTTAGTTTTCATGTAGAACAACAAAGTTCAGGTGGCACCATCATATGTTATGGCAATAACACAAAATCTAATTTACCATATAGAACCTCAAAAAGTGCCAGTCCTCGGAACTCCTTCTTGCCACTGCGTCCGAAAAGGTTATGCTCGAGTGCCAGCTTATTGGTCAGGAGGAAACCCATCATCCTCCTGACACAACGGTCCACGGAAGTCCCCCCAATGTCTGCAACCATGGCAACCTGAGTATGATAAAAGTCACAGGAAGGAAATTCTGTATTAAGTGAACAGCTAAGATGTCAATGCCCGTTGTGTGCATGCACTCAAAGGGCAGGTTAACAGACTACCAATGTGATTAGAAAATACAAGCACATTTTGAAGTGAATAAGAGATTTAGAAAATACAAGTACATTTTGAAGTGAATAAGAGATTTGAACTTACAACTGCAGACTTAAAGTCAGGGTCACCCAGCTTTAAGTTCATGGACTCGAGATCTGCCACCGTGTCCAGCGGGAGGGAACACAGCTCCTTCAGGCAGCTCCAGCGCTGGCAGAGATTGTTTCTCCTTCAGCAGTATGTTCAGCATCTGCCCATGGACCTTCTGAGTGCTCTTTACTTGCTCTAGGAGTCTCACGAGCTGGGTGAACATGTGTTCTTCCATGCCTGGTGCTCGTGGTGCTGGACTCGGGCTGCTCATCGGGGTTCCAGCTGTGGGTCGCCTTATTGGGGTTCCGGCTGTGGGTTGACTAGGGGTTCCAGTGGGGTGGCTCATTGGGGTTCTAGCTGTGGGTCGACTCATAGGGGTTCCAGTGCGGTGGCTCATCTGGGTCCCAGTGGGGCGGCTCTGTGTCACAGTTAATAATAATAAACTTTATTTGTAAAGCACCTTTCATGACATGAAATGCAGCTCAAGGTGCTTACAATTACAGTAAAGTAAAACTAATTTAACGATAAAGCAAAAAAAGGTAAGCAAAAGCATAAAACCACATTTAAAAATCAACCAAAAGCCAGAGTGAAGAAATAGGTCTTCAGCTGTGCTTTAAAGCTATTCATAGAGGCTGCCTGCCTTAGGTGTAATGGGAGTTTATTGGGGTGCTCACGTTTGTGGGTTCAGTGGGGCGGCTGATCAGGTTTGCAGTTGGGCGGCTTGCTCTTGGTCTTCCAACTGGGGTGTCCACACTCGGGATTCCAACGGGACTGGGGGTTCTTCTGGGACTCGGGGTTCCTAAACATAATGTAACATTTCAAGATGTTAAATTCTCTGTATATTTTATAAAAAATTACAAAATCTAATTCCATACTTTACATCAGAGGTCTTCAACAGGGGGTCCGGGACCCCTAGGGGGTCCTCAGAGTTACTACAGGGGGTCCGCCAAATCTTTGTGTGATTTTTACATTAACCACTTCACCCAAGCATCCCTATTCTGAGGAGAACTTTAGCCAAAAATAGCAGATCTACAAGCGCACAACGCCGTTGTGCGCTTGTAGATCTGCTATTTTCTGCAAAGTGGTTTGGTGTAGGGGAAAAAAAGAGCAGACTAAGTACAGAGTGAAAGGTCAGGTTTACTAAGTATTGTTTAAGTGCATGGTTAAATGTCTGGAAATACACATTAACATGAATCCAACATGATAGTGCTGTGAAACTAGCCTGGTAAACCCTCCCTCCGGAAATCTCAATTCCATTTCATTTCAGGAGTGAGTCTGGCATGATCCGCCTTTCTGCAATATTGGCTCTGTATGCCAAACGGCCGGGCCTATCAGCGTCGTCGCTCATTGTTCTGTGATTGACAGCTTACGTTGGCCAATCAGGTGGCGAGTTCGAGTGAGCCCAAAACACGAACGGCAGCCATCTTTTTCTTGTGCGGCCAATTCTCCGCTATTTTTTTACTTCAAAAAGCTCTCTAACTTCTATTTTGAGGCACGGAATTTACTTATAAGATATCGTTTGGATAGAATTTAGTTGTTTAACTTCATATATGTGGTCAATTAATCATGACAAAGCCTATTTAAAAAATAATAATTAGAGAACCGGTAGGGGCGGGCAGTGACACCATTGTACCCGAAAAAGGCAACCCATTTTGGGTATGGCTGTCTCAAAAGTCCCGTCGCGTCACATTAAGACTGGTGAACTGCTGATTGGCTGAAGGGGAAAAATTATCATTGGCTGAAGGGGTTGTCAGTCAACGGTATTACTCCCGCCCAACTCCAGCACAGCCAATATTGCAGACAGGCGGATCAGGCCAGACTCACTCCTGAAATGAAATGGAATTGAGATTTCCGGAGGGAGGGTTTACCAGGCTACTGTGAAACAAGTCTATGCAGCTGCCGATTAAATCTATGAAAAAATAAATATTTACACAATATATAATGGGGGTCCCTGCTTTATCTCGCTCTCAGCTAAGGGGTCCTTGGCCTGAAAACGTTGAAGACCCCTGCTTTACATACTTGTCTGAGAAGAGGGAGATACACCGGGGCTGCTGCTTGGGCTGCTGCTTGGGCTGCTGCTCGACTGCGGCTCCTGTGTCTTTTGGGGGGGGGGGGGGGGCGGGCAGCTCACTTTCTTGGACAGTGCACGGGGAGGTGTAGGTGGTAGCTGGTCATCATCGAAAGCTTCCGATTCCTCCTCACTCGTAAGCGCCTAACTCTGTTTTGGCGTTGGCCTACATTCAGTTAAAAACATAAATTTTAGCAAACATAAAAAAGTAACTTTAAGCAGTAGTTCTCAAAATGGAGTCCGGGGACCCCCATGGGTCCTTGAGGGGGTTCCAGAGCATTCCCAGCAAAATGTATTAAAAAAGTACAGGCAAGAGGGACAAATCAGTTTTACCATGCATACATCAACCATTTGAAAATTGCTGATCTACATGCTCACAACACGTCGCAATGCAAGGCGTGGTGAGCTTGTAGATCGGTTATCTTAATTTCTTTTGTAACGATGAAATAGGGCATTCATTTACGAAAAAACTAAAAGTTTAATTATGGAGATACAAGGTTTCTGCCCGACGGCAACAATATCATGAATAACAGTGATCAAAGCTACAGAAACAACACATTAAATAATGAGTTGATATTTAATTTATACAATCATGCTGTTTGTTGTGCATGGTGAGGGCTTGCATGTCAAACAGCTCATATATGAGAAATATAGCATGACATGACATGGAGGAGCGAGCGAGCAGGAGTGTGAGGAATTGGAATGTGGTCGTCAGTCTAACCTGCTTGCTTCCTCCGGACTCGCATCTAATCTTCACCTCCTGGCTCGGAGGTGGGACTAATGCGTCTAATAATTATAATGGGTTAGATACAGGGGGAAATTCCAGGTTTCAGGGGTCCTTGAGGGGGTCCTCAGATAAATCCCCAGATAAATGAAGGCTAGTTAGGAACCAAATGGACCCTTATGTTGCTGTAACTCTCAGGGTTTATATGGTGGTCCGTGGTCTAATGCAGGGGTTCTCAAAGTGGGGTCCGGGTCGACCTCCTGGTGGCGCTATAATAGGGCAATGTTAAAAGGGTGGCATTTGTTCCTCAACGTAGCGCGAATGTGCGTGCAACGTTTCACCGCAATCGGACGCTGCGTGTATGAAGGCTTAATATCAAAATACTTGTTTTACATAAGTCAGCCTCCTGGTGGCGCTATAAAAGGCATATGTAAAAAATGCAGGGCAAAGGTTTTTCCTTGGCCTCTAGGGAGTGCGCATACAAAGTTGTACACAGATCGGTGCAATTATAGGCAAAAACAAGAATCGGCCGGATTATAGCGCCAACATGAGGCTAATTTGAAAAATTGCAAGTTTCATTTCTTCCTCGGCCTAGTGGGAATGTGTTTTCACAATTTCACGGAAATTGCACGCTCTGTTCATGATTTGAGGCATTTTGTTCAAAACGGAGCACGCCTGCATACTTTGGAAGCTAATTTTAGCCAATCAGGATGGAATATGAAAAATCTGAAAGGCCCGTTTTGTTTAATGACTATAGAGATACTCTGTACTGATTTGCAGGATCTTTTGACAAAATCTGTAGGAGTACGGTCAACAAATGTGTTTAGCATGAATTGGCCTCCTGGTGGCGCTATAAAAGGCCCATGAGAAGAATCTGGGGCAGAGGTTCTGCTCCGGCATCCAGGGAGTGTGTGTGCACAGTTTCGCTGCGATCAAGGCAACGGTGCCGGAGATTAACTGTACACAGACCGAATGACACGGAAGGACGGCCGGACAGACAGGGTGCAAAACATACTCTCTTGTCATGCCTTTCGGCCTGGGGAGACAATAAGGGTGGCTGAGAGCATCACATAGCTATATCTAGCCTATTATTAAGTCTACTTACCATGATTACAGTGGTCAGTTGACTCCAACACTGCCAAGCAGCTTCCACAAAAGCCTAAAATGTGAGAACACAAAACATGAACTATGAATGCTCTAACACAGACAAAGCACATACAAAAAAAATCACTTACCCTACCTTTAAAAAGAAAAAAGTGTGTGTGTGTGGGGGGGACAGATAAATCATGGTAGGTTTTTCTCTAGTAAAAGCTTCACTGTGCCTTAATTAAAGGCAAAAGGATTACCCAAAGTATATGAAGCAGTTTCCATTAACTAACCTTGGCAGTGGTGTAAAGTAACTAAGTACATTTACTCAAGTGCTGTACTTAAGTACAATTTTGAGGTACTTTCACTTCACAGAAATACTTCCAATTTTAAGTACTTTTACTTCTACTCAACTACATCTCAGAGGCAAATATTGTACTTTTACCCCACTACAATTGTTTGAAAAGAAAAAAAAACTTTGTAGATTTTGATTAGTATTACAAAACATACATTAGCCACTTCAGCCATTTGAAATAAGCAGATCTACAAGCTCACAATGCGTCGCATTGCAAAACATTGTGAGCTTGTAGATCTGCTATTTTCAAAAGTTTTTTCTGCATTTCAAAACTTGAAATTAGACATTCTGCATAATGAGTACTTTTACTTTTGATACTTTAAGTACATTTTGATAACAAAAACTAGCATTCTAGCTAACATTATGCATTGCTTTTTTCCCCCCCATAACCACTAGCATTCCTATGAGGGAAACATCCGCCCAATTCTCCCAAAATAGCAGATATACAAGCCAAAATAAATAAAGTACATTTTTAATTCCGGACTTTTACTTGTAACAGAGTATTTCTACATTGCAGTATTGATACTTTTACTTAAGTAGACGAAGTGAGTACTTTTTTTCTTTTTTTTTAACACTGAACCTTGGATAGGCTGGCTTGATGCTGCTCAAATGCAATCTAAAGCCAGCCTGGTATATCCGGTAAATTTACACATACACACACACATGCAAACATGATGTCGTTTCCGTATCCGCTCTAGACCGGAACTGTTACCTACTAAGTGAATTGATACCAGTCCAGTCCAGTTAGCCAGTTAGCTCCGTTCATTCTTTTTCTTTTGGTTCACCATTATAAATTAACGAACTGCTTCACAGTGGTGCTGGTTACAACTATGCTTATGCAATTATTAAAAACGCTAAAAATCTATAATTTTATACACACAGATAAACTAATGAGAATGCATTTTAATCACGAAACTTGTCAAAATGGCGGGCAACGTGAACTAGCATGCTAGCTAATATTATGCATTGCTCTCCGGACTAAGTTGCCACGGCAATATAATATATAATAATAATAATAATAATAATAATACGTTTAATCAAACGATGACAGCCAGATGATGGTATCTGAACGGGATAATACATACTATTCTCCATACTAGGACTCACTTACCAGTTAGCTATCATGCTAATAATGACTACCAAGCATAGACTGTGCAACCAAGCTAGGCTAACAAGCCACAATGTCCGCACATAATTCACAAAACATTTAGTCAAAGGATGACAGCCAGATGATGGTATCTGAACGGCATAATAAATGGTGGTACAAACTATATTACTGGCCCCAAAAAATGGAGGGAAAACAGCTTGTTGTTACTTAAATACATACATATCTCTCAGTTCACTGCTCCAACACTCCGTCTCCTTGGAGTGTATCCAATCCGAGAAATAGATCGGGAGATTCTGGAACTACTTCTTTTAATGTCCAACAACCTTTTATTGATTTTATTTTGGTTTGTTTCATCTAAAAATCTCATTCTAACGAAGGGTTGGCGTACGCTAAATCCACTGGGCGGTTTGAGAATTCAAACGGGAATGACTGACGTGACGTCAGTTCCTGTAGTTGCCAGTGTTTCCATATTTTGCGAAAGAAATAAGCAGACAGGTCTATGAAAACAAGCCGAAAACTGTGTATTGGCATAAGGTCATGTGGTGACTAAAGGCCACATGGCCTATATATACATATATAAAATTAAGGGATCAAAGCTTTCCCTTTATTTTTATTTTTTTGTATATTGAAAATAGCCAATCTACAAGCTCACAACGCGTCTTCAAACAAGCCGCTTATAATAAGCAGACATGGCAACACTGCCGTGGGCTTACGATGCACGGCTGCAATGCATTCAGGGACTTGAAGTTGACTTTAAAAGTGTTAATGATACACACTGTTTTTAGCCAAACGCGGTAATGTCCGCTCTGCATTAGTTATCGACGCAAGTCGCGTTATTACTCTCGTAATTTTCATGTATTGTACATCCCAAAATAAAATGTATTAACCATGTTATGGTGCTGTAATGACTTTATATTTGCGCAACATAATACTGTTGCGCATTTTCTTCTTCGTTGGTGTAAACAATGACACGGTTGCCAGATTCTTGAGAGAGAAATAAGCAACCAGTTCAATGAAAACAAGCCCAAAGATTTAACCGACTATTAGGCTATATGAGCACTTTAAACCTATATGCATCGGCTATTTGAAAATAGACGATTTGGAAATAGCCGATCTACAAGCTCACAACAAAATAGTAATAACAAATAAAAAGCAGCTACCAATATTTGCAAGCAACTTTACAGAAAACGAGGTCGCTTATAATTAGTATACATGGCAACACTAGTTAGAAACAGATCTGCTACGAAAATAGCAGATCTACAAGCTCACAACGCGTCGCTGCATTGTGAGCTATTTTGTATTTTGATTGAATACTTTATTTAGAAAAGACATTAATGAAACCAAATGGACCCATTTGGGTATTTTTTTCATGTAAGCCAGGTTTTTTAAGGTTTATATTATGTGTAATAAACCATGTCTCAGGTATGAGAAATGTAAAGAGCCCGCCCACAGAATATTTCTACTGTAAGCATTAATAACGGAGGCAGAACTTCCAATGGACATTAACAGGATACTTTATTTATTTAACTATACTAAAGCAGAAAACACTAATAAAAGACGAGAGGTAACCATAGGCAAATCGTATTACAATTCATTGAATGATCAGTTATAAACTATAGTCCTAATTAAAACAGCTCGAGCATGAATTCATGAACACCTAGAATATAATCAAACACATTTACTAGAAACTCTAAAACTACTACTTAACTTTCCAAGGATAGGAAACCCCCCAACGGGTCTGGGCTTTGGCGCTGGGTCAGCAGACTTTGAATGACAGTTTTGTGTGAGTTGCCCCAGCCAGCACGCCCACGTGGGACCCATATGGTTTCAATGCGGGCTACTTGGGTACCAAGTGGGAATGGGCTTGAACTGGGCAAATTATGAGGGTCCCAAATGGTCTGCATATGGGCTAACTGGGCACGGGCTTGAACTGGGCAAGCCCATGCCGGGCCCACATGGTCTGCATATGGGCTAACTGGGAGTGGGATGGAAGTGGGCAAGCCCATGTGGTTCCCACATGGTCTGCATGTGGGCTAACCGGCATGGGTTGGAAGTGGGCAAGCTCTAGCCTCTATGTAGATGAGACGTAAACGTAATCTGTCTGTGTGTGTGTGTGTGTGTGTGTGTGTGTGTGTGTGTGTGTGTGTGTGTGTGTGTGTGTGTGTGTGTGTGTGTGTGTGTGTGCGTAGGTTTGCTGTGTTCAGCGCATAGATATCGATTCACATAGAACTGTTCTGACTGCTGCTGCTCATTCCAACTGCAGAGCTTCACTTTCTATGCTTATTATGTCTATGCTGACTGAGCTACGCTTCCACGGTCGACGGGATCATCGATGTACAAGCCCACAAGCGTTGTGGAGGCGAGTTGTTGTGCGTTTGTAGATCGGCGATTTTTGACGCGCGATACCGTCGTGCGTCGAAGTATAAACCAAGCTCATTGAGCCATGAAAAGCATCACAACTCATTGAGTTCTCAACGGATTTACACACGGTTTGGTTTGTATGATACAGGATTATTCTGGCTGTAAACATAATATAGTATAGCCTAACTTATAAAACAAAAAAACTTTTTGTCTGTTAGTTATTGCAGTGAAAGGATATGAATCATATAATACAGCAGTATTTTATTATTAGTCAAAAAGGTACAAAAAGGTGTGCTTGCACATATTTTTACAAATTGGTACCACCCGTGACCATATATATTTTTTTTTGTACTACTATGTCATAGCTTATATTTTGGTATGATAAATATGCCAATATAGTAGCACAAACCTACCCCCATGCCCACTTAGCCCATATATAGCCCTTATGGAACCCACTTTTGTGATACCAGTCCTAACCCATGCCCACTTCGCCCGTATATAGCCCATATGGAACCCAGACATGGGTGACCAGTTCTAACCCATGCCCACTTAGCCCACACATAACCCTTATGGGACCCAGACATGGGTGACCAGTTCTAACCCATGCCCACTTAGCCCGTACATAGCCCATATGGAACCCACTTTTGTGATACCAGTTCTAACCCTCTAATCGCTTTAAAAATATATATGTATATATATATTCCCACTTGCTTTTTGACGCTGAATCCAACGGTGCCAGTCTCAAAGCTGCACGACCCCTAGGGGCCAAGATAATCATAAATAACTGTCTCAAAGGCTTGGAAAAGTCATTTTTCAAAATCAAACACCAGATTCTGGGTCAGTGTGTTGCCCAGAACGCGCCCATATAACTTTTGGCATACACAGCCTTACGGTTCTCCTTAATTAGCTGGGGTCAAGGGGCTATCTTCTGCGCGTTATATTTCGATAACGATGCGTTTTTGGAATCCGCCTTTTGGATATGTCGTACAGCTCATTAAGGCGCACGTGTGGATGCCCTTGGTGTCCCAATCCGACATTCCTACGAGAAATTTGTTTTTAAAAGTTTGCATTCACTATGGTCTAAAGGTCTAACACTCTATGTAGCTCCCTGAAAGTAGAGGACTCTGCGTGGGAGTGTCGTACGAGAAAGGCGAAGACATCGACGCGTGCGCCTCTGCGAGCTTTACAACATATCCGAAAGGCGGATTCTAAAAACATATCGTCATCGAGATATTACGCTTTATTGCGCGTTCTAAGTCGACATTTGGTGACCAGTTCTAACCCATGCCCACTTAGCCCACACATAACCCTTATGGGACCCAGACATGGGTGACCAGTTCTAACACATGCCCACTTAGCCCACACATAGCCCATATGGAACACACTTTTGTGCTACCAGTTCTAACCCATGCCCACTTAGCCCATACATAGCCCTTATGGGACCCAGACATGGATGACCAGTTCTAATCCATGCCCACTTAGCCCGTACGAAACCCATATGAGACCCAGACATGGGTGACCAGTTCTAACCCATGCCCACTTAGCTCGTACAAAGCCCATATGAGACCAAGTACAGGGTGATCAGTTCTAACCCAAGCCCACTTAGCCCATATATAGCCTATATGGAACCCACTTTTGTGACACCAGTTCTAACCCGTGCCCACTTAGCACGTACATAGCCCATATGGGACACAGAAAAGGGTGACCAGTTCCAACCCATGCCCACTTAGCCCACATATAGCCCATATGAGACCCAGACATGGGTGACCAGTTCTAACCCATGCCCACTTAGCCCATGCATAGCCCATATGAGACCCAGACATGGGTAACCAGTTCTAACCCATGCCCACTTAGCCCACACATAGCCCATATGGAACCCACTTTTGTGATACCAGTTCTAACCCATGCCCACTTAGCCCATACATAGCCCTTATGGGACCCAGACATGGGTGACCAGTTCTAACCCATGCCCACTTAACCCACATATAGCCCATATGAGACCCAGACATGGATGACCAGTTCTAACCCATGCCCACTTAGCCCGTACAAAGCCCATATGAGACCAAGTACAGGGTGACCAGTTCTAACCCAAGCCCACTTAGCCCTTATATAGCCCATATGGAACCCACTTTGTTACACCAGTTCTAACCCATAACCACTTAGCCCGTACATAGCCCATATGGGACACAGAAAAGGGTGACCAGTTCCAACCCATGCCCACTTAGCCCACATATAGCCCATATGAGACCCAGACATGGGTGGCCAGTTCTAACCCATGCCCACTTAGCCCACACATAGCCCATATGGAACCCACTTTTGTGATACCAGTTCTAACCCATGCCCACTTAGCCTATACATAGCCCATATGAGACCCAGACATGGGTGACCAGTTCTAACCCATGCCCACTTAGCCCACACATAGCCCATATGGAACCCACTTTTGTGATACCAGTTCTAACCCATGCCCACTTAGCCCATACATAGCCCATATGAGACCCAGACATGTGTGACCAGTTCTAACCCATGCCCACTTAGCCCACATATAGCCCATATGAGACCCAGACATATTTGACCAGTTCTAACCCATGCCCACTTAGCCCACACATAACCCTTATGGGACCCAGACGTGGGTGACCAGTTCTAACCCATGCCCACTTAGCCCACACATAACCCACATAGAACCCACCAAACTTGCCCAGTTCAAGCCCGCGCCCACTTAGCCCATATAGAACCTATATGGAACCCACTACAATTGCCCAGTTCAAGCCCATGCCCGCTTGGTACCCAAGTAGCCCACATGTGCCCCACATGGGGCCCAGGTGGACATGTTGGCTGGGATTGTGAGCTTGTAGATCGGCTATTTTCAAATGGCCAAAATGTTCATAGGGCTGAAGTGGTTAATGTATGTTTTGTAAATAGTAACTTAAGTTTTCAAATAATTGTAGTGGAGTAAAAGTACAATATTTGCTTCTGAGATGTAGTGGAGTAGAAGTAAACGTACTGGAAATTGGAAATCCTCAAGTAAAGTAAAAGTACCTAAAAATTGTACTTAAGTACAGTACTTGAGTAAATGTACTTAGTTACTTTACACCACTGAAGACAGCACACAAAGGCTCATTTCTAGACAACCCGCACCATTCTAATTTATTTCAGATGAAGCTATTATCAATGGAGTCAAGGTAAGTACTGTTGCTGCAGCTGTCGCAGTTTTGTTAGACATTTTGTTGGTTGTATTCAGTCTTGTACTAAAGCAGATGGACAATAGGGACAAAATGGTCCATTTGCTGCGGTCAGTGGTTTTTGTTAGGTTTGTGACGCACGAGTGGACATTCATAGGTTCTCCACCAACAAAGAGAAATATAAGGAAACGTGTATGAAACTGTAGCCTATACAGTCCCCTGGGGGTTGTTGTAAATGTGTACGCGGCACACACACACACACACACACACACACACACACACACACACACACACACACACACACACACACACACACACACACACACAGCATTCCCCATTTGTTCCACATCAAAGAATTACAACCGCAGTATCAGCGCATTATATGAAACACACACCATTCGATCGTTCTGCTCCAGGCAGCACACCTGGACAGTGGCCCACAAAGTCCCATGAGAGAAACACTAACAGTATTCATACCCTGGTGTACACACACACACACACACACACACACACACACACACACACACACACACACACACACACACACACACACACACACACACACACACACACACACACACACACACACACACGGAACATGGATAAAGCAATGAGAATGACCAAAGTAAGGAGAGAGAAATGGAAAGCTTGAGCTAAGGGGGGGGGTGTAAAGTAATACATGTTTCATCAGGATAAAGTGTGCACTCCACACCTGAAAGGCACTTATAAATGCAATGTATTATTATTAAGTGGCCTGCTTAACGATGTGTTTTCCATTTCCAGTTCCATTTTTACGGATGGCACTTAATACAAAACCAACATTATTTACTATCCAGTGTTGATTTTGACAGCAGATTTAGTTTTGGTCATAGCCTTTTGAGCAAAAAGGGTTTGGCCACTGACGGATACAGGTCCAGTGGGAAGCTAAACATTGTATGATCATACCGTATGGGCAGTTTTTTACCCTCCAAAATGTTAAAACAATGAAGTATAATAACAACACTGATGATGTGTCCAAGTGCATCAGTCGATGTTTTATTGACTGAAAACTCTGGGAGTGGGAGTACCAGGGACAACCAGGAACAGACTGGGTGACAACTGCTGCAACATTTCACCTAACCGTGCCTGGCATTGGCCGGACTGATGGCGTGGATTCACTCACATATAGTACATGTGGGTGGATCTGCGTTGTCAGCCTGGCTAGTGCCAGGCTAACCGAAACACCCTGGGACTCCAGGAAACAACACTGATGATGTGTCCAAGTGCATCAGTCGATGTTTTATAAACCGGAGGAAAATGGTGTGGAAATGATTTTAAACATGCACGGTACATCATTATCAGAGCAAAAGTGCAAAAGCCTTCAAGTTGTTGCCCCAAAATGAGTGGATATACAGGTTTTGTAATCATTTGTAGCATTAGTAGAAATATTGGGCCTTAAATGTACTGTAATTAAGAAATTAAAAGTATTATAATTATGTATTTAGCCCCTCATTTGTAAAATAAATGTACATATATAAAACATAATAAATAAATGTAAACAAAAAAGGTGGCCAGTGTTGTCAGGCTGACCTCCCAACTGTCATGTTGTATATGAGCAGAGATGAGGAGACAATGGAGCTAACGCTATCTGGTGACCTGCCTGCATTGCAGTGATGGCAGGACGCGACAGGATATGGTGGACAACAACACAGGTAAATTGGTTGAAAGATAAACATGTAGCCTACAGTATATATCTATAGCAGACAGATGGAAGGCAATCGGGCAGACAGATGTACAAACAGATAGACAGGGAGGGAGGGAGGGAGTCAGACAGACAGACAGACAGACAGACAGACAGGGAGTCAGATGGGACTGTCTGTCTGTCATTGTTTGACAAACAGACAGATGGACAGCCATATACGGTACGGAGTCAGATGGGACAGTCTGCCATAGGCTGATAAACAGACATTCAGACTGGTGTAGCAATGAGATAGCTGAATGTCAGGTGAGGACAGAGAGTTGCAGCACAGAGAGCATTGATAGCAGGATGAATGCTGTGACATATACAACAGCAGCCTCTGAAGTATAATGTAGTGATAATCATTAGAAGCCTCCTGTTCTCCATCCCAACTTCTGAACAAAGAATCAGTTAAAATCCTACATTCAGTGGAAAAAGTACAAAAAATCTTTACTTAAGTAAAAGTACCAATACTGCAGTATAGAAATACTCTGTTACAAGTAAAAGTCCAGACTTAAAAATTGACTTGAGTAAAAGTACAAAAGTATTGGCATCAAAATGTACTTAAAATAACAAAAGTAAAAGTACAAAAATGTTTGAAAATAGCAGATCTACAAGCTCACAACGCGTAGGTATAAAATGGGGCGTAAGTGGTTAATGTATGTTTTATAATATAATAATTTATATCTGAAAAGTAGCTAGTAACTAAAGTTTTCAAATAATTGTAGTGGAGTAAAAGTACAATATTTGCCTCTGAGGTGTAGTGGAGTAGAAGTAAAAGTACTGAAAATGGGAAATACTCGAGTAAAGTAGAAATTCCTCAAAATTGTACTTAAGTACAGTACTTGAGTAAATGTACTTAGTTACTTTACACCACTGCCTACAATGTAAATGTCATTGTCAAATGTCAAAGTTGCAAGCACACTATTGTACATCATTATCAAATGGCATCACAAGCTTTGACATCGGTGCACCCACTCACTGAAAAGCCTTATTGAAATTGGTGTGTATAGTGAGCTTTCTTTTGTCAAGACAATATTTCACAACTTATGGTTTAGCCCATCTGCCAAATATCAGTGTTACAACAGTCAGCTGCACCACAAAGAGACAGGAGCATATGTTCCCTCAGCCCAATGTTCCTTCAGTGTTCCTAACCCCAAGCCTAACCCTTACCCGAGGGAACATAGAGGGAACATAGAGGGAACATAGGCGTGACCCCTCAGGACCATGGGAAAAATTGCCTCTTTATTTTGTCTGTCTGGATAGCTGAACTGCATAAGGGCATAGCTGGCGTAGCCGCCTGGGCGCCTATAGGCTGGTAATCCTGACAGCATGTCGCGGGTTTGAGTCCCGATCCCGACGACCCTTGCTGCGTGTCACCCCCGTTATCTCTCCCCATTTCCTGTCAGTCTACTGTTCATGTATCAATAAAGGCAGAAAAAGCCCAATGTTGCCCAATGTTCTTACATTAACTAATGGACGCATTCATTTGTCTCTAAGGCCTTTGTCTATAACTCTAAGCCCTTACTCTCAATTTAATGTAACACCAAATCTTAATTCTTGAATGCGGTACAGAACTGCTCAAACACGCAAATTCAACATCTTAACCACTAAGCCAAAGGGATATCCCTATGGCTCGGGGGAGATATTAGACTTTCAGGCCATCAGGCTGAGGTAGTGAACCACTCTGTTACACATATAATACTTTGGATTGACATTATAGTAGCCCAGTATAGTGAGAGAGACCTTAGGAAACCCAGCACACTCAGTAATTAAGGTCAGTCTCTGTTAATTAGCCCTCAGCCTCCAGAGCCAATTAACCTCTTCAGTATTTCTCTCTTTCTGTCTCTCTAGTGTGTGTATGTCACTCTCTGGCAGATACACCACATAAGCCATATTTTCTAAATGATTCAAAAACTGTCAAAAGGTTTTCACCTATAATGGCGTGCCTATAAGATGGGGGACGCCAGGGTTAAAGTGAGCGACTGACTCCCACTTCCAGCTGCTCCACCTTCTCTCATCTCATCTCAATATCCATTTCGCCTCTTCAGTTCTTAACCCGTTAAGACCGGGAACGCATCTGTGTGTCATTTTTTGATTTCTTTGACTATTCAAAAATAGCAGATCTACAAGCTCATAGCGCGGCACCGAGTGCCGCGCTATGAGCTTGTAGATCTGCTATTTTTGCACAAAATGTGTGCAAATCTTTGAATATATATTTCTATTTTTGAAGTGAACATTTTTAACTCAAATCTTTGCTTCTGGGGGATTCTTCAAATGTCTTGTATTTATTTTTTTGAAAAAAACCTATGTTGCTATAATATCAGTGGTTATCAAACTTTTTTCATGTCAAGGACCAGCCAAAATGATTATGTATTTGTCCACAGACCCCCCCCCATCTCAAAATGTGTTGTTCCAGGCCCTGGAACAACACATTTTGAGATGGGGGGGGTCTGGAATCCAGGGACCCCCAGGGACCCCCAGAAGCAAATATTTGAGTAAAAAATGTATATATATTCAAAGATTTGAACATATTTTCAAGATAGATTTCTTTTCAAAAATAGCAGATCTACAAGCTCATAGCTTGTATATCTGCTATTTTTGAATAGCCAAAGGAATCTAAAATGACACAGATGCGTTCCCGGTCTTAAAGGGTTAATGTAATGCAGATCGTAACGAGGATGTACGTGGTTTATGTCTCCATTATGCTTCTAGCATCCCCGTTAACAGCCTCGGAGGTTATAGGTGATGCTGTGAGCATACTGCGCCGCAGCTTCATCAAAAACCGGGGACCGTGGACCACTTTCACCTCAAGTCGGTGGATCTTGGATTAAAAGAGGAGAATGGACAGTAGATCAGATTAGAGACATTTGGCTAAGAGAGCAGCCTCAGTTTTCTCTGCCACAGTCCATAATTCCCTCCCAGGGTATATCGTGGGGGAGCACACGCTCTCTGGTGCTCCATGGTTCAGGCGCTAGTGGAGAGGGGTTATGTCAGCCAATTTCTCCACCATGACTGCATGGCTGACCTTTCTGGCTGGCACTGATGTCAGTATGAACTCATAGCCTCCTAGCTGACCACGCACACACACACACACACACACACACACACGACACACACACACACACACACACACACACACACACACACACACACACACACACACACACACACACACAAGCACACTATGTGAAGGTTAGGGAGGACATATTGGAAAAAATGTCTCAGGACTGCGATGTCTTCTAAATGTAATTTCTCAGGACGGCCAGAGAGATGAAACAACTTCCATCATTTCTCTCCTCTCTATAAGTCTGTCCCCTGGGCAACCCCCCTATCTTGACACATATACTACCACCAGTGGTGGAAAAGGTACTCAAATGTTTACTTAAGTAAAAGTATCAATACTGCAATGTAGAAGTGTACTCTACAGTGTAGAAGTGTAAAAGTCAAGAATTCAAAATGTACTTCAGCAAAAGTACTAAAGTATTGGTATCAAAATGTACTTAAAATACCAAAAGTAAAAGTACTAAAATGTTTGAAAATAGTAGATCTACAGTACAAGCTCACAACACGTCGCAATTTGTTAGTGCTTATAGTAGTATAGTGCTTATAGTAAATGTATTTAGTTACTTTTCACCACTGACTACCACCCCCTCCCTTTCAGAGAGAGAGAGAGAGAGAGAGAGGAGAGAGAGAGAGAGAGAGAGGAGAGAGAGAGAGAGAGAGAGAGAGAGAGAGAGAGAGAGAGAGAGAGAGAGAGAGAGAGAGAGAGAGAGAGAGAGAGAGAGGTGAAAAATCATAGTCAGGAACAGAGCAGATAGAAGCACAACTCCCACGGTAATTCCGTTCCAGTTTGTGTGTAGCACAACTCCCCGGTAATTCCTTCTTTTTTTTCTTTTTCTTTTTTTCTATTTTCAAAGTGACATATAACAGGCTCCTGATCATTCCAACCAAGCATCCAGCTCTAATTATATACATATTGTCACACTAAACAGAATGGCCCATCCATCCCTCCTCCAAGTGCTGTCAGCTACGCCTGATTTGGAAATATGGTCTAATTATGGTCAGGTAGGAGGTGTGTGTGTCTGTGTGTGTGTGTGTGTGTGTGTGTGTGTGCATGGTTTTAGGTCAGGCTCTGCACGTATACTGGCGCGGGGGGGGGGGGGGGCTATTAGTGTTGCACCCGAGATAATCTCTACGCCGGGAGAAAAGACATTGGTTTATCCCCCTCATTCAGCCAATATTGAGCCATGCATCAGTCCGCAAGAAGCAGACTAATATACATCTATCATCTCCTGCAGCGATTGGGAGCAGGCTGTCTGGCTCTAGAGCAGGGGTCTTCAACAGGGGGTCCGAGACCCCTAGGGGGTCCTCAGAGTTACTACAGGGGGGCCGCCAAATCTTTGTGTGATATATATATTTTTTACATTAACCACTAGCATCCTTTTTCTGAGGAGAACTTTAGCCAAAAATTGGCAAAGACGTATGTATGGTGTAGAGGGAAAACAACAGCAGACCAAGAAAGAAAAAAAAAAAAAAAACAGTTTATTCTGCAACACAATTTTAATGTGGGTCCCTGCTTCATCTCTCTCTCAGCTAGGGGGTCCTTGGCCTGAAAACGTCAAAGACCCCTGTGTAGAGGGAAAACAACAGCAGACCCAAGTAAAAAAAATTAAAAAAAAAGTTTATTTCTGCAACACAATTTTATGGGGGTCCCTGCTTCTTCTCTCTCTCAGCTAGGGGGTCCTTGGCCTGAAAACGTTAAAGACCCCTGCTCTAGAGAGAACGCCCTCTAACACTCTCCCAGGGGTAAGATGGCCCCGCTGTTTCGGGTTGAGCAGTCACACAACGTCATGTCTGGCGTGTTGGACACGAGTGGCCGGTAGAGTGGGCGGATGGGAACCTCAAGGTTCCCAGTTCGATCCCGGGCTCCCCCAGAGTTAAGTGTCGAAGTGTCCTTGAGCAAGACACTGAACCCCTAATTGCTCCCGATGAGCAGGTTGGGGCCTTGCATGGCACCAACCTGCCATTCCAAATAGCAGATCTACAAGCCCACCACACGTTGCGATGTGACGCATTGTGAGCTTGTAGATCGGCTGTTTTCAAATGGCTGAAATGTATAAGGCAGAAGTGGTTAATATGTTATAATAATTATAATACAAATCTTCAAAGTAATTAGTAACTAAAGTGTTCAAATAATTGTAGTAGAGTGAAAGTAATAATATTTGAATCCGAGATGTAGTGAAGCAGAAGTAAAAGTATCGGAAATTGGAAATGCTCAACTAAAATACCCCAACATTGTACGTAAGTAGAAATCAGAATCAGGTCTATTGTCACATCACAGGTTTACAAGGTAAAAAGGTTGGTTGAAATTCGCTTTCGTACATCGTTCCCATCGCAACGTTATTTCCATAGAATGAAGAGGAGGAAGAAGAAGGGGGGGGGGGCAAGTGGGTGGGAAGGGAGATCAAACAAGAGAACAACAGAAAAGCCAAACAAGTTATCTACATATTTACACTAGTACCTGAGATAAAAAAAATATGATGAAGTGCCTGAGCATAGCAGCAATGTATACTGTGCATGACATACTTATGGACGTGGGTTAAGTACAGTACTTAAGTAAAATGTACTTAGTTATTTTCCACCACTGGTCACATATACAGTATACAGTATGGCCGACATACTGCTTTCAAACTTGTATGGCCAAGAAGAAGCTCATTCTTTCAGGGCCAGCCGCGGCTAAACCTCTGTCAGAAAAGTGGAAGGTCAGTAGATTTCACTCTGTCTGTCGAATGTCTGACTGACTGGAGACTGACAATGAGCAAGGAGAGGCTATAGAGGAGGAACAGGAGGAATTGAGGGAGAGGATCGGAGGAGGAGGAGGAGGTGACTAAGGCGGAGAGGAGAAGAAAAAGGTGGATTCAAAGCGACACAGAAAATCAATTTGGCGGCCAGGTTTCAATTCATTTCAAAGCGACACGCATGAATTCTTTCCTCCCATTCCCAGCTTAATGTTGCCTTTCTGCACGCCTGCCCCACCACTATGCTTTTGCCATAGAACTCAAATCCCTGGATATGTGTCACCGGAGGGAAAATGAGAACGTGTAGAAGGGACAGGATGACAGAGCTCTATGTGTCGCTAGAAGCAGTGGCAGCGCCGTGACAATATGAACTACAGGGAAAGAACCATGTATGGGTTTATTTTTCTGCCCACATTTTATTCCAGCAGGACTTGCAGCAGAATCAACAATATTGTAAAAAGTATGGTGTGCGCACGCATGCGTGCCTTCACAAGTATAGTTGAATTTCTCAGAAGAGAAACTGTTGTTTTATGGTTAATCTGAGCTAGTGGAAGCATGTGCATATTGAACAGTAGAGGCCTAGAATGGATCCTTGCGGAACTCCGGATGAAATTTGTGTCCGCTTAGATGTGTAATTAGAGGCCATTGTTTAGTGTGAAGAAGCATTCTTTCACTCAGAAAGGTTTGATATGGGCCTATAATTGTTTAATAGTGAAATGTCTAAGTTATTCTTGTTTTAAGAGTGGCTTGATGACTGCTGTTTTCAGGGTCTGTGGGAAGCAACCTGATTGATAGATTAAACATTTTTGAAAAGGGCTGTTGGCAGAATATCAAGGAGGAGGATTTCAGATGCTGTATTGATGTCTTCCAAGTTTTCGTGATTGATCCGATTAAATTGTGTCATGCAGGGCAGGAATTTCACGGAGGCCCACGAAGGCCATGGACGTCGTCTTGCATCTCAGTTTAGCCTTGTGCCCCTCAAAAAATCCAGTCCACAGTGGCCTTAATGCCCCCAGCTGACTGTACCACTTTCTCCTCTGTCTCTTTCTTGTCATGTAGACACCAGTGTCTCTTTCTTGTAAATATGTAGACACCAGTGTCTCTTTTTTGTCAACATGTAGACACCAGTGTCTCTTTCTTGTCAATATGTAGACACCAGTGTCTCTTTCTTGTCCACATGTAGACACCAGTGTCTCTTTCTTGTAAATATGTAGACACCAGTGTCTCTTTTGTGTCAACATGTAGACACCAGTGTCTCTTTCTTGTCAATATGTAGACACCAGTGTCTCTTTCTTGTCCACATGTAGACACCAGTGTCTCTTTCTTGTAAATATGTAGACACCAGTGTCTCTTTTTTGTCAACATGTAGACACAGTGTCTCTTTCTTGTCAATATGTAGACACCAGTGTCTCTTTCTTGTCCACATGTAGACACCAGTGTCTCTTTCTTGTAAATATGTAGACACCAGTGTCTCTTTTGTGTCAACATGTAGACACCAGTGTCTCTTTCTTGTCAATATGTAGACACCAGTGTCTCTTTCTTGGTCCACATGTAGACACCAGTGTCTCTTTCTTGTAAATATGTAGACACCAGTGTCTCTTTTGTGTCAACATGTAGACACCAGTGTCTCTTTCTTGTAAATATGTAGACACCTAGTGTCTCTTTTGTGTCAACATGTAGACACCAGTGTCTCTTTCTTGTCAATATGTAGACACCAGTGTCTCTTTCTTGTCCACATGTAGACACCAGTGTCCTCTTTCTTGTCAATATGTAGACACCTGTGTCTCTTTCTTGTCCAACATGTAGACACCAGTGTCTCTTTCTTGTCAACAAGTAGACACCAGTGTCTCTTTCTTGTCAATATGTAGACACCAGTGTCTCTTTCTTGTCAATATGTAGACACCAGTGTCTCTTTCTTGTCAATATGTAGACACCAGTGTCTCTTTCTTGTCAATATAGACACCAGTGTCTCTTTCTTGTCAATATAGACACCAGTGTCTCTTTCTTGTCAATATGTAGACACCAGTGTCTCTCTTTCTTGTCAATATGTATACGACACCAGTGTCTCTTTCTTGTCAATATGTAGACAGTAGACACCAGTATCTCTTTCTTGTCATGGTAGACACCAGTGTCTTTTGCTGAGTTTCTGAATTCTTAACTCCCCATCTTTAAAGAAACCCAGTGACTTTGATTGGTGGAGGACTGACCATGGATCAGATTGTAAATACCATGATTTATTTATTTCACTGCAGATCGTCTACATATTAAATTTAAAATCATCCTTAAATTCAATACATTTTTTCAATGGACTAAAATCTTGTTTTATTTGACGGCCTTCCTCCCATGGAATTTGGCCTTTGTGCCCTCAAAATGGGCAACACCAAAGGCCAAGTGGCCTTGCCTCTAAAATGCCAAAATTCCAGGCCTGGTGTCATGGTATTTGAATTAGTTGGAGACACATATCTGTACCCGATATAATAAACCAATGAATAATAGTATCTATACGCATGGACCATGCTGTTCTTTAGAGTACAGAACAAATTTAGTCA
>NC_137625.1:28871361-28891361 GCF_963280865.1 Gymnoscopelus braueri
GGTGGATTTGGGTCTATCAAATATAATTATTAATTAATATTGGATAAACCGCGGGGTGAAATAGTGCGGGAATTAAATTAATGATATCAATCTATAGGCCTATAATAGCTTTTAAAAGCACTACATTTCACCGTGTGTGCGTTTGTAGTATTTTAATATTACGTCATGTTACACCAGGCACAAAATAGCCGCTCACTACATGTTGCTTTGCTGCGAGCCAGTGTTGCCAGGTTGCGACAACTTGCGAGAGAAATAAGCAGCCAGGTCTATGAAACAAGCCCACAACAAGTGCCTAACAAAAGTCGCTTATAAAAAGCTTATAAAAAGCCGACATGGCAACAAAGTGGTTGAAAGCGAAAGTAACTCAATGAACTGAATGAAGACTTGCGCTTGTTGTTACCATGGTTGTGGATTGTATACAGTCACTGCATCGCGACAGTGGTGAGTGACATTGTTTATAAGAAAACTAACGTCAGGAAAATAACAATTATTTGGTGCGGTTGGTGCGGATCTATAAATAGGAGGATATAATTACCGCGGGTGGGATGGCGGATGGATAATGAACTTGTTAACACGGATTTGGGTGACAAAAAAACCCATCCGCGCATCTCTAGTACACAGTATCTCTATAGTCATTAAACAAAATGGGTCTTTCAGATTTTTCATATTCCATCCTGATTGGCTAAAAATGGCTTCCAAAGTTTGCAGGAGTGCTCCGTTTTGAACAAAATGCCTCAAATCATGAACATGCAATTACCTTGAAATTCTGCACGTACATTTGCACTATGCCAAGGAAGAAGTGCCAATTGAACATTTTCTAATCAGCCTCATGGTGGCGCTATAACAGGCCGATTCGTGTTTTTACCTATAACTGCACCGATCTGTGTACAACTTTGTAAGCGCACTCCCTAGAGGTCAAGGAAAAACCCTTACCCTGCATTTTTCACATCTGCCTTTTATAGCGCCACCAGGAGGCCGACTTATGCAAAACTTTTCTTTTAATATTACTCCTTCTGATTTTATCCACATTTCATGCAAATCGGTACACATGATCTCTATAGTCATGTGATCAAGACGGATGTGTTAGATTTTTCCTATTCCATCCTGATTGGCTAAGATTTACATCTAAAGTTTGCAGTAGTGGCTTGTTTTGAACAAATGCCGCAAATCATGAACGCAGCATCCGATTGCGGTCAAACTTTGCACACGCATACAATACGATAATACTTTATTGTCAGTTTGCACTGAAATTTGTCTTGCGACCCAACAGCCAACAGACATTCACACTATGTTGAGGAGCAAATGCCCTAATATAGCGCCACCAGGAGGCCACAATAACCTACATGACCTGGCGGAGACCTGTGCTCCGAGGAGCACTTTTTCTAGTTGATATATATATATATATATATATCAATCACAGATTAGAATAATCTCGTAAATCTGCAAGAATAATCTCGCAAATTCTGTTTAGATTAGTTCATAAAGTTGGAAATGTGTATTTAAGGTGGCACGTTCCTTTCACTTTCACTGGATCATATAGCTTACCATCACCGCTTACACTTTGCATTGGGTCGACGTACAACGTACGACCTGAAGTATAAATCGAGTACAAATCCAATCAACATCATATATGAATTAATCCACTGATTAAATTAGTTATAGCCTATCGGCCTAAAAAGGTGGAAAACTGTGCA
Organism: Gymnoscopelus braueri; assembly: GCF_963280865.1. Classification (NCBI taxonomy): domain Eukaryota; kingdom Metazoa; phylum Chordata; class Actinopteri; order Myctophiformes; family Myctophidae; genus Gymnoscopelus; species Gymnoscopelus braueri. The sequence continues at coordinate 28,873,056 of NC_137625.1, forward strand.
TGCCAGCATGCACATTTTTTTTTAATTAATAATAACTTATTATTTTTGTAAACGGTCGGAAAGTGTGTCTGTCTGTCTGTCTGTCTGGATAGATGGATATATCCATAGACCTTCATTGATTCCCGTCAGGAAATTCAGGTGTCATAAATATTGATATCAATGTTGACATTCCAGTGTTAAATGTAGTCTATAAAATGGTTGGAATCAGCACCATATGGACCACGGAATGGATACTGCCAACTGTGCCAAGGCGCACACACCATCTTCTCTGAGTGCTGTTTGGTATGGTTTGCAGGTTCCACAAGGGGATCATTGTAGATTACAATTGATCTATGTTCATCATGATTGGAATAGGCAATAATGACCAACAGAGAAAATGATCAATCTCTCCCTACGCTGGAGCGGCTGGACATAAGTTGGTTGACTTTGGTTCATTGATTAAAAGTTACACAAATCATTATCCTTGACCCACATGGTGTTAATAATGCAAAAGAGAGACAAATTATGTGACAAATTATGTGTGTGCAAGGAAAATAACCGCACACACCAGGATGCGATATAAGCCTACAGATGACAGACACTGATGGGACATGAACCCACACAATCAGGGGGAGAGGAGAGAGAGAGGAAGGGGATGGAAGGAAGAGGGGGAGGGGATGGAGGACAGGGTGTGTGTGTGTGTGTGTGTGTGTGTGTGTGTGTGTGTGTGTGTGTGTGTGTGTGTGTGTGTGTGGTGTGTGTGTGTGTGTGTGTGTGTGTGTGAGAGAGAGAAGAAAGGGGAAAGAGATCATAAGCCTGCAGTAAAAAGCTGCAGCTGTTGACAGGATGATCCACTGTCCGCATTGTGATAGCCGGGCCCCGTTGAATTGGAGGGATTATTCAATGTCATACTGTTACTGTCCAGCATACCAAAACAAACACACTGCTCTCTGAATGCATGTTCAAGCTGTCCACCTGCTCCCCATCTGATGTCATTGTCTCCGCTCAATTCCTTGTGGCGGAATTCACACTGTTCCTAAAAATAAGGCCATGTTGTAGCTCGGCTGTGTGTGCGTGCGTGCGTGTGTGTACTGTAACTTCATCAGCTCCATTTGCTGCTCCTGACCCTGAACTCTGGGGTCTTTCTGTGATATCCTCTGCAGTCAGACGTCTAATGGTGCTGGAATTGCCTGGAGAGATACAGAGAGCGAGGCAAGTCAAGGGGGATAGGAGGGATGGAGAGAGAGGATGGGGAGATGGAGAGAGAGGATGGGGAGATGGGAAAAATGGAGGGAGTATAGGGGAGATGGAGAGAGAGAGGATAATGGGATTGAAGAGCGACGATAGGGGAGGAAGACAGCATGAAAATGCAGTATATGTATATACATTTATAGAGAAAACACTCAACCAATAGAGAAAACACTCAACAAAGTGTTTTATAATAATAATAATGGATTTTATTTATAATGCACTTTACATTTGAAAAAATATCAAAGTGCTACAATAGGCAGTTGCATAAAAAGAAACATCACGCCATTAAAACATCTGAGAAACTGAACACTACAATTAAAACATGGGGGCATAACGCCTAGAGCGAAAACCAGTGTATAGCTAAAAAAAATGCTTTCACAGTTCGGGGGCGGACGAGCAAAAAGCCTGGTCGCCCATGGTACGTAGCTTGGCCTTGTGGATGTTGAGGAGGTTGGTGTTTGAAGAGCTATGTATGTATGGATGGATGGATGGATGGATGGACGGACGGAATGCATGTAGCCCTATGGGCAGAATAAACGGCATAATCCATACATAGTGTTACTATTAACACATCGGGTGCCAAACACGGTCTGAACCGTGTTTGCGCAGAGTAGCGGTCCGGTGCCGAACACGGTCCAGACCGTGAAATATGTCTTTTTGTTTTTTTCGTTTTTCTCCACACGGGCGGGGCTAGAGCAGCTCTGGGAGTACCCATTGTGATCTTGAGAAGGATAGGCCAGATAGATCACCGGAAAAAAAAACATGGCTGCCATCCACTTCCTGTCTATTTCCTTCTTTAAAACACCTATATCTCCGAATCTGTTTCCGGTGGGGAAAACCGGTCATGCGCGATGCGCGATCCCCCCCCCATTGTAACTCGCGAGTGAAATGTTATCGTTCCAGGCTGTAGCCAGGGTCATCGCGCAACATGAATGGATGTTTTTTTTTTACATGGATTTGCTCCTCGTGGAGTCTAGAGCTTTAAACAGCAAAGCGCAGTCAATGGGGGAGAATGCTGGCACCCAACGTAAGTTGTTATGAAAAAATGCTGGCACCTGATGTGTTAACATGAACAGCAGGGTTACTTACAGTATCTCACTCTGACTAACCAGAGGGCTGGGCTTAATACACACAGGCTAACAAAACACAATGAACACAATGCACAATCAATGCAGGTGTGACACATGACATAGACAAGGGGACGGATCAAGACACGAGGACACGTGGTGTTAAAAAAAACAGCACATGGTAACTAGGAAGGAAGCTGAGGAACAAACAAAAACACATGGTAAATGTACAATAAAAGACGAGAAACAGTTAGCTACCACCACAACACCTGGGGAGAAAGACAGGGACAGCTAAACAAAAGCACGAGAAAATAACACGGACAGACGCAGATCATGACAAAATATTCTGTTGGACTACCAAAGCGAATTCACGGAAGGATTTGTGCGGCTTTTGCAGCTCCTGACCAGTACAAATGATACCAAAAATAAACCAATTCTCAAAGCACCCGGAAAAGATGAAATGCACCCCAACTGCACTGCCAAGCAAATAGCATCACGGTGCTCAGGGGCTATTTTCATACATTTAAATTGGGTAATTATGCATACATTTGGTGCCAAATCGGCTCCTTTCTATGCAAATGAGCTTCTTTGCAAAAACGTGCAATTCATACACACCAGTGCTAACACCCATACGCACCACACGACTGTCTTCAGAGAATTGGTGGTAACTGAAGATGCTATTAACTGAAACGGTCTCATGCCTATAGACTTTCCACTGTTCTTGGCAGCAGTAATTACTAATGGTAGGCCAGGGAATGGCATCATCATGAAAGGTGTGCCCATGAGTGGATATTTCGACCCTCCAGTACAAGCAGTGCTGGAAAAAGTACTCATATTTTTTACTTTGAGTAAAAGTATCAATACTGCAATGAAGAAATACTCTGTTACAAGTCAAAAGTAAAAGTCCGGAATTCTAAATAAAAGAAAAAGGAAAAGTACAAAAGTATTGGTGTCAAAATGTACTTAAAGTACTAAAAGTAGATAGTACTCATTATGCAGAATGTCCCATTTAAAGTTTTCAAGTGTAAATAAAATGTAAAAAATAATCGTTTGAAAATAGCCGATCTACAAGCTCACAATGCGTCCCGATGCAACGCATTGTGAGCTTGTAGATCGGCTGTTGGAAATATGTTATTATGATGTGGTGTCATAATTAAATGTAATGTTGATATGGCACGCTGGCTAATAACAAATAATAAAAAAAAACATGGCACTTCATGTCAAAAAGGTTGCTGACCCCTGCCCTGGTATAGTAGATAGAAAGGGAGACAGAATGTGTCCCAGAACAGAATGTGTCTGTTCTCAGGATATCCCCAATGGCTTCCAAATTGACAGACTTTTTAGTTTTTTGAAGCAGAGAACAAAGAACAAAGGAACTTGTGTGACAATGTGGTGACACAGAAAACATGGGGTCAGAAAGAGGGACAGACAGACAGACAGACAGACAGACAGACAGACAGACAGACAGACAGACGAAAGAGAAGAATCAGACTAACAAATGCAAATACATTAAAGCAAAGAAGGCGGGCTGTGAGTTAAAAAAAAGAATCACAAAAAAAGTGAGGGAAAAGGAAACGATGCATTGAAAAATTCAAAAAGTTACTATTTCATTGCATTTGGAGGTGTGGCTCTGCTCCCATGATACTGCAAATTAATGGAGCATGACAGACTTTGAGACACAACCCCCCCTGAAACCTAAGGATGCACTGGAAATAAATATAAAAAAAAAAAAAACTCATAGGGCAGATACACAGAAGTTAAAAGAACATGATAATATATATGAACCAGCATGAAAAACCTTACATGGTCTGCATATATTGAACATTAGGATCATGTGTATGCAGTGGTGTAAAGTAACTAAGTACATTTACTCAAGTAGTACTCGTTTGAGGAATTTTTACTTTACTGGAGTATTTCCAATGTTCTGTACTTTTCCTTACTCATGTTGTATTTTACTCCACTACAATTATTTGAAAACTTTAGTTACTAGTTACTTTGTAGATTTTGATTATTGTTACAAAACATACATTAAACACTTCAGCCCTATATACATTTCGGCCGTTTGAAAATAGCCGATCTACTAGCTCAGCTTGTAGATCTGCTATTTTCAAAAGATTTGCATACATTTTATAAATTTGAAAACTTGAAATGGGACATTCTGCATAAAGAGTACTCTCTTCTTTTGGTACTTTAAGTATATTTTGATCCCGATACTTTTGTACTTTAACTCAAGCAAATTTTTTATTCTGGACTTTTACTTGTAACAGAGTATTTCTACAATGCAGTATCGGTACTTTTACCTCAGTAAAAAATGAGAGTACTTTTTCCACCACTGTGTGTATGTGATTGGGGTGTATTATGAGTGTCGGTCTGCCTTGACTTCCGTGCCTGCCTGAACTAGCTGTGATGCTCCATTTAGCAGACAGAAAGAAACAAAGAAAGGGGAGAGAGGGAAGTGTTCACCTTGACCAGGTGTTTGTTTGGTCACCATGTTTGCAGTTAGTGAGTGTCTCAGCCTGGAGGACACAGAGGGAACAACTTGGTTCCGTTTCACTGAGTGCAGCAATGAGCCGTGTTCTTCTAGGAAAGCATGCTGTGTCTCATGTAAACGTTTCCTTTGTCCCCTGTCAACTACGAGAACTAACCTGAACACCTCTCACATGCTCTTCTGGCTCCTTAACGATCAACTGCCCTGTCTGGTTCCGTCCCGGACAAGCTCAGACGTCCGTCCTTATTTGTCACGTCTCAATGGGAACACTCAGCGTCTTCCACCAGCAGGAGATCATACTCCCTCCCTCCCTGTGCCATCACTTCCTCCTCTCTCTCTCTCTCTCTCTCTCTCTCTCTCTCTCTCTCTCTCTCTCTCTCTCTCTCTCTCTCTCTCTCTCTCTCTCTCTCTCTCTACACTCCATCTCAACCTTGGAATTCACCCTCAGAATGACCACCATAGCACTGGTCAGTCGTGATGCATGATCGGTAATTGGTTTCCATTTAATGACTGTATTCCTTTCCCCATGGTCATTCCTGGAGGGCTGTGCCCTCAATTACGTGCACGTCCACACACACACACACACACACACACACACACACACACACACACACACACACACACACACACACACACACACACACACACACACACACACACACAGTTCTCTGTCTGATAACCTCTTTAGAGTGGAGGTCAGGTAGACAATGAAGGCATTAAGAGGAAGTCCACATTGAAAGTTTTACTGTGTGAGTTAGAGAGAGAAAGAAGAGAGAGAGAGCGAGAGAGATTCTCTTCAGTAGCAGTCTGTCAACGTCAATGCGTGTTAAAAGTCATGACATTGAAGTAGGTCCGATTAAAGCAGCCATAGAGATCAACCACTGTCATACTCAGTAAAGTCCCCAGTGTTCATTTAAGTGTGAGTACCAATGTTACCTAATGGACCTGTCATTTGGTGTCATTTGTGACAGTCACTGTTACAAATTGTAACACTGTATACCAACACACAGTATTGTTTCTGGTTATTTTTTTGGTAATTATAGGGTTTTTTAAAACAGGGTACATCTAGCGCTGGCATTCTTACCATTTACGCTGCGTTGTTTAGGGCTGTAGTCGCCACGACGAGGACACGGATGTAAACAAAGGGTGCGTGCACGATGGTCGAGGGTCCCGACTATCGCATGGAACAATAATATTTCGAACACGATCCACCATTGCAGAGTGATCGCCCATCGAAAACGGCTTGTTTACACCACGGTAAAAAAGATCAGGAGATATGAAGCTTTTTCTCAAGGAGTTACAGTATAATGGGAGAGGACGGGAGGTAGGTTTTTTGGCACGGAATCACATCCGTCCTCTCCATTTTAGAGACTCTGTGCATCATCCCAAAGTTGCGTTAGAGAGCCCCATGTGGAAAAAAGGTGTTGTGTAAAACTAGATTTACAAGCTTGTGACTAAATAAAAACGAATACTTTTTTTTTCGTATCATCATAATCTTCAAAAATGTAAGCACTTAATATTGAAGTAGGCCTACTTCCTTTAATTACCTTTGAGTACTTAGGACCCTATCTTGCATGCCGCCTTGGCACTACCCGCTACCGGTGAATTATGCACAAGGCAGCTGGCGCTGTCCCTTAACGGTATCTTACGGCCAAACTACCCGCTTTACATAATGCCAACTCCGTTATTTGCACATGGAGGTGTGCCCATGGGCCTGTTGTTGCACTATCCTTAAAGTTGCTATCTTGCCCACACACGTTTGGGAAAGCGCAGATTCTAAAACCACCCGCTATGCCAAATTATTTTGACAGAGTGCACCTGCAATGGACATGTCGGGAGTCGGGCCGGGCACACAATGGCACACCATTCAGAGGTCTCCCTCTCTCCTAATTCTCAACTAATCTCTGTGATTCAAGTTTTCCTATAATCACCAGAGGTGAGAGTGTCAATTCCTTGTGTCAAATGTGTTTATATAAGATGATAGTCTATTCAAAGAAGATGATTTGTGCTGCGCGATGCCATTCGCGCAGCACAAATGTTATGTTTTATTAATCCATTGCGCAGGAAATAAAGAATGGATTTAAATGATATAAAATTCTCCATAATCAGTAACACTTACTGTATGTCTATCAAATGTGGTTTCTTTGAAAGGCAATCAAAGGCTAGAGCTTAGAAAGCAAACGTCGGATATATAGTGTCCAATGTTATAAGTGCCTCAGTGCGGCTGCAGAGTGAGTGGACACAGACACACCGGCACTTCTGAATTAAGTGATTGTGAATGTGATTGTCAACACAATTTTACTGTAATCCACAAAAGTGCGACTTTTGATTCCTTGTGTCAATAAATAGATTTTTTTTATCAGCAGTTGCCAGTTAAGCTTATCAAAGACAGATAAAATGTCGTTTGATCTGCGTTTGCTATAACCACACCAGACCATTTCGTTTAATTAATCCAGAACACAAGCGATTGCTGTCATTTTAAATTCTCTATAGTATCAAATATAATTTTATTACAAGAAAACGTCGCTCTTCCATGGGCAGAGAGGGAGAGAGCGTAAGATTGCACTGGGGATAACGGCTTGCGCATGACTTCTCTTAAAGGCAACGGCATCTGGCACGGTAATATTGGCTTTATTAATGTGACGCCCAAACCACACCTTTGCATGTAACGGGTAGCGCAGGTGTTTTAGGGATAAAGCTTGGTGTCGGATGATAGCAACCTTTGCACGGGAATGCCCCTTGCACCATGCTAAATCCCCAAATAGTTGGTATAGAAACTTCGGCCGAAAATAGGGCCTTAATGTTTCTTTGGAGATTTCAGTGTGACCTTCTTTCCCGCTCTTATTTCACCGATGTTTAATTTGTCATAAATGATTGACTTTTAGCGCTGCTAGTGGCAGATTTTAAGTGTGTTGGTCAGTCAGTTGAAAATAAAGAACTCTTTGAATGATATGATCAGCTGTAATATGCATACATTCTTATTTTGGCCAACTTTAGACCTAACTTTCTTTGTAACAATGATTTATTTGAAGAGAGCTTCGGTCAAGTTAATACAGGCATTTGACACCATTGACCAGCTCAGTTCATAAAACATTAATTTACCCTCTGCATCTGTCCCTTCAACCTAAGGGGTGATTGAAGAGCTAGGTGGCCCCTACCCCTCTATGCATATATTTTTCACTATAATCAAATTGAATTGAATTTAAATTAAATTAAATTGAACATGTGATTCATCAGCCACTGTTTTCTCCTCTCTTCCCCTTTTTCTCATCAACATTTTAGTTTCTCAATTATGATCGTAATACCCCCAGCACCACACCTTAACTGTCATTCATCATATTAAAGGTCACATTTTAACTGAAGCGTGCCCGTCTTTCTTCTCTGTCTCGTAAAGACAATGAGGCTGATTTGGCAGCGAGATGGAAGGTGGATGAATACTAATGTGCTCAGGACTGGGGCTGGAATGAGAAGAGTCTCCCGAAGGTCCTCTGAGCTAAACGGATTGAATTGCTGAAATAGTCATGAGCATAAAAAGAAACATGCTGGCAGGGGCCTCTGAATGATCTTTTAATATCAACTCATAAACTCAATATTTGGTGTTGATGGCAGGCATGAAGGCAGAATGAGATGCGATAAGGTTTTGGTTTGCCTCAATCGTATCACATTTCTCTTCACTTGAGGATATCTTCTTTTGTAGCTTGATCTCCGCATCCTCGGGGCAGTAAAGAGCAGGCTTTTGGCAAAGGAAATGTTTTCATAATACATTTCACAGGAATACATTAACTCCATTCATCTCCACTCGTCTCTGGCCACCAGCTGTATATGCTGTCCATATTTTGCATTGATATTGCTTTTTTTTTTGTGTGTGTATACTTTTGGCCACCCTGCCCTCCCACCTGCCCTCCGTCACATCCGGTTTATTGACTCTTTGAGTCTGTTTGGGGGGGTCGAGCGAGTCAGCGAGTCAGCGAGTCAGCAAGGTGTCAATTTGCTGCTCTCTACTGGTCGATCTGTCGTATGTGTTTAAACCGCAGACAGACAAACTTAAATGAATTTAGATAACAAAATAACAAAATAAAAAAAACACCAAATCGCTGGCAAGGGGGTGAGTACATTATGAACTAGAAAAAGTGCTCCTCGGAGCACAGGTCTCCGCCAGGTCAGGTAGGTTATTGTGGCCTCCTGGTGGCGCTATAAAGGCCAATGTGAAAAGGTTGCCTTTTATTCTTAGGCCTTTCACGGCAATCGGACACTGCATTCATGATTTGAGGCATTTTGTGCCAAAAATGTGTTTTGCTAAATTAGACCTGATGGTGGCGCTATAACAGGCCAATGTGAAAAGGGTGCCATTTCTTCCTCAGCCTAGTGGGAATGTGCGTGTGAAATTTAACGAAATCGCAAGCTGCGTGCATAGTTTGAGGCATTGTTCAAAACGGACCAATCCTGCAAACTTTGGAAGCCAACCTTAGCCAATCAGGATGGAATATGGGAAATCGAACAGATCCGTGTTGATCACATGACTATAGAGATACTGTGTAACGATTTGCATGACGTTTGGATAAAATCTGTAGGAGTAGTATAAAAAAATGGGTTTTGCACAAATCGGCCTCCTGGTGGCGCTATAACAGGCCCATGTGAAACATTTGGGGCAGAGGTTCTGAATTGGCATCCAGGGAGTGTGTGTGCACAGTTTCGCTGCGAGCAAGCCAACGGTGCCGGAGATTAGCTGTTCACAGACGGACACACGGACGGACGGACACACACACACACACACACACACACACACACACACACACGGACGGACGGACAGGGGGTGAAACATACTCTCTCGCCATGCCTTTCGGCCTGGCGGAGACAATAAACTCTGGCAGTCAATGCGTTGTTAACACACTTACACTTTATACTTAGGCAGCTATTGTTGCCTAACAATTTAGGCATTTAACAGACACTCTTCGACTAACATTAAGCAAGATAAACACATACAGTACGTAGAATATAATGTAGTGTCGCCTGTTATCATAGCAAGAGCTAAAACCAATCAAATTAACTATGGTTGTAAACAACTAATTATCATGACTATAAATAGCTAATGGATATAACTAATGAGGGGAAAGGAATGTTGTCAAGCTACAGCACGCACACACGCACGCACGCACGCACGCACGCACGCACGCACGCACGCACGCACGCACGCACGCACGCACGCACGCACGCACGCACGCACGCACGCACGCACACACACACGCACACACGCACACACACGCACACACACACACACACACATATTGTACCAGCCATTTGCTATTTGTTATGTAAGAACAATGTATGAGGATTTCAATTATGTTGCCTGTTCACATGAGGCCTGGTTGACTACAGTTAATAGTAACTAATTATTAGTGTAGTAATGCAGCTATAGCTCAAGTGATGCTGGGTTATGAGAACACAGAAGCCTGCTGTCTTATATAGTTTAAATACATAGTTTATGTCCTGTCTGATATTCAAACCAAGGTCTCCCACGCGGGAGACATTTCTACCACTGAGCTAAGACAGAATGCCCGCTTGGGCAGGGGAGATGTTGCGCTGTGAGCCTCAGTCAATACCACTTGTCACTAGTGTTCATTCCCAAACACAGGGTCTAAATGTGGTTACTAGTTATATTGTATTAACATAACACACAGATTGGTTAATATTTCCATACATATATTTTTATATCGCAGTATTAATACTTTTACTTAAGTAAAACATTTGAGTACTTGTTCCACCACTGCTATTAACTGCCTCAGCTACACAAGTCATGCCTATAATTGATTCCTATACATCAGACATTGAGAGATGATGCTTTTTTTTTTACCCTACAGCTGTGAGGCAGGGCATAGTTGGAGAGGATTCAGGGCTTTCATACAGCAATGATTTTGAATGTGGAAGACTGATCTGAATTCCCTGGAACAACTCAAAGCCTGGAGTCTGTGCAGACATCACACTAAGCTCCAGATAACCTTCTAAGTCTTTAAAAAAAAAAGGATAAAAGGAACTCATTCGTCACTGTTTAGTTTCTAGGTTTGCAGTGTTGGGTTAAATGAGAACAAGCTTGTTTTTTATATAATGCATTTCTGGGAGAAGCATTAACAACGGCCCCCTCTCTCACACCTCCTTTGCACCCGGGGCTGTTCCTCTGAGACCTTTGTCTCTCACCAGCAGTTCGTTCCAGGCATTGTGCCCCTGCTCCCCTGGCACACTTCTGAAGGTGCGGGCCAGGATCAGCGCGCTGCTGTGTGGGTGGTGCTGAGCTTTTCTGTGTCCTCCAAAAATATGAAACGCGTTTAGTACGCTTTCATATACCACCACCTGCAGTGAGGCACGTATATTTTCATTAAAGAGTGGGAGGAGGGAGAGAAAGAAGAGAGAGAACGTGGAGGTGTGAGAGATATAGCGGGGAGCTAAAGGAAGAGTAAAATGCAGTAAGTACTGGATGTACTGTAGGACGCATGGAGGGGGCAGACTCACTTTCCCTCATACAACCTGTGGTTATGGGAGCTGTCTCTGTCCAAGGCAACACGACAGGGGGAAAAGTGCAAGCATTTGTTTTATATCTCTTAGTAAAAATGGCATCATGACATGTTACACACATCACAAAGTTGGCATTTCCTTCAACTGCAGCTATTCACTGGCTCCACTCTCTGGCCATGTGCTGTTGTGCTGATCAGAACAACAGTGCTGGAGTGCAGTATGCAGTCCCTGTCTAATAGTGCTGAGTCACCAGTGCTCAGTGGTGGAAAGTAACTAATTACATTTACTTAAGTACTGTGTAAGTACAATTTTGAGGTATTTGTACTTTACTTGAGTATTTCCAATTTACAATACTTTTACTTCTACCCCTACATCTCGGAGGCAAATATTGTACTTTTACTACACTACAATTATTTGAAAACTTTAGTTACTAGCCTACTAGCCTAAAACATACTTTTAGTTAATAACCCTACTAGTTACTTTGTAGATTTTGAGTATTATCACAAAACATACATTAACCACTATATTTTGACCATTTGAAAATAGCCGATCTACAAGCTCACAATGTGTCACAATATTGTTTTATACATTTGAAAACTTCAAATAGGACATTCTGCCTAATGAGTACTTTAACTTTTGGTACTTTAAGTACACTTTTGTACTTTTACTCAAATACATTTAGAATTCCGGACTTTTCCTTGTAACAGAATAGTTCTATATTGCAGTATTGGTCCTTTTACTTAAAGACGGGGTGCCGTGATGTTTCCCCCCCCTAAAACATATACTAGGAGGAAGATTTTTTTCAAAAAAGTGTACAGAAAGTGTTAAAATTATGTTTTTATGTGGACACGCCTCCAGTTCATTAAGTATACCTGGTTTTCACCTTAGCACCTCCTCCACCACCTTAGCACCACCCACCTGTCCTAGTCCCTCCTCCTCCTCATGCCCACACCTGCTGTGTTATGATAATGAGGGGGAGGGCATGTTTTTACTATGTCACTAAAGCGCTGTTTCTCTATTGGCACGTTTGATCCTCAAGGTTTCAGCCTCCAGGAAGAAACTCAACGTAGTCAGAGAAGACATAAAACACCATAAAAACACCACCAGGGGGCTTAATAAAGTTCTATCAACTTCATAGACACATGAAAAACAGAAAAAGTGCAAAACCATGGCACCACCTCTTTAAGTAAACTCCAGCACCGCCAGTGCTGGAGTTATTTTTCTTATTTTTTTCTTATTGCTATTGTCATTGTTGTTGTATCTCAGTACTTTGTGGACCTCCCAAATTTACATTTAGCTTCTTGCACCTGTATGAGTAGTGACAGATAAAACCCTGTGGGCTTTGCACCCTGCAGGTGCTGTATAACACTTGCATGACTAAGCTATCAATATGACCGATTTTGAGAATTTAAAGTGGATTATCTTCTCTCATGAAGCTCTGAGAAAGTTCCCCTTTCATGACTTTTCCTAAATATTTGTTTCAAATCATCTCCGTTTTTTTTTTCTTCTGAAACGTATTATAAATATGAAATATATACCATATATACCATCCCAACCGTTATATTTCGGCTAAATTGACCGCTCTCCCCCTCTCTCCCCCAGGCAAGAGCAGTTGACACCTCTAGACCCCCCGCAGAGCGGCCCGTAGACGAGCAGACTCCCTACGCAGCAGCGAGTCCATGTTGCCATGTCTGCTTATTATAAGCGACTTTGGGCTTGTTTTTCGCGTCTTTCTATTATTATTAATATTATAATTATATATATAATTACATTATAATGGTAATACTTTTCTACTCCACTACAGCTCAGAGGCAAATCTTGTACTTTTACTTCACTACAATTATTTGAAAACTTTAGTTACTAGTTACTTTGCAGATATAAATATATTTTCATACTTGTTTAGATTAGAGCTTCATGCATTTTTATTAGGTATATATTTATATAGAAAGGTCTAACCAGGGACTGGTGTTGCAAATTAGCCTCGGCTATTACCCCATTCATGCCTGTTTTCTCAGGGCACAACGACGCATGCAGTAACATTTTCATAGACCTGACTTATTTCTCTCGCAAAATTTGGCGACCCATTTTCCACTTTCCCTTTCACTGCAAAGCGGTGGAAAAAGATAGGATCTACAAGCATACAGCTTGTCACGCAGCAACTGTTTTATGCTTGAAGATCAGATATTTTGCGCAGGATTGAGCACATTTGTGGAACATAGCATTGTGTTCACTTGTTGCACTGAGGGAGGAGAGGAGACGCGTTAGTCAGCGACGTGGACAGCTGATAGAATGAGAGCTTTACGCTCAGACAATAATGTGAATATTATTATTATGAATAATAATAATATAGGTTTGTCACTGGGTTGTTTACAAGTTACTATAGTTCGCTTGCTGCTACTAAATTGAAAGCAGCATTACATCACGGTCATATTATGACAGTCATGACGAAACTTCAACCTCTTTTTTGCACTTTCTCCATTTACAGCCCGTACATCTACATAAACGTTCGGATTTCAAATGTAAAGTTTTTATTCCGTGGCCACGGATGTTACAATTTACTTCGGGTGGGTATAAGTACCCGTAACTTCTGTATTGTTCAATGAAAAGCATTTTAATCCGATTGGCGGTCATTTTCTCATAGAGTTATAGTGTATCAGAGTGCAATTACACCTCCCAACCGATAGGGTCACGTAGTTGAAAGCATGGAGAAAATACGGAGAAAATGGCCACCGATCGGATTTAAATGTTTTTTATTGGACAATACGGAGAATATGGGTACTTATGGGTTACCCGAATAGAATTGTAACATCCCTGGCCATGAGGTAAGCACTTTATATTTGAAATCTGAACGTTTGTGTAGATGTACAGGCTGTAAATGGAGAAAGTGCAAACACCAGGTGTAAGTTTATCGCTACTCCTCTCCTCCTCCCTAACGTAAGTTCGTCAGCATTAGTTTGGGCACTTTGGGGTCGGATTAGTGTTTTTGTTGGAACATTAAGCCGACACGCAACACCACGTTTAATGTTACGTTGTAAACAACCACCACCAAACCTTTTGTTAACTTATAACTCGATCTCTTTGTGGTGAACGCTTGTGTCTCTACAAGTTGTTGCGTTTTTCCCACATTGCTTGCCTTCGGATAAAATCAAGCATTGTGTTTTGTTCTCCACATCGATGTACCTCTTCTCTTTCTCCCGAGCCCCGTGCAAAGCATTTTACCGTTTTATTTTGTAAAGTTTCGCTCTGAAATCTGAATCCTCCTGCCATTCATTTGACGGTGGTGTGACTCTGTGTGTGTGTGTGTGTGTGCGTGCGCGGCTGCAACTTTAAAAGGGGGTGTGTGTGTGAGTGAGGAACAGCATGCCCTGCGCTGTGAGGAGACAGGGAGTGACAAAATCATATAATAAATATATGATATAATATTTCGTCTTGTCTTTGTTCGTGAACTAAAATGACCGTAGAGTTTAGTCCAGTCTTTATTTAGTGAATTACATTTTCGTCTCGTCTTTATTAGTCAACGAAATTGCATAATGATTTAGTCCCAGTTATTGTTTATTCATGGGTGGTGGTCTCGTCTCGTCTTCGTCCTTTGAAAAATGTGCGTTGACGAACATATTTCGTTTCGTTTTCGTTAACGAAATCAACACTGCATGGAAGTAAAAATGAGATCCCCACATACACAAATCACAAATCATGATGACATATAGGAGACAGATAGAAATACACACTAGCCTACTGCCTACACTTTCATAGACCTGCCTGCTTATTTCTCTCTCAAAATTTGGCAACCCATTTTCAACTCTGAGCTTTTTAGAAGACAATGGAACCCCCCACTGTTTGGGGGAGAAAGTGTGAACTAGTCTGGAGAGCAGAGGGAGACAGTGGCCAATAGGATAGCCTGATTTGGGGATCAAAATGATCATTTTTCAGGCTTGGTGGAGGAGTATGAAACCTCAGTCATGCGAGTGATAACTGGCAGTGGAGTGGTTTATGCAGTCGCTGTCCTTGGTGCTGAATCACCAGTGCTGGAGTGTGGGCAGGCAGGTGGTTGTGCAGTCGCTATCCATGGTGCTGAATAACTGGCACTGGAGTGGCCCATGCAGTCTCTGTCCTTGGTGCTGAATCACAGTGCTGGAGTGCAGCAGGCAGCTGCTATCCATGGAGCAGAACAACTGGTGGTGCTGTAGTGGTGCAGTGGTTTTATTGTTTTGTTTTTCAAAATAAAATGATTGTTTTTTTATTTTATTTTTCAAAAACTGTCATTTTCAATCGGCTTTTCTAAATGTTAACTATTTTAAGCGGGGCCAACTGCTTCAAGTGTGTGTGTGTGTGTGCGTGCGTGTGTGTGTGTGTGTGTGTGTGTGTGTGTGTGTGTGTGTGTGTGTGTGTGTGTGTGTGTGTGTGTGTGTGTGTGTGTGTGTGCGTGCGTGCGTGCGTGCGTGCGTGCGTGCGTGCGTGCGTGCGTGCGTGCGTGCGTGCGTGCGTGCGTGCGTGCGTGCGTGCGTGCGTGCGTGCGTGCGTGTGTGTGCGTATGGTATGAACACCTGCAACTAATTACAACACAGCATGTCACAGCCACTCAAACACATGCCACTTAAAAGACAAGTGCGTGCGTGCGTTTGTGTGTGCTCTCACCACTTATGAACGCACGTACATGGGAAGGCAATGGTCAACAACTTATATCAAATAGACAAAAGACAATAAACAAGAGGCTGAGTATCTATTTAAATGTGCCTTAAAATAGAATACAATGGAACATTTTAATTAGATGTAAATTTAGATTTGCATATTTAAATACACCATGCTGGCACAGGAATAATATCTCTGCTGATAAAAAAAAATAAACCTTGGCTAAGCTGCTTGGTTCTTATTTTTCCCTCTTAATATATCGACAAATTACTGACGCCCACAATCTTAATAGATAGCTCCCACTGTGTGTGTGTGTGTGTGTGTGTGTGTGTGTGTGTGTGTGTGTGTGTGTGTGTGTGTGTGTGTGTGTGTGTGTGTGTGTGTGTGTGTGTGTGTGTGTGTTATAAGAGGTGCCAGCTGCTACTGTATGTATGTATGTACATACGTACGTATTGTACAGTATGTCACACCGTGTGCACATTTGGGTATTTAAAACACAAAAACAAACTTGGGCTGCAATACAACTAATGGACACAACTACAGTAAGCACACCTCAAGGTTTCCTTGTTCCAGTAGGTGTCAAGAGTTGTGAAGAGGGGTGGGGTCTCAAGGTTGATTGTCACTATATGACACTATAGGTCATCTGTCAGGTCCCTACAGCTGGTCCAAAATGCTGCGGCTCGCCTTCTCACCGGCACAAAAAGACGTGAGCACATCAGTCCTGTCCTGGCCTCACTTCACTGGCTCCCTGTCAATTTTAGAATACATTTTAAGGTCCTTTTATTTGCTTTTAAATCTCAAAACAGGATTGCTGCACTATACCTCGCTGAGCTCATACACCCAGCCAGGGCCCTAAGGTCTGCTGATCAGTCCCTACTGATCGTCCCAAAGATCAATAAAAGGACCAGGGGTGGCCGTGCTTTTGCTTTGCTTTGTTTTAAATGTGGTTTATAAATAAAGTTTATTTGTATGTGACTGTACTTATAGCCATCATGGCTTTTCAGTTGTCATTTTCAGATAAAATACATACAGAAAAGCCAGAGAATATGCATCATCATACACATAGGTCAAAGAATCTCTTCCACCTGAGGCCAGTGGATGGAAAACACATGAAGAACACACAAAGGAGACTATGTAGGACAGGTATGTGTTTATAGATGTCAGCAGGAGGAGAGGAAATCAGAAGGTAGGGTTGAAATTGTGAAAAAAAAGAGAAGGTAAAGAAAACATTCTGGTGATGAGGAAGGTAAAAAATAGGAGAGAACAACCGTCAAAGAGAAGAATAAGAAAAATACGGAAATATGATTTGAGAAATGTACTGTAGATAATTCTGTCATACTTGGGGACGTCGGGTGTTAGAATGAATGGAATCAATCAAGGGCTGTTCAAAAAGGAATAACGCCTCATCTCTTCACTTAGCCTTGAAGGCAGATGCATGTCTCCACTAGATAATTGTTAGATCTATTGGCATTCTGCCACAAAGGAAGCAAAGCATATTCATGAAGCATACTCTAACAATATTAATCAAGCCCGTCTATAGCAACAGAGATCAGTGCAGAATAAACAGTAGAGTGGTTCATCTCTAAAAGCATTAATCATATTCTTTGTTGTTGAAACGGGCAAATGATGGTCATGCTGACCAATTAATGATTTATTTTCTGTACAAATTAAAATGTTTTTTTCCCATTACACAGTGGAATCCTCAGAGTAAATGTATCCATTTGCAACACTGACAGTGTACGAATGTAACCAAATGATGGTCCAGATCAGTTAAATTAACAATGAGGATTTCAATTTTTACTGTGTACTAATTTGCCAACCTTCCAAGACACAACCCCTCCCTTCCTTTAATGAGACCACAATCCTGGCCCATGACTCTTAGGAGGTTTTCTCTATGCTATTCTCCCTCATTCAGTGGTGGAAAGTAACTGAGTACATTTACTCAAGTACTGTACTTAAGTACAATTTTGAGGTACTTTTACTTTACTGTAGTATTTCCAATTTTCCATACTTTTACTTCTACTCCACTACATCTCACCAGAGGTATTGTACTTTTACTCCACTACAATTATTTGAAGACTTTAGTTACTAGTTACTATTATTAATATAAATTATTACATTATAAAACATACATGAACCACTTTAGGCCTATTTTATTATTATTTGAAAATAGCCGTTCTACAAGCTCACAACTTGTGAGCTTGTAGATCTGCTATTTTCAAACATTGTAGTACTTTTACTTTTGATACTTTAAGTACATGTTGATACCAATAATTAAGTACTTTTACTCAAGTACATTTTGAATTCTGGACTTGTAACAGAGTACTTATACATTGCAGTATTGATCTTTCCGTGTGATCCGTTTCCTTGTCACCTTTGCTATGT
>NC_137625.1:28896361-28946361 GCF_963280865.1 Gymnoscopelus braueri
CTGTTTGAATAGCAGATCTACAGTACAAGCTCACAACGTCCCAATGCGACGCGTTGTGAGCTCGTAGATCTGCTATTTTCAAACCTATTAGTACCTTTAGTTTTGGTACTTTAGTACATTTTGATACAAATACTTTGGTACTTTTACTCAAGTGAATTTTTAATCCTGGACTTTTACTTGCAACAGAGTATTTTTACGTTGCAGTATTGATACTTTTACTTAAGTAAAACATTTGAGTACTTCTTCCACCACTGCGCGCACGCACACACGCACACACACACACACACACGCACGCACGCACGCACGCACACACACACACACACACACACACACACACACACACACACACACACACACACACACACACACACACACACACACACACACACACACACACACACACACACACACACTTGATGTTGTGATTTTAGAATGCTGTGAAAAAGTTGTCCAGGCTCACACGTCATGCTAGTGATCAATCTTCACCTCCTTGTGCACGTGCGACACGTAGGGAGAACCAGACAGTTTTCCCACTATAACAACCTTTTTATAAATAGGCTCCAGCTCCGATCGTCTGTTATGGAAACATGACACCCAGACAGACATGCAAATGTTTCTGGCATGAGCTATGTGAGAACTTCTCCTGATTCGAGGTGTGAATATTTCACAAAAAAATGCCCCTAAAAGTAGATATGTGCGAACCGGAAAGTTATGTATGAACAAAGTGTGCGAGGAAAGAGTACAACCTACAGTCAGTGGTGGAACAAGACCAGGAGACCTGGTTCTGCCAGACCCAGAATAAATTCCTAGTATACTTTATAAGGACTTCGTATGACGTGTCAGCCTGTGTCCCTTTTATGCCCATGTATGGAGAAGAAAGGGTCCCTTTTATACAGCCGGTCTTTTTCGCCCATGTATGGACGAAAGGGGGCAGAGCCTCATGTAGGCCGACCCTCTGGGTCTGGCAAAAAGTACTCAAATGTTTTACTTAAGTAAAAGTATCAAGTACTCAAGTACTCTGTTACAAGTAAAAGTCCAGAATTAAAAATGTACTTGAGTAAAAGTACAAAAGCATTGGTATCGAAATGTACTTAAAGTACCAAAAGTAAAAGCACTACCATGTTTGAAAATAGCAGATCTACAAGCTTACAAAGCGTCGCGATGCGACGCGTTGTGAGCTTGTAGATCAGCTATTTTCAAATAGCCGAGGTATAAAACAGGGCTAAAGTGGTTAATGTGTGCTTTATAATGTAATATTCTATATCTGCTAATTAACTAGTAACTAAAGTTATTCTTTCGTTTCTACATAAGAAACTTACTTATGGGATATCATCGCCCTCTGGCGATGGCACAGAGCACAACACATGAGCTCCCGGTACTAATTCCATTTGTTCAGGGTCATGGGACGCGAAACCGGAATCCGGCTCGGGTATAAAACCCCCTCGCGTCACAGGGAACACCCTCTTCCTTCACTCTGCAAAGCGAAAGCGCACGGAGCCTGAAGCAACACTACAGCACGAGGAAACTTTTCAAATCCCAGCAACTCCCAAAGCGAGGGCACCCAGTGTCACTCTACGGGTGATTCGTTCTCAAAAAGTTTCAGTTATTATTATTATTATTATTAACTCTCCCGAGTTACTTGATTTTCTTTCCTGTCCTCTCAAGTTTTTCCTGCCTCGAGGCAAAAGCTGCAGCGCTACCGCTGTGAAGCAGCTAAGTGCTAAGGCAGGCTAGTGTTAGAGTTAAGTGCTAGCTAGCCTGTTAGCCTCGGGGGAAAAACAAGAGTAGAAGATGGAGGCGCCGCGTGCCTGCGGCTTGGACAGCTGCAGCCTCTTCGTCGCCGTAGAAGATCGTCACCGCCTTTGCATCTCCTGCCTGGGGCCTAGCCATGCGTGGATAGCCCTGGATGGTCCGAAGGGTTCGGACGCATGCAAGGCCTGGGGCGACTTCTACCGACACCAGTTGGAATGCCGCTTCGACAGAGCCTGGAGGCTAGCAACCTCCGGAGGTAGCGGTGCTCACCCCGACGCTGGCCTCGCCACGGGCCCTATGGCGTCGGCGGTGAGCACAGGCCCAGGCATGGGCCCACCGCTACGCTGCTCCACGTTCCAGCGGTGCCGCGAAGAAGACTCAGTGCGAGGCGCTCACCTCTTCGCCGATCGATGCTCCTCTCTCTCCCGCCGTCTCCCTCGCCTGGGACGGCTCCCAGCCGGACGTCATCGACTCGGACGGCGACGGATCCTAAGGAGACGACGTCATGGACGAAGGGGGAGAAGAGAGCGAGCTCACCTCCTACCAAGTCAGCCCGGAGGTGGCAGTGGCCGGCCAGGATCCTCCAGTGGCTCCGGTGGCGACGGCGGTGGCTCCCGGCGGTGGCTCCCAGCGGGGCGGCGGAGTCCTCCGAACCCGTGGCGTCTCCAGATGCGGACTGGACCAGCCCAGGGAGGACGTGAGGGTGGTTACCGGGGCCCCCATCCCGGGTTTCCAAGGCCTGGCACCCCTCCCTCCCCGGCGGGACGAGTCCAAACTACTGCCCGAAGCTGACGGAGTCCGAAGGGCCCTGCACTTCTCGTGGCAGAAAGGGAGGAAGGAACCGGAGATAAGGGGCTTCCCGATAAGAATCCTCTCCGGAGCGGACCTGGGGTCTTGGGCCTCCCTCCCATGGGCTTCACGGACAGGGCCACGGGCGGATCCAGGGGTACACTGAGACTAAAAAAGACAATGAACTGAAGCCTCGCCATGGGCTTCACTAGGTTCACAGTGTCCTTTTTGTCTAAATGTGTGTGAAGTATGTGCATCCTCCAAATAAATGTTTTGCCAATATCACAAATGCTCATCTTTTCACGTGTAAATGAACGAGGCGGTTCATACCCCGAGTCGAACGAGGTGCCCTGCCCTCGATTCTCCAATGAGCCCTCAGTGCTCGGTTTGTGCCTTGGATCAGCATTCCGAACACTGTAGGGACGGGTCCTGTGCATGCTTAACATGATGAAATCAAATGTAGGTAGTAAAACCTTTTCTATGAATCAAGTGTCTCGAAAAGCATTGTTTTCTAGGTGTAGAACTGGGCCCCTTTGTGAGAAAATAAATGTCTAACTGCGCCAGTGCAGTTCCTTCTTCTGTCCGGAAGATGGCTGCAAAGCGCATCTGTAGGACAGTTGAGGAACAACATGGCGGCCTCCCTCAACCTGCCCAACATGGCGGACGAGGATAGAAGGAAGTTTAATTATCAGAGGGCCCCGGTGTTACACCGGCGAGACTCCCCCTGTGGGTCGAAAGTTTCGTTCTGTGTAACATCAACGACACCGTACAATAGGGCCGGTCAGTCGACCTCACCAAGATGACGGACGGTTGGAGGAGGATGTTGTCATGGCAGAGGACCCCGGTGTCACCCCATCGATACTCCAGACCCACCCACCAGGTGGGTCTGGAGTATCGCTCCGGGTAAAAAACGACACTGCGGTAGGGTTCCGCCGTTCTCCCGTCCAGCAGATGGCTGCAAAGCGCCTCTGTAAGACGAGGGGAGGCGGAAGTGTACACTCCGGAGGGCCCCGGTGTTACACCATCGAGACTCCCCTTGTGGGACGAAGGGTTCATTCCGTGTAGCAACGACATCGCACGAAAGGCCCGCCCCAGTCGACCTCCCTAAAATGGCGGTTGTCAAGGGGCGGAAGTTGACGGACCAGAGGACCCCGGTGTTACCCCTTCGACACTCCCCGGGGGGACGAGAGTATCGGTCCGGGTAACAACAACAAAACCGTGAAAGGGTTCCGCTGTCTCGCCACTCGAAGCGACGGTGCCCGCGTCTCTCACGGGAACGGGTACGCACTTCGGTCTTGTGACCTCATCACGTCCACGCACTGACGCTGCCGCAACTGCCCCTGGTGGACGCCTCCCGAATGATCATGGTGATCAAAATGGAGTCGTCACTGGTTTCCTAGGAGACGAGCAGGCGCTCCTCGGAGCAGGTGATGTCAGTGGCCCCCACCTACCCCGTGAACCCTCTGGCTCACTGACTAGAACCCGGGGAAAACTTGCAATCCGAACCTCTGGACGGACCAGAAGGGCTACGGTTCGCATTTTTCCAGCAGACTTCCATTGTCAATCAATGTTTTGTCTTTTCAAGCAACGGGCCTAACCGCCCGAATGCTGGAAACAGGGGGTTACCTACGTAACCCGGGGTTTTGTCACTACGGAGAAGAGGTGTGATCAGAGAAATTTTACTGAAGCAGAGTCCACTGGGCTCTTTTTCAACTTATTTCCTGATGAAAGAGAAGGGGGGGGGGGGCGTGAGCCCTTCTCGGTACCTGATGGTTTGGATCAGGTCCCTGAAAGTCATCGTCTTGCGAGTGCTGGCAATGGACACGTTGTTTCACTCAACACGACGAACGGACTGGAAAGCGAGGTTGGATCCTTTGGACGCCCACTATCGCGTCCCAGTCTAACCGTGACACCAGAGGTTCCTGCGCTACGGCTTCGCTATGGTGCTTCCGTTCAGCAGCCCACGGGGCCCCGGGGTTTTGGTGGATTGCTCGAACGAGGACATGGCGCAGTAGCGATAGCAGGGTCTCTTCCGGGAGATAGTCCTCATTGCTCTCAAACGCCTTGTATACCACATCGCAGATCGGTTTTCCCTGGACTAAGGGGTCAGTACCACAACGATGTGCTATGCCAACAAACAAGGAGACTTGGATCCCCTTGTGTTGGACTGCTTGGCGTGCGTAATGACGCAGTGGAGAATGTCACTCCTAGCTCTACCACACGCCGTCTGGACACAGAGCCTCCTGAGTTTTCAGGTTGGGCTCGCTGCCCGGGAGTGGTCATCAGTACGGGAAACGTTCAAGCAACCTCCGGGTCGTGGACCTTTGCTGCTCACTGAGACCCTGGCCGCCCGCTCCGGCGTGGCACATGTGGAGGTCGGGAGTCACTTCTCCCCCCCGCTGCGAGCCATGAACTCCCCTGTTGTTCGGGGACGTTCTGGTGGTGCTGGTGGCACCACCGCTGGTTCTGGTGGTGCGGACCTAGTTTTCAAATAATTGTAGTGGAGTAAAAGTACATTATTTGCCTCTGAGATGTAGTGGAGTAGAAGTGAAAGTAATGGAAATTGGAAATACTCTAGTAAAGTACAAATACCTAAAACGGTTACTGTAAGCACAGTACTTAAGTAAATGTACTTAGTTACTTTCCACTACTGCCTACAGTACCACAATCTTTTCAATGAAAAGTAAAGTTTTTCAATTGCAGTATACAGTGTCTGGAGAATTAGTACTTGGAGATGAATTATCCAATGTTGCTGAGCTGAAACAGGACTTGCTCTAGAATGACACTGATAATGACTGAAGGAAAGATGTATGGAAGCAACATTTCTTGTCGTCTCATTATCGGTTTTCACACTGCAGTTATGGAGCGGCGCTGGAGCAGAAACACATTTGGCTTTTCGACGCTTCATTCGTCACGCCGAGCAGATACTCACTCATCTCGCCTTCAGTTTACCTAATACCTGTGATCATAAATCTGTACCATTTATGAAAAGACACCGACACAGATACTGTATTATGGAAAACCTTGCTTAACTTGATGATAAGACATGCTGCATTGACTGTCACAGAGCGTACTGATTTTGTTGCTGAAATAATAGTTTTTATTCATCTCTGCACTGCTCGCTCAATTCCTCATCTCCTGTGGCATTTAAATGGGAAGTTTGGTACAATTAAAGGTTATGTGGGGGCAATTCATTGTTTCATGTAAATTAGACTCATTGGCCCCGATTCATAACGAGGGTCGTAAATATGGGGTAAATAAAGTTCGTAAAGGAGGTCGTATTTTGGTAGTCACAAACGGACGTGCAATTCCCAAAGGTGTTCGTATATCACAGAGACGTGCGTACGACCAGTGCGTATGACCAGGTGTGATGATTACTCTGGAAGGCTGCATCCAACAGCATCCAACTTCAACGTCACCGTGCTGAACCGGGCTAAACAGTGTTGCCATGTCTGCTTATTATAAGCGAATTTTGGCTTATTTTTCTGTAACGTTGCTTGTAAATATTGGTAGCTGTGGGGTGCGGTTTTTTGGGCTTGTTTCTAAAGTGTAGTTGGTTATTTGGGCTTGCTTCACAATTGTTCAATTGTTTTAACCGGTGGTTCTCAAATATTTTTATGTCATGGACCCCCAAGTTAATATGTAGGCTAATTTATCCCTATAAGCCCCATCTGAAAATGTTTTGTGCCAGCTGGAGGCAGATTTGTGTTGTTAGAATGTTTAAAAAATCTTCCATATATTGCACATTTTATTACAAGATTTTTTTTTAAATATAGCAGATCTACAAGCTCACAACGGTTTAATTAAAGTTCTTATAATGGCCTAAGTGCCAGTTGCTTCTTTTGGGCTTGTTTTCCTAGACCAGGTTGCTTATTTCTCTCACAACATCTGGCAACGCTGATGAAAGTTTGAAGTTCAACTCCGCCTCGTCTAAAGATAACAGATGCGGCGTCGCATCGCCTTGACAACTTACTGTTCTGTCTGGAAGCGGATCACGTAATAAATGCTCTCATGTGTAATGAGAATAAAGAAGTTTACAAGGTTTAACCCCATTACCAAATAAAAGGCTAATAAAACGTGGAAAGGATATATATAAGCCTTTTCTAACATTGCGCACCTTTACCAAGGTAAAAAGATGATGAAATCCAGCATACAAGTGATTCATATATCACTGTCCTACGTCGGAATGGGGAATATTAGATCTTCTGGACAGAGCTTTCATCACTATAGTTTCCTCATCAGATGGTAACATTTATTAGGCTGTTGTGTGTGGCGTTCATGTGATCAAAATACAGTAGAGTAGCCTACAGTAGACTATTAGCCTACAAATTAATACCGCGGCACGGACAGAGGTGCGTCAGTCCCTCCGCAGTTTCATTAAGGCATGATAGCCTATTTTCATTATTACGTGACACTTTGGCTGAGATGGCCCGTTGGCAAACACACTGAGGGACCTATAATTCAACTCTAAATGCAACTGATAGCCTAGAAAGAAAAAAAAGCGGTGGAATCTACATCATGTCTATATGATGCATAGGCTACAAGCAATATATCGTTTGACATTTATTTATTTATTTTTTATATATATGTGTTGACAAATGTTGGGCACATATATATTTTATTTGAGGTTTGCCACTGTTATTGATTTTGGCATGAAGAATAAAGCATTCTAAAGACATACGCACATTTCAGCCCTGGTAAGACAGCCTCGGGGCTGACCTGAGAACGTGCGCACCTGACGCACAAAACACAGACCAAAAAACGTTTATGAATCCGACTGCAGGTGTAGGATTTTTCCTAAATGCCGGTACGTACAAAATATGGTCGTAAATCCCTTTATGAATCCGGGCCATCGTGTACACAAGCACGGTGGTTTAGAATATGTGGAATTCACCCAGATTATATTACTTGACAGATTGTCATGATCTGTCTCCCTGTTGTGTTTTCTTTGCGTTATCTCTACCGGGCCGAAAGGAGATAACGCCTGTGTGTGTGTGTGTGTGTGTGTGTGTGTGTGTGTGTGCGTGTGTGTAGCTAATCCCGGACACCGGTGGACCAATCAGCATGAAACTTTGCATGTACTCCCCCAGTAGGTAAAGGAAGATCATCCACCCCAAATGTTTCAAATCATCCTCATTGTGGTGCAGGGCCGTGGGAAAACGTTTTAGGTTAAGGGTGTTGTATGCATGCCTATCGTGTGCGTGCAGGCTCGAAACGTTTTTTTTTCGGGTTTGTTACTTTTTTTTTTTTTTTTTGGCTACTTTAATTTCGTTAATTCGGCTCCAGAACACATTTCACTAAACCCCCCCCCAAATAATGACCAATATTTTTTTTTATAAATGTTTTTTAAATATATATATATTTTTTACATACGTTATTTTCAGGGGGTGCTGCAGCCCCCTCAGCACCCCTACTTCCCACGGCTATGTTGTGGTGCTATAACAGGCCACTTCACGCTTTGTCCTAAACTCTTGAACCGTAGGTCCTACAATCAGATTTTCTTCAAACCACACTGTTTGCTAATACTCCTACATATTTTTTTTTACAAACCTCACACAAATTGTCACACATTATCTCTGGAGTCTTCTGATCAAGATGTAGCAGTCAGATTGTTCATCTTCCATTCCAATCGGCTATGCTTGGCTTCTAAAATCTCAGGGGGGCTCATTGCTCTATCCCGAATTTGAGTCACCACAAAACACTACAAATGTTACTGCTTGTTGCAGAAACATGATTTATTTTCACCCAATTAGGCACACACGATGACTGTCAAACAAGGGTTTGATAGACCTTATTATTTGCCTGTAATTCCCCTCTCAAAATTGTGGGTGCATGGGGCCTATTTCTTACAACAAAAATCTCATGAATGCAACATCCACTCATACCCAAATTACAATCAGATGTTGAGGAGCCTCTATAGCGCGCTCCTTCAAAAGTGCTTTCAATTCTGGCAGCAAAAACGCGAAAAGTTGCACTGTCTGTCGTTCAAACTGAAATCCCCCCTGTCATCTTCCTCGTGTCCTGATGGCCGCACCCCACGATTGACACAGCCCTGGGCAGGCAGCCCAACCTGGCAGAGATCTGCGCTCGGGGAGCATACTTTACTAGTCTCTTGTTTTGTGACCTTCGTATTGTTCCTGGTTCCTTAGTTGTAGTTACAGTTGTGTTCATTTTATTTTGAAGTAGCAGTCAATGTGTAAACAATACTAGAACCAGGAAACCTGGTACTGCCAGACCCCTAGTGGTTGAAATCTGAATGGCCGGGCTTCGCATGGCGTGTGTCCCTTCTATGTCCCTTCTATGACGAAAGAGTGACAGACTTTTTTGGCTGGGGCCGGGGGACAAAGTGACATACCATGTATGGAGAAAACAGATACAAAGCCTCATGTAAGCCCGACCCCTTGGGTCTGGCAAAGAATAATATTAGTCATATTTGAACTGAGGACCTCTATATATATTTTTTGGGCTGCCCCTATAAGTGGGGTTGGGACACCTCATTAGTATTAGTTTCCTGCACTGTGATTGGCCCATTAGTAGACCCCTAGCTGTACTGTGATTGGCTGACTCTATTGGCTGACTCTATTCAGCACTGTGATTGGCTAGCGAGACACATGATGACATTAATAACCTATAAATAGGATTATGCACTTCCAAAAACATTTTTTTTTGGAAGTGAGCTTCCATCACTATGATGACCACTGTGATGACCACACCGCCCACTTCACACTGGGTGTGATTTTTATATTCAAATTACATTTTATAATAGAAGTCAATGCGGCTCGTTTGTGATCCGATTAAAGCTTTGCCCAAATATGGAGTCATACGTCATAAAAGACTGACATCATAAAATTACCTCATGAAGTCTGAGATCCACATGAAGCTACGCCGTTATTAAACCGTCTTGTTTTTTATTGTCATGGCTTCCAATTCCCATCTGACGTTGTGTGGGAGTTCAGACTGCTCCAGGCCGTACTGAATAACTGCCAGCTTGCATAAAGTCTTCAGACTAGGACTTAAGTCTAAGACGTTTAGGTCATCAGAGAGTGCTCCTAGGTATCCTCCAAAGAGGAGGATACGATCTCCCACCATGGGACAGCACATATCACACATTGGATAGGGACCGTTACCCTTGGCCTCAACCGTCTTCCAGGAGAAGCCTTCTGGATTGTATATCCACAGATCATTTAAACAATAGTTCCAGCCCTTCCAGCCCTTCCGGCCCTTCCAGCCTCCAAATATGTACAGCTCTCCATTGTAGGTAAAAGATGAATGCCTCGTGCGTCCTTCTGGAAGAAGCTGTGAAGAAGGCGTGCTCAGCCAGCAGTTCGTCTCTGTGTCAAACACTCTGATGTTGTCGTAGTGGTCACTCTGGTACCCATAGCCCCTATAGCCCCCAAATACAAACATCTTAGTCCCGATGATGGTGGCAGAGTGACGTGATGAAGCAGGCACTAGAGTGCCTCTGGTGTTAATTAAAGACCAGACCATTGTGATGGTGTCCAACTTGTACATGTCATTAGTGCATCCAGTCAGCTGGTTGCATCCTCCATAGATAAACATGACCTTCCCCAAGACACAGGCTGAGTGGTGTTTCCTCGCCTGTGGAACAGTCCCAGAAACCTGTGGTTTGAACCATCTGTGGGCGTCAACAGAGAACACATAAAGCACGTTGCAGTAAGGCCACCCTCCCCAGATGTAGATGATGTCTTCTATTAGCACAGCTGTGTGTCCACTGCGACTAGAGGGAACCTCGAGGGGAGGTTCTCCTCTTCCGGGTGGCACCGGTGGAACCTTCACCCAGCGCAAAGACATGGGGTTGAAGACATGCACCACAATCTGATCCACATTCCTCTTACTGCCCCCTCCAAAGTGGTACACCTTGTACCGCACTGCTACAGCTCTATCTTCAGAGCATCTGAACGGAGATCCGTTCTGATAAACTGTCCAGTGGAACATTTCAAACAGTAACAACAAAGACGGTTCAAAGGAAACGGTCGAGTGTTGCTCCTTAGAATACTTCTTATTGTGCACATTGCCACTTAAATATTGGTACAGAGGCACACTCGTCCCACAAAGCTTGGCCAATCGGCAAAGCCGACATCATGATCTGCTATTTTCAGCATGCGACACCGTCGTACCGATTGAAGTATAAATATGGCTTAAACCTGTACTGTATGTAAGCACGGAATCAGTTTACATGTAGGTCCGGGGAGTGGTCCACGGAGAAAAAAGGTGGTCCACACATTTTAACAACACAAATCTTGCATGGGGGTCCCTGGCACAAAATATTTTCGAAAGGGGGGGTTTGTGGACAAATACATAATTTGACATGAAGATGTTTAAGAACCACGGGTTTAAGCAACAGGAAACAAGTCCAAATAATTAACTACACTTTAGAAACAAGCCGCTTATAATAAGTGGACATGGCAACCAAACGAACAGCTGTGATAGGAAGTAGAACGGAAGTTGTTCTATATGCATGCGTGACTGGTCTGTCTGGCAGTGCGTCACCGCCACCTAGCCACCTGGCATGCACACTGCAGCGTTCTTGTGAATTGTTAATGTTGTTCCCCTGTCAGTCAGAAGAGGAAGAGGGTGCTGGTGGTAGTCGGGCATGTACTCAAGTACTGTACTTAAGTACAATTTTGAGGTATTTGTACTTAACTTGAGTATATCCAATTTCCAAAACTTTTACTTCTACTCCACTACATCTCAGAGGCAAATATTGTACTGTTACTCCACTACAATTATTTGAGAACTTTAGTTACTATAGTTACTTTGTAGATTTTGATTATTATTACAAAACATACAGTAACCACTTCAGCCCTATATCGGCCATTTGAAAATAGCCGATCAACTTGTAGAGCTGCTATTTTCAAAAGATTTGTATACATTTGAAAACTTGAAATGGGACATTTTGTATAATGAGCACTTTTACTTTTGGTACTTTAAGTACATTTTGATGCAAATACTTTAATACTTTTACGTAAGCACATTTTGAATACCGGACTTTAACTTGCCACAGAGTATTTCTACATTGCAGTGTTGATACTTTTACTTAAGTAAAACATTTGAGTACTTTTTCCACCACTGTCCACAGCCAACAGCTGTAACTTCCTTGGATGGTACCTCTGCCAAATTCCAGTACTTCCGTCTAGGTGCTCGACCGGCTAGGTTTCGCCCGCGTGCCTCAGCATAGACGTATATACTCTAACTGGCCACTGTGTACAACAGAAAAACCAAGGAGAGAGGATGCAGGCTGAAGGGGCCATGGCTGCCAGACCCCGACCCGGTTCATAATTCATCTGAACATTACTGCTACAAGACTGCAATAGCTGAACACTCCCTCAAGCATATTTACTCCCAATGATTGCATTGACTAAATTGCCTTTGTTTAGCCTGCTTATAGAAGATTAATACCCAGCGTAAATTGCATGATTTGTTTGGGGCGGACATCTGCTTTACAATATGCACATTTTCAGCGCTTCCATTGCACTGTTATAGGCGGAGGCATTTGGAATTTGTTTGAGCCATCAGTCTGACTCAAGACTACCTTTACTCAGAAAAGCGTTGCATTGTGGAGCATGCAGTGCAGTAGATCTGCTGTTGTGGCAGAATGTTCAACCCAGAATAAGGACCGTATAGTGCAAGCAGTGGTGTAAAGTAACTAAGCACATTTACTCAAGTACTGTAATGGCTGCCTGGTGAATGTGTGTGACCCAAGCGCACAGCAAGAGGAGACGTAGGTTTAGGTGAAGCCCGTGGGCGTATTTATTCAAGGTTTGTGGGGAAAAGGTAGTGGAGTGAGTGGAGGTGGTGTGGGTTGGTGGCTCCGTGGTGGCACAGCTCAGCTGGGGATCCGGAAGACTGGAGAGGAGAGGAGAGGCAGGTTTAGTGACAAATAACCACCACAGGATAACAACAGAAGGCTGGGGCTGTAACTGTGTAAAGTTAAACAGCTTGGCAAATAGCAGTGAAAGACTAAATAGTAAACTAGCACTACAACTGGGAAACGCTAACTGTAGGCTGGCCTGTACTTTACCGTACGTGTCGACAGGTGAAGCTCTGGCGAGGAGTGAAGTGCAGACTGGGCTTTTGCAGTGGCAGCAGTTGATTGTAGAATGGAAGGCAGATGGAGATTGGTGAGGGAGAGCAGGTGCGCTGAGTTGAGCCAGGGAGTAGTCAGAGAGGGGGGAGGAGCCGTGAATGTGAAGGTGAGGAGGACTGAGCCGTAACAAGTACTGTACTTAAGTACAATTTTGAGGGATTTTGACTTTACTGGAGTATTTCCAATTTGCAGTACTTTTACTTCTACTCCACTACATCTCAGAGGCAAATATTATACTTTCACTCCACTACAATTATTTGATAACTGTAGTTACTAGTTACTTTGTAGATTTGGATTATTATTACAAAACATACATTAACCACTTAAGCCCCAATCTGGGAACCCATCGCCAACTGAAAATGAAAAACAGCGCCCTCTGCTGTTTGTTCTATGTCTGTTGGCTCTGGGCGGACGATAACATAACACCAGAGCACAAGGAAACCGGTGTTTGTGATGCGCCTTCAGCGCATCACTTCCGGTTGGTGCGACTATGTTTTCATTCCCACTAACAATATTTCTACACGGAACACTAACACCACTTCTCCCAGAGAACATGGATCGTTTTGGTTATAAGCCCACTTGTTTCTATGATGAAAGAGTAAGTTAAAATGTGAATATATTTCCGTGGTTTTGTCTGCTCCGCGGACGCTATTGTTAAATTAGTTTCGGTTTGTTTCGAGGGGGAAAGATCGACGGACATGTGAATCCCGCCCACTACATGTGATTGGGTAAAGCGCGGCCTACTTCCTGATCTGAATGCGCACTCGTTATGACGAACCTCCCCGACAGATTCCAACGCAGTGCAGAATCTGTTCTTGAGAGATTACTTAAGCCCTAGTACATATATGTTGGCCATTTGAAAATAGCAGATCTACAAGCTTCGCATTGCGACGCATTGTGAGCTTGTAGATCTGATATTTTCAAAAGATTTGTATACATTTGAAAACTTGTGAAATCGGACATTCTGTACAATGAGTACTTTTACTTTTGGTACTTTAAGTACATTTTGATACCAATACTTTTCTACTTTTACCGATACGTCTGAGTCATAACGTTGTGGGCTTTGTCACCGCGACCGTTGAACCCGTCTGTCTGCGTCCCTTGTGTGCCCACGTATGGAGATATCGGTATCCGTCTGTCTACCTGTGTCCCTTTATGCCCATATATGGAGTTCCCTGATGTCTTTAGTATTAGGCCCCATACCCTGTGTATTGGCATGCCCAGCGTGAAGCAACAAGCCTGCGGAATAGTTTACTGCCAATTCTTTGGCTTAATTTAAAAGCAATCACTGCAATGATCCCAACCATAGAATATAGATGCAGTCATAAAGAGAGAGTTAGTGAGTGAGACAGAGAGAGAGAAGGAGTGAGGTGAATGAGTGAACAGTGGTGATATATCTCATCCCTGCCCTTTCACATAAAACGGCTGACTTTTTCCATCTCATATTTTATTAGGCCAGTATATTTATCTAGGTAAATCCCATAGAGATACAAGATCTCTTTTGTCACTGCTCTGCTCCGCTCCTTTATGTGCTTAATATGAGTATAGAGAAAGAATACCGTTTGTCCATTTCTGCAAAGCGTGCATTACTGTGTAGTTAAATTTGTGTCTGTGTTTGTGTGTGTGTGTGTGTGTGTGTGTGTGTGTGCGCGCGCGTGCGTGCGTGCGCAGTGGTGTAAAGTAACTAAGTACATTTACTCAAGTACTGTACTTAACACATCAAGTGCCAGAGTTTTTTTTAAAACAGGATACATCCAGTGCCAGCGTTCTCACCGTTTACGCTGATATGTTTAGTGCTGTAGACGCCTCGACGAGGACCCGGATGTAAACAAAGGGTGTCTGCGCGATGGTCGCGGGACCCGACTAACGCCTGGAACAATAATATTTGGAACGCGATCCGCCATTGCAGAGTGATCGCCCATCGAAAATGGCTCATTTTCACCACGGTAAAAATGATATGGAGTTAAGGACCTTTTTCTCAAGATCCTATCATTAGAGTGGATGGGACGCACGTTTCTTTGGACTGGATTCACATCCGTCCAATCCATTTTACAGGGTCCGTGGATCATTACTAAGTTGCGTTAGAGCAACTAGATTTTTCAAAAATAGCAGATCTACAAGCTCATGGCGCGGCACTCGGTGCCGCACTATGAGCTTGCATATCTGCTATTTTTTAATAGCCAAAGTATAAAATAAAGTGTAGCGGACATGGGGTAATAATTATGGGAAATAATAATGATAATTATGAAAATATTGAAAATATTTTCTGAAAAATCAAAATATGAATTTTCACCAAAAATTAAGGAATTGTGCAAATTAAGGGATTAATTTGCACCTCAACACAACCATGAAAGAGGCTACGCAAGAATCTTTGACACAGTATGATGCATGGGTTCTGGTTAGGGATTGATTGGAATATTTGCTTTGAAATCATTTGGAAAAAGGACCTCCGTTTATATCAAAATAATGTGTTTATTAAGATAAATCCTAGGATAATAGAACAACCAATGAAATGGGGAAAAGAACAATAGATCAATACTTCATAAGGTGATGAAACCGGTTAAAATCTCAACAATATACAACATAACAGATCTTCAATCTGATCAGATCGAATGGCCACATTTTAATATACTAAAGGAGAAGAAGGGATTAATGTCATAAAGAAAAGAGAAAGATCAATGGTTAAAAATAGCTAATCTGCCCTCAAAACTACACTCAGCTGCCACACCACATGTGAATGCATCATGCTCGCCTGTCCATTGGAATGGAGGAGACTCCATTGTCTCTGGGG
Source organism: Gymnoscopelus braueri (assembly GCF_963280865.1). Taxonomy (NCBI): domain Eukaryota; kingdom Metazoa; phylum Chordata; class Actinopteri; order Myctophiformes; family Myctophidae; genus Gymnoscopelus; species Gymnoscopelus braueri. The sequence goes on from NC_137625.1 coordinate 28,911,802, forward strand.
AAGAGGCCACGAGGTAGTTGTCTAGCAGGCTTGGCTAGCGTCCAGGCAGTGGCGTCGGTGCTGCTACTTCACTACGTCATGCAGTCCTCCTCAGTCTCCACTCAACTCGGATTGAGGAGACAGTATTGTGTGGCTTTTGGCCCACGTGTTAGAAGGAGCGGAGCAGCTTTTCAGCAGGAGCAGGAGCAGGGCCTCTGGCTTTGACTGGACGTAGGCCCGTGGTTCTTCTCGTGGGGAGGACCTGAGGCGTTGGCTAGCATGGATAGCATGGATAGCTAGTGTCCGCGCAGTAGCGTAGAACAGGGTGTCACCCGTGTAGAAAGGGGGAAGGGACTTCTCGTCGAACCTTCTGTTGTCATCAGGAGAGAGGCGTGGGGGATTTGTCACCCCGGGAAGAGCGGCAGGGGACTCAGGCATGAGTCGACCCTATGGTCATCGAGAGCGCGGTGGAAGAGAGAGCGATGAGAGGGGTGGTCCCTCTTATTTATAGGTAGAGGGGGGAGCTTAGCTCTTTGGTCACACTGAAGAGGCGGGTTGTAGACAGCTGTGTGAGTGGCAGCCTCCTTTCCTATTATGAAAGCTAAACTTATCTGCTAAGTACCTTGGGAATTTCCTATTAATCCATTGGACTGGATATTTGGAATCACAATGAATTAAGAATTGCCTAGATATTAAACATGACGGCATTATGTAAAACAGCAAGCAGTTAAACATTGAAGTCGAATTTACCAGAAAAGCATCACATTTAGAAACACCAAAGTTCATATTTTTGTTGTAGTCCTAGTACAGGACAATAATTATATATTTTAAAGTCATAAAACATAACACGTAAACAGTTTATTCACATTTTGCTTGTTGCTCATTGTCTTGTGCTCAGCCAGTTAGTGTGTCACACTGTGGCAGAAAAGCAAGACATTCTTTTCATGTCATAAAAGTTTAAGGTTTCTCTTATCTCTGGAACGACAGGCTGTGGGTCTCTGGTGAGAACATTCCAGGGGGCAATAAAGGTTTTTGCCTATGCCGCCATCCTGAGAGAGTCTGTGCTCCCTCTAAAAGGGGGAGGGGGGGGTCTTTTGCGATGAGCCCATGGCCAACCAGTTATGGCTTTATCAAAACCGAAAACCATAGTCATTCGCTTTCTGTGTCCATACCTGGTCCGATATCACTACAAAAGGTTAAAGTGGTTTTAAAGATGCATTCCCGGTGTTAATGGATTAAACAACACAAGCTATACACCATAATACCTGTGAGAGTCCCTGCTGGAATCACAATGACTTTTCACCAGTGTAGTTCTCTTTGCATTGTTCCCTCCAGCTCCTCTCTCTCTCTCTCTCTCTCTCTCCATTGTGCTGTCAGCAGTACAGTCATTAGTGCCAGCCACAGAGTGTATTTCTATAATGAATGAGTCTCGTTTATCAGCCAGAAACTCCATATTCATTGGAATAAACACTAGTTTGAGACACTGACTGAGGCTGCTGCTGCAACACACTGAACAAATCTCTCCGTCATACACATACTGGAAGAGAATAACACACCTGTGAATGCAGTATGTATACACAATATACCGTATACAGCATAGAGTATAGAATAGTTTGTGTGTGCCACCTGCTACCAGAGTGCCAATCTGGGAACCCATCGCCAAATGAAAAGGAAAAACAGCGCCCTCTGCTGTTTTTTACTATCTCAGTTGGCTCTGGGAGGAAGTTGACGTAGCACCCGTGCGCAAGGAAACCAGGGTTTTGGTCTGCCTTCAGCGCATCACTTCCGGTGGTGCGACTATGTTTTCATTCCCACTAACAATATTTCTACACGGAACACTAACACCACTTCTCCCAGAGAACATGGATCGTTTTGGTTGTAAGCCCACTTGTTTCTATGATGAAAGAGCAAGTTAAAATGTGAATATCTTTCCTTGGTTTTGTCTGCTCCGAGGACGCTATTGTTAAATGAGTTTCGGTTTGTTTCGAGTGGGGAAGGATCGGCGGACACGTAAATCCCGCCCACTACATCGGATTGGGTAAAGCGTGGCCTGCTTCCTGATCTGAAGGCACGCCCACTTGTAGGCCAGTGCGTACGCGATATGACGAACCCCCCCGACAGATTCAAGCGGAGAGCAGAATCTGTTCTTGAGAGATTACCAGAGTGCAGGGCTGCAGGCCTTACTTTTTGGAGGAACATTTGTATTGCATTGTGGAGGCTTCTCTTATTAGCAGAGCGAGTAGTTCACTTAAATAAGGCAATGCAATCAGTGCAGTTGGCACGATAGGAGTAAGGCTAAACAGAACATTATGTGCAGAGAGATAACTTCTACTAGTGCAAGCATAAACACAGTTCAAGGAAAATTATTAGGCGATAAGGCTTTTACATTGTGGTAGACTTGCTTGCACAACAAGCTTCTGTGTTCTCCCACAATATTTACCTGTCAACTAGCAACAGCTGCCTTTCAAAAAGGAACAGTGCAATATTTCTAAAAGAGGGTATATTTCTAATTATGGGAAAAACCAATAACCTTTGCATGCCATTTAACAACAATTAGATTTTAATATATAATTACATTTTAACGGAGGCCACGTCCAATTGTTCATAGATTACCAGCGCCCTTTACGTCCTTGTATGTAAATATCAGTGCTGTTGTGCAGTGGTGGAAAAAAAGTTAAAGTATCAATACTGCAATGTAGAAGTACTCTGTTACAAGTAAAAGTCCGGAATTAGAAAATGTACTTGAAAAAGTATTGGTATCAAAATGTACTTAAAGTACCAAAAGTACAAGTACTAAAATGTTTGAAAATAGCAGATCTACAAGCTCACAACGCGTCGCGATACGGCGCATTGTGAGCTTGTAGATCGGCTATTTTCAAATAGCCTAGGCATAAAATAGGTGGTTAAAGTGGTTAATGTATGTTTTATAATGTAATCATTTATATCTGCAAAGTAACTAGTAACTACAGTTTTTAAATAATTGTAGTGGAGTAAAAGTACAATGTTTGCCTCTGAACATGTAGTAGAAGTAAAAGTATAGACAATTGGACATACTCCAGTAAAGTACCTCAAAATTGTACTTAAGTACAGTACTTGAGTAAATGTACTTAGTTACTTTACACCACTGCTGTCGTGGACACAAGTCCTCTGTTTATTGAACCGCTCCCCATTTGCCTCTCCTACATTAGATCCTAATTGACTATATATGGATGGATGTTTGTGTGTGAATTAGATGTACAAGTAGGCCTATCAATGGAGAGCGCTATACATTGTCAACATGTTAAATCAATACAGCCATCTCGGTCAGATGTCATACAAGGGAGTTTTATTTATTTTTTCTCTCCGTGGGAGACATACATCAGCCAGGTGACATGGCTTGGCTTGCTGTCACTATAAAGGCAGCACGTTTCAACAGCCAGGAGCACACACACACACACACACACACACACACACACACACACACACACACACACACACACACACACACACACACACACACACACACACACACACACACACACACACCACCCCGTCGTCACTATTGACAAACAAAGACCGGGCCGCCATCCATCAAGCTCACACACAGTGTTGTCTAGCCTAATATATTCTCTGAGCGGTGAGCGTTTTCAATTAACCCAGTAAGACCGGGTATGCGAGGGCTCTCCCCAGGCTGGCAGAGGGAGAGTAGCGCCCGTGATCACAAGCTTAGGCATTGGCACTGGGTGAAAAATAAGGGTTACAAAATTGTGGGATAAAAATGTAGGTAAAAACAAACAAAAAAAGACGGGGAATGCATCTGTGTAATTTTTAGATGTCTTTGGCAATTCAAAAATAGCAGATACACAAGCTCATAGCGCGGCTCTGAGTGCCGCGCTATGAGCTTGTAGATCTGCTATTTATTTATTTTAATCGTGAAAATGTTTGCAGATCTTTGAATATATATTTTTAAAGCAAACATTTGTTATTCAAATCTTTGCTTCTGGGGATTCTACAAATGTCTTTTGTTTTTTCAATACATGATGTTGCTATAATAATATCAGTGGTTCTCAAACCTTTTCATGTCAAGGACCCCCAAAATGATATGTATTTGGCCACGGACCCCCATCTCAAAACATTTTTGTTCCAGGAAGCAAAGATTTGAGTTACAAATGTTCACTTTAAAAATATATACATTCAAATATTTGCACACATTTTCATGTTTTTTCCATAAATAGCAGATCTACAAGTGCCGCGCTACGAGCTTGTATATCTGCTATTTTTAAATAGCCAAAGAATCTTAAAATGGACACAGATGCGTTCCCGGTCTTAATGGATTAATCTAGGGTCTTCCCTGCTGACTTCAACAGCCGCTGCTCTGTCACTGATGACTAATTTATTCTCCATCACATGACAGCTATAGTGCCCTGCACCGAAAATAGCAGATCTACAAGTTCACGACGCATCGTGATTGACTGTTTGTAGATCTGCTTTTTTCAGTCCGATCGACGATGAATATGCCGTCGTATGACTACAGTATAAGCAGTGGTGGGAAAAGTACTCAAATGTTTTACTTAAAGTAATACTAGGTAACGTTTTCAACAAAACTAAAGTTAAATTGTATATCTTTTGTGAGTGGCAAAAGTTTCACAACACCCACTCCATGAATTTCCGGAAGCCTTTTATTTATATATTTTCTATTGAACGGTGACGGGGGGGACTTTCCCGGGAAAATTACGTCATCTGGCCGGAAAACGGAGCCGGAAATGTACTGGTTTCCTGTTTGGCCAGGAACTACCGCAACGGTTTCCTGTTTGGCCAGGAACTACCGCGCTAATAACAAAAAGGAACCTCACGCTGATTTTAAGAGAATGTAGGATTGGAAGATCGAAAAAGAACAGAAAAAGAAAGCACAGCTCATGGTAACTAATGCTCCACTGGCTAAGAGAAACGATCCGCAGATAGTATAAAACAATTAAAAGAACGCTTTTTGAAACGCTTCCGGCTTCCGGTGAAAACAAATGGAATTCTGGGTAATCGAGGACTACGGAAATTGTATACAGTGACGGTAGTGACCAGCAGAGGTTGCTAAAAATCGTTATTTGTGAATCTGCATTGTACAACTTTAAGTAAAAGTATCAATACTGCAATGTAGAAATGCTCAGTTATAAGTAAAAGTCCGGAATTCAAAATTTACTTGAGTAAAAGTACAAAAGTATTGGCGTCAAAATTAAGCACTAAATGCAAAAGTACTCATTGTGCACAATATCCCATTTCACATGTTTCCAAATGTATAAAAAAACCTTTGAAAATAGCAGATCTACAAGCTCACAATGTGTTGTGAGCTTGTAGATTGGTTATTTTCAAATAGCCATGGTTGAAGTGGTTAATGTATGTCTTACAAAGTAACTAGTAACTAAAGTTTTCAAATAATTATAGTGGAGTAAAAGTACAATATTTGCCTCTGAGATGTAGTGGAGAAGTAAATGTATTGACAATTACTCCGGTAAAGTAAAAATCACACCCTGTGTGAAGTGGGCGGTGTCTTGCTAGCTAATCACAATACTGAATGGAGTCAACCAATCATGTACAAAAAATAAATACATTTATTGAAACACTCTTTATGATGGAAGAAACCATAACTTAAAAAAAACAAATTTATTGTTTTTTTTAAGTTATGGTTTCTTATTTAGGGCTATGCACATGTGTCATGTGACACTGGCCAATCACAGTCCTGAATAGACTGTGATTGGCCAATCACGGTGCAGGGTTTGTTGTACAAATATCCAAACCTCACTTGTACATTTTTGGCCAATCACAGCGCAGGATTTGTTGTACAAATATCCAAACCTCACTTATAGGGGCGGTTTCACCGCCCAAAAATACCTCAAAATTGTACAGTACTTGAGTAAATGTACTTAGTTACTTTACACCTCTGACTATAAGTATACAGCAGGATGGAGTCCTGCCTGTAGAGAGTGAAATACTGAGCAAGAGAAAAGAAAGTAGTAGAACAGAAAAGGGACAAAGATGAAATGGTAGAGGAAGAATTTCAAAAAAGAAAAAGAAACAGTGAAGAGAAGAGAAGGGTAATTGGAGAACGCCTGGAAGCAGAGAGAAATCAGTCGCCTGGTACGACCTGTCGGAGCAAATGACTTGGGACAACAGTGCCAATGCTTGTGTGCGTGTGTGTGTGCGTGTGCGTGTGCGTGTGCGTGTGCGTGTGTGCGTATGTGTGTGTGTCTGTCGGTGTGAGTGAGCGGTGAAGGGGAGAAAAGAGAAATTACCAAGAATTTCATCACATAAATACACATAACAAATTGCAATAGTATCACCGCCACATCCAAACTAGTCAGAATTCATCGTAGCCATCATAGTGCAATATCTTTGTCACAAGGCCTGAACAAAATATGTGTTAAGTATGAAGGATCCATTCAGACATAATTTTTTCAGCAATAGAGAGGGCCAAGCAAAATAAGCCATAGCCAGGGAACATCGCCATGCTGGCTTGCGGTGGACATTTTTGTAATATATATATTTTTTAATTATATTTTTGCGATGGACATAGAATGATCAGACAATAATATTACCAGAAACAGATAAAGAGCTATAGCCTTAAATTACCTGTACAGGTCTGTAACTCTCAGAGTTATAGGGGTCGTTATTATGTCTAATCATGCACCTGCCACTATTATATGTGGACCTACCAATTCGTTAGCACTTACTGTAGACACCTCATGCTTAAACTTTTTTTCCTCCTCCCTGCTCTCCCTCCCCCTCTTTCTTCATCTGCCTTTCTGGAAAACAACAAAAATGATAAACAAATTTTACCCACTCTCACTCATTTCACAATTTCTAACCGTAATGTGAGAATGAAGTTGATTCTGATTGTGATTGTTGATAGACTATGTATTCATAAATCTATTCATTGGCAAAATATGTACTGTATATCCTTTCATATATTCACTGTTGAAAGGCTGTACATATTCATTTACATACTTTTTATGTATCTTAGTTTGGTTCTCGACTCACACCTGGATAACTTCACTCTTTATTCATTTATCTGTTTACTTACTTTGCCCAAAACTTTGGACGCTTTCTCCACTTTGAAACTTTCATGTAAAAACTTCATTCAAAGTTTAAAATATTGCGCTTCATTGGGAATTCTAGGCGCCTTTCCAACATTTCAAATATTTTCTGTGGTCTGTTGTACCTCCAGGCTATAGCGTTTATCCTCAGTTGGCCTAACATTGAACTAGCCAATTGCAGCGCAATTGTCTATCAAGTTTATGGGTTGGAAACAAAGAGCTTGTGAGAGCAATGGCGGCTTGTCTGCAAACAATCTCTACAGTCTCCCCGTAGCGGCTCGCATCCAGTTCAAAACCCTGGTGCTAGCCTATAGGGCAGTGAAAGGAACAGCTCCTTGCTACCTCCGGGCTATGGTCGATGCCTACACCCCTGCCCGACCACTTCGGTCTGCCACCTCGGGGCGACTGATTGCCTCGTCACTCAAGGGTCCTTCTGGCCGATCCACACGGTCACGACTCTTTTCTGTTCTGGCCCCACAGTGGTGGAATGAACTTCCCACTGATGTTAGGACAGCAGAGTCACTGCCCATATTTCGCCGCAGGCTGAAAACTTACCTCTTCAGGAAACACTATCCTTCCTCTCTGCCTGACCTACTTGTTGTTAACTAGTTGTACGAAATCTTGTTTTCTATTGCTGTATTGTTTATTAGATTATTGGATTGTTTATTGGATCTTGTTTAGTCGATACACTTATTTGTTTTAGCTCATGCTCATTTGATTTAGCTATTTTGTCTCATCTGTTTAAGGAAATAGGTAGCTGATATATTGCACTTTTACCTTAGCGCTAGGTATACTCTTGGTTGCTTGTTTTTGCAGAAAATGCACTAAAGACTTCTGGTGATTAGTAGTTTTCGTTCCCTACCTATGTTGAATACACTTATTGTAAGTCGCTTTGGATAAAAGCGTCTGCTAAATGACTGTAATGTAATGTAATGTAATGTATATATACAGTACAATAACAACAAACAAACAAAAAAACTGCTTGAGGAAACAATTGGACTATGCAGTTGCTCTATTGATTCAGTTCATTTAATTCTACAATGACTATTTTAAGAAACAGCACTAGTTTTAGTCCTCACTGCTGTTGCTGCTAACACCTGAATTTGCCTCTGGAGATTCAATACAGGTTTATCTTATCTTTTATTACATCAGCTGAAAACTCTTCTCTCATATGATTATGCTGCTGGAGGAACTGTGTCACCAAAATCAGTAGGGTTCATCGTCCAAAAAGTGTGAAGGTGCGTGCCAAATTCAATGGTTATCCACTCCAGCCTAATCTCTCAAGAACACATTCAGAGCTGCGCTACTGCATCTGTCGGGACGGCCGTTCAGAACGTGTGAACATTGGCCCACAAGTGGGCGGGCCTTAGATCAGGAAGAAAGCCGTGCTCAAATGTAGTGGGCGGGATTTACATCTGTGCGTTTGCTTTCTAATGTGTTCCCACTGGAAACAAACCAAAACTCATTCAACAATGGCGTCCTCAGAGCCGACAACACCACGGAAAGTTAGTAACATTTTAACTTGTTCTTACATTCTAGAAACAAGTGGGCTTATAACCAAAACGATCCATGTTCCGTGGGAGAAATGTTGTTAGTGTTCCGTGGGAGAAATGCGTGGGAAATGAAAACAGACGCCCCACCGGAAGAGGAGGGCTGAGGGCAGACCAAGCTTCCTGAATCCACAGTCTATTGGGTGGTCAAATTCAAATTCAAAGGAAAAAAAAAAGCAGAGGGCGCTGTTTTTTCCTTCTTTTTTTTTGACGATGGGTACCCAGATTGCCCCAGCCTGTAGTTGTAGAGACATCTTGTTTAGGAGTAAAATGTGTGCCAGTATGATTTGCCCTAATGGTGGCACAAGAGAAAAGGACACTTTGGTCACCAAAATCAGTAAGGGTCATCCTCTGGGGGATGATGAAATGTTGCAGATAATGTTGTCTGATGCCAAAGTGGTGGACAGACAGACGGACATACTGACTAACTGACCGTCCGACCAACACTGCCAAAAATGTCATCTCTATACCACTATGTACATGTGTATTAGATCCTCATAATGTAGGATTGTGTTTTGTCTGCTGGGTGTGTAATACCAGTCCTGTCAGAGTTGATTAATGCTGCAGTGCCGCAGGAGTCCTTTTCAGCGCTCCACACCTCCACTTCTCACAGCAATAATGGTCACCGTGTTCCATTCTGATCTGGCTCATCTGCTTGGCAGCATGCAGGTTGCCTGCATGCATCACGGGCATCATTCTGACAGAGACAGAGGAATGCAGACAGATGGCCAGAGCACAAATCAAGGCTCAGGTGCACACAAACAGACATACATTCACATGCACTGCAGGGGTTTGCAGATGGGACATGATGGTGTCTGGATCTGTTCAGTCAGGAACATAATTGGCAGCTCGAATCACTGCCACTATAGCGATAATGCATTCTGTGTTATGCACTCATAGCACGCATAGCATACAGACTAATACATTTTGCTTCCAGCACATTATAAGCACCATTATATTCATATTATATTAACGACATAAGAAATTTTCATAATGTCATATGCAAGGAATCAGAAAGCTCATTAACTCTCTGGATATGCAATGGGTCCAACTCAACTCAGGGAGTTGACTCCCTCGGCACGCTACTTGCTGTTTTTAGTACAACTTTAAAATGAGCAAATGCAAGAAAATGATACTATCGTTATTGTGTTTTTCCCTCACTTTCATACAAAGGATGTTACATTTTCTGTATTTCTATAGTTCCTTTATCACAAAGCTTTAACACGAAGTTAATCGTGGTAATGGAGGTAGTGCTGCCGTTTGGGATGCCTGGCTCAGGAGGAGCACTACCTCGATCCTAGGCTGCCCTAGCGCGTCTGATATCTGGTCTAGAGGGGCGGGTTCAAAATTTCCGGAGAAAAATACCGCGAGATCCCATTGGTTCACCGATCTGTCCGTCAGCCCCCGCGACGTGAATCGTGAACATTTTGTGCAAATCTTTGAAAATATATCTTTGCTTCTGGGGATTCTCCAAATGTCTTTTCTCCAAAAGTTTTTTTGAAAAAAACGTATGTTACTGTAAGTGGTGCTCCAACTTTTCCATGTCAGGGACCACCCAAAATGATATGTATTTGGCCGTGGACCCCCATCTCAAAATATGTTGTTCCAGGGACCCCCAGAAGCACAGATCGGAGATTTTCTTTCTTCACTTTAACAAAAAAATATATATATTCAAAGATTTGCACACATTTTCACGATAAAAAAAAACTAAACAGATCTATACTGTATCTGCTATTTTTGAATAGCCCAAAAAATCTAAAAATGACACAGATGCGTTCCCGGTCTTAATGAGTTAAGACTATTGATCTCCCTCCCTCTGTTGTTCCGTGGTTCTAATGAAACTAAGCCCGGGGCTGGAATACCAATGTGGTCCCAGATACAACCATAATGACATGGATCTCTTCAGCATGCTCATATTTCCTGACTAATTTCGAGGTCATTATTTTGTTGCACTGGCACAGTCTGCCCCCATGGGATGTTTATTTGTCTTGATGAATTTTACATAAAATATCAATGTGTCCTCATGTCGAGGAAGCGATAATATCTCACTCTGATGAATTATTTAAAAACGGTGATACAGCAAAACACTCATCTCCCACTTCCATTCATCCATCCCTTTGTTTCACATCTCATTTTAGGCTTTGTACCCTTGTACTCGGTGGTGGAATTAAATACATTTACTCAAGTAGCCTACCTCTAAGAGGTACTTACATCTCCACTACGCCTCAGAGGCAAATATTGCACTTAATACTTTTTACTGCACTACAATAATTTGACAGCTGTAGTTACTAGTTACTTTGGGGATATGGATCAGGAATGGTCATTAATTATATATGATTAAGCTACTCAACTGCACATGCAGTAATTAAAAGCAGCCCCACCTTTACCAGTTGGCAGCAAGATGAAAAATACATTCATGCATTACTATTTAAAATCCAATAATATGACTGTGAAATGGGCCATTTTGCATAACGAGTACTTTTATGTTTAGTACTGAGAATCATTTGATGTCAATACTTTTGGAATGTTGTAACATCTGGGTACTTCTTCTGCCAGTGCTTGTACTCATGGCCACCATGGTGTAATGTAACTGTACATTTACTCAAGTACTGTACTTAAGTACAATTTTGAGGTATTTTTTGACTTTACTGAAGTATTTATATTTGTTTGCGCTTTTACTTCTACTCCACTACATCTCAGAGGCAAATGTTGTACTTTTACTCCACTACAATTATTTGAAAACTTGAGTTACTTTGTAGATTTTGATTATCATCACAAAACATACATTAACCACTTCAGCCCTATACATTTCGACCATTTGAAAATAGCCAATCTGCTATTTTCAAAAGATTTTTATAATTTGAAAACAGTAAAAAGGACATTCTCCCTACGTTTGGTACTTTAAGTACATTTTGATTGAATTCCGGACTTTTACTTGTAACAGAGTATTTCTATACTGCAGTATTGATGCCTTTACTTAAGTAAAGAATGTGAGTACTTTTTCCACCACTGTAAATCTGATTACTTCTTCCGCCAGTGCTTGTACTCATGGCCACAACAACAGCAGCACCGTGCTGTTATCACCTTTGTTGATGTAGGCTCTCTTCCTCCTCAATCTCTCTTCTTTCCCATTACATTTAATCAATACTTTGTTTCCAATTTGTCCACTGTTCACTTTCTGACATCGACCTGGCAGAGATGAACCTGTATGATTCTACAGTACGTGCAGAGAGGCACATTCCTCATTAGTCTGTTGTATCTCTGTTGGTCTGCGGGACATAATGGAATCTTATTATCTCCGGACATGTTGTGAGCCACAACGTGGAATGGGAGATCTTATCTTCATAATCAGTCATGGAGCAGAAAGAGAGAGAGAGAGAGAGAGAGATACTGTAGCGATTGGAGTATTATTTGTCATCCTTTTGTTAAGCTTTTATTGCTGCCGCTTATCATTTTAGAAAAAGTAAATCTATTCCAGCATTTAATGTATTCTCTTTTTTGAGAAATACTTTTTCAAATTTATTAATTAACCTTCAAACAGATCGTCTTGCCTCCTAGATGTAAGAAAAGAAGATGACACGACTTGCTTGAGCTTGATATTCTATTCACTGTGAACCAGTGTTGATTTTGACGCCAAAGTTTGATTTATTTTTAGTCATAGTCTTTTAAACAAAATTCTGTTTCGTTTTAGTCATATTTTAGTCACCTGAAATGTTTACGTTTAGTCTAGTTTTAGCTGACTAAATATCATAAGATTTTCGTCGACTACATCTATAGTTAATTTAGTCGACTACATTTTGTTTTTGCCGGGCCATGATGGTATCGAAGTGATTTTCACCTAGCTGCATGCCGAAAATAGCCGATCTACAAGCTTTGTGAGCTTGTAGATCAACTATTTTCGGTCTGTGACACCCGCTCGCACCCTCGATGACTTGTCTTAGTTCCAGAGTCCCTCCCAAACATCTTAGTCTAGTTTTTATTCGTTGACGAAATTGTCAGTATATTTAGTCATAGTTTTAGTGATCATAGCTTAGTTTTTATTTTGTTTTTATTTTGTTTTCGTAAGTGAAAAAAAGGTAGTCAACAGACATTTTTCGTCATAGTCTTTCTTAGTCGACGAAATCAACACTGCTGTGAACAATCCATGTGTATCCAGCTGTATGACCATCCAGTCTCTCACTATTGTAAATGCAACCTCATTTCTGTTTAAGTCAGTAGCATAGCTAATAATAATTCACAAAGTCTGTCGATGACAGTCAATTATAGAAGAAGTTGTATTGTTGTCATGTGGCATACATATAGAAACATGCGATAGTGACGTCATAGTTGAACATTTAAAGAATGCAAACCATTATTGCTATATTTGCATTATTTCAAACTATAGCCTAATTGAGATTTTAAAGTATACCATCAGCTCAAAGGTATACAGACGCAAATTCACTCCCGTATTCATACAGAACATTTACCTGTCACCAAAAACAGCCAGTAGCTATGTGACCAGTATAGCGATCTTTATACAATCTACAGTATATACTTACATAAACTGGGACTGGGGCACCAGGACATGTACACTGTTAGCCCTGAAACATGACTGTCATACCATGACAGTCATGGTGCCATGTTAAAAAGCATTTTAATCCGATCACCGGCCATTTTTTCCCCTTTTTTTGTTGTTGTAATGTATCAGCGTGCAATACACCTCCCAACCATTAGTGTCGCATGGTTGAAAGTATCAGAGACAATTTGGAGAAAATGGCCGGTGATCGGATTAAAATGCTTTTTATTGAACAATACGGGAGATACGGGTACTTATCGCGGTCCGGGTCGCCTTGTAACATCCGTGGCTCGGGGGTAAGCACTTTATATTTGAAATGTGAACGTTTATGTACATGTGAGAGTTGGCAATGTAACAAAAATCGAACACCCCTATAAACCAGGGGCACATGGCACCATGACGCTTGTATACAAGCGTCATGTGAACCATGGCTAGTACACTGTAGGGTGAGACCCAGGGTAGGTTTGCTGAAGTCTTTAGACCGAATGACTATATGGGCTGGGTAAAATGATGAAGCTGCCATCCAGAACACACCATCAAAGTGTGTGTGTGTGAGAGATATGAGAGAGAGAGAGAGAGAGAGAGAGAGAGAGAGAGAGAGAGAGAGAGAGAGAGAGAGAGAAATTTCGACTGTGGGATAAAATAGTTGGTCTCTTCATTCTCCTTGGTCTCAAGCTGTGGCATGACCTCCCTCAGTAATTCCAGAGTCGCACCACATCTTAATCTGCCACAGTCTGAAAACTCACCTCTATCCCCTATAGCACCCCTTTGCCCTTATTTCTTAGCATCTGCAGTTGCTGCCTATTTAGTTATGTTGTTTAGATGCATGCATGTTGATTGCTTGTTCACACAATGTAAAGATGCTGTGTTTGCTGTCTACCGGTTATCCTAGTTAGGGCGGCGGTAGCTCAGAAGATACAGAGCAGGCCATTTGGGAATCAGAAGGTCTCCGGTTCAATCCTCATCTCACCCAGGATTTGTGTCACCTCGGGTGCAGTTGAGCAAGACACTTTAACCGCCAACCTCTCCCAGTGGTGTAAAGTAACTAAGTACATTTACTCAAGTACCGTACTTAAGTACAATTCTGAGGTACTTTTACTTTACTGGAGTATTTCCAATTGTCTATATACTTTTACTTGTACTCCACTACATCTCAGAGACAAATATTGTACTTTTACTCCACTACAATTATTTGAAAACTTTAGCTAGTTACTATTCAGACATAAATGATTACATTATAAAACATACATTAACCACTTTTGAAAATAGCAGATCTACAAGCTCACAACGCGTCGATGCGACGCGTTGTGAGCTTGTAGATCTGTTATTTTCAAATATTTTAGTACTTTTACTTTTGGTGCTTTAAGTACATTTTGATACAACGCTTTTGTACTTTTACTCAAGTAAATTTTGAATTCCGGACTTTTACTTGTAAAAGAGTACTTCTACATTGCAGCATTGATACTTTTACTAAAGTAAAACATTTGAGCACTTTTTCCACCACTGACCTCTCCCTCCCTCCTTTATTTTGTAGAACATACTTGATTTCTTTAGCGTTCTGTGTTATTCAACCACTTATATCCTGTTGCTGTTGTCACTATTCTCCACCTTTAATGTTGTAAGTCCATCATTTAGCGTCTACTAAATGCCTGAATTGCTGCGTTCTGCCCCCTAGCCGCGCAGAAACCTGTCTATTGTATCAAGCTGGCTCTCAAAAGGCAATTTGGACTTGAAGCTGAGGACACATTTGAACAGTTTTAACTCATTAAGGCCGGGAAAGTGTCTGTGTCATTTTAGATGTCTTTGGGCTATTCAAAAATAGCAGATGTACAAGCTCATAGTGCGGCACCGAGTGCCGCGCTATGAGCTTGTAGATCTGCTATTTTCTTTTTAATCTTGAGGGGGTCCCTGGAACAACATGTTTTGAGATAGGGGTCCGTGGCCAAATACATTTTTTTTGGGGGTCCTTGAATTTTTTTGTGAACAAATAGCAACATATGTTTGTTTTTTTAAACTATTAGGATTTAGAAGACATTTGTAGAATCCCCAGAAGCAAAGATTTGAGTTAAAAAATGTTCACTTAAAACTATGTATATTCAAAGATTTGCACAAAGACTTGCACAAAAAATTGCAGATCCACAAGCACACAGCGCTATGAGCTTGTATATCCGCTATTTTTGAATAGCCAAAGAAATGTAAAAATGACACACGGATGCATTCCCGGTCTTAAACCGTTAAGCTCTTACTGAAGTTCATCAGACTCATTGTCGCATAAGGGGCAAAGCCGATCTCTGAATAAACAGAGGCAGACACTCAGCAGACCTTAGCAGCATACTAATGCCTGTCATTAGAGAACCTTCTCATCTCTGTGCTCTTCTCATCTCTCCCCCCCCCCACTTCTTTTCACAACACGACGAGTGACAAGCATGCAGAGATGAGCATAGCGGAGTCTCTCGGCTTTGGACAGAGATGGAAACGAATGTCTGAGTGGGGGAAAAAAACTGAAAAAGGTTTTCAGTAAAGGTGACATCCTTGGAAGGGAGTATAGTTTCCATAAGAACATGCTGCCTGCATGGATGATTTTGTGTATTACTATATCTAGGCAATCTTCAACTAATGTCGCTTTTTTTCTCTTTTTGGTGTTCTTCTCACCCCATCTCCCGCCTGTTATTCAAACACACACACACACACACACACACACACACACACACACACACACACACACACACACACACACACACACACACACACACACACACACACACACACACACACACACACACACACACACACACACACACACACACACACACACACACACACACACACACACACAGGCGGCGTTGGTCACCCCTCTGTGCTTTTCAATCAGAGAGCAGTAATGTTTTTTCTGCTTTTGCGTTCAGATTGTCCTGCAATGTATCAATCATAAGATAAAACCATTTTTGATTCAGGGATGGAAATTCAGGTGTCACAGCAGCAACAGCAATGAAACATACCAATAACTAAGAATGAAAATAAAAATACAAATTGAGCTGCTGGCCCTAGATACGGTATGTTCACTGTATATCTGAGTGAACATAATGTAGTCTATCAATAAATATGAATGAATCTACTTGACTATCAACAATGAATATAAGAATGGGTGGATGTGTTACAGTATCAACAACAGCGAACATGAAAATGGATATTCAGTCCAGTGTGTCGATAGGTTGATCCTTAAACTCCACCCCAGAACACACATCCTTTCTCTCCTTATTTTATTAGCCTCAAGTGGCTCAGAGTGGAGGAGAGAGAGAGTCACATGCGTATATGGTTCACAGGCAGTGGTGGAAAAAGTACTCAAATGTTTTACAGCACTTAAGTAAAAGTATCAATGTAAAAGTACTCTGTTACAAGTAAAAGTCCGGAATTGCAAATTTACTTGAGTAAAAGTATAAAAGTATTGGTATCAAAATGTACTTAAAGTACCAAAAGTAAAAGTACTAAAACGTTGGAAAATAGTAGCCTGGTAAAGCCCCTCCCTCTGGAAAATCCTTCCTGAAATCAAATGGAAATGAGATTTTCCGGGAGGGGCTTTACCAGGCTAGAAAAATAGCAGATCTAGAAGCTCACAACGGGTCGTGATGCGACGCGTTGTGAGCTTGTAGATTGGCTATTTTCAAATAGCTTAGGTATAAAATAGGGCTACAGTGGTTAATGTATATTTTATATCATTTATATCTGCAAAGTAACTAGTAACTAAAGTTTTCAAATAATTGTAGTGGAGTAAAAGTAAAATATTTGCCACTGAGATGTAGTGGAGTAGAAGTAAAAGTATAGACAATTGGAAATACTCCAGTAAAGCAAAAGTACCTAAAATTGTACTTAAGTACAGTATACTTGAGTAAATGTACCTAGTTACTTTACACCACTGTTCACAGGACTGTAAATAAGGTGGTACCCAAATATCTAGTCAATTACTTTTCTAAGATTAGTTATGCACAGTTCTTCCCCCATAGAGAGCTCCACAGACTTTGCACGTTGCAGATTAAGAAGATGTGAGAAAGAACACATTTTTATTGCTACAATGCGCAGTTATGTGGAATGTAATTACCTGCAAGCCTTTAGTCGATTAGCTCTAGTGTTAACGTCAAGTCCTCCATAAACAGAAAACAGATTATTATTTGTTTGCCATTTTACTCATCTTTACTATGAGTGCCAATAATTCTGTAGGGCCTATTATTAACACAAAAAGACACATTATTCCATTTGAACAGTTTCAACTCATGGGATGTTTATTAAATTAGAAATGTAATAAAAAATATATGATATATTCAATTTTTTAAGACAGAGAGGTAACAGGAGTGCTACTGGTGTCCCTCAAACCACCAGTGCTCATGGAATATTTATTCAAAGAGACCGTTATGACCAAAACAAACTGGCATAATCCAGGTCCAGGCACTCAAGAAAGGTTTGAAAAATGTAACACTGTCACTCTGTGTGTTTATTTGTGTCACTACACCCTGAAGAAGGCGCAGGCCAACGCGAGGTGGTGTATTGTTATTTGTTTTTTTTATGCTAGCAAATCAAATTAAAAGGCCTTTTACATTTTTCAAACCTGCTGTACCTTGAGTGCCTGGACCTGGATTATTTATGCCAATTTGTTTTGGTCATAACTCTTCCTCTCTCTCGCTTTGTATTAAATTATTGCGTTGCGTGCCAGAGGAGGGACGAGGAAGCGCAGTGTACAATGATGAGAGCCCCAGGAGAGCTTTCCCACCACTTGAAAAAGAAGAGCATCATCTGCAGTAACTGACTTACAGTACTTGAAAAAGTACTGTATTTTGCAGTTGTTACAGTTCCAACATTTGTCAGAGCCTGTAGAGGTAAACCATTCCCTGGAGGCCCCGGCACTGCCACTTACAGAGGACCCCATGACATGTTGGAAAACGTGAGGCTGTGTATCTCCTCACAGCAGCCCTATAGCAAGAAGATACCTCTGTATTCCTGGAACAAGTCTTGCAGAACGGGTGTTCTCCATGGCAGGTGATATACAGTAGTCACAGCTCAGACAGAGTGTGCTCACATTGTGTCAGTGAAGGATCTGTATAGGATTATCAAAGACCCTATAGCCACCCAAGCCATAGACTGGTTCAGCTGCTATCGTCTGGACCAGCAGGCTGCGAAACAGCTACTTCCCCCCGGCAACTGGGTTATATACCTCTGCTGTCTGGCAGAAACCAGCTCCAAAATGTTCATTTTTCAGGAAATGACAAAAAAAAAAGAAGCTAAACCAGCTAACTCCACCTCCCTTTGGTGGACTTAGCTGGTTTAGCAGAAAGTTTGAGGATCCAATGGAGTTAGCTGGTTTCGTCAGAAGAGCTTTTTAATACTAATACTTTAATACTGTTTATGATTGATTTATGACTGATTTATGGAAAGAAATGCAAAAGCAAAATGGAGTTAGCTGGTTTCTGCCGGACAGCATGACACTAAATGACTGTAGCCTGTCTGTTTACAACATCCCCCCCCTCCCCCCACACACACACACACACACACACACACACACACACACACACACACACACTCACACTCACACTCACACTCACACTCTCACACACACACACACACACACACACGTTCAAAGAAAGTCAGGCGTTGCTCGAAGCAACATTTTGAGTCGATGACTGCCCTTTGTTAATTTAGAACTCCATTTCATTATTTAAAACTGAAGTCAAGTGAAGAACACGTTGTGAGTCAATGGCACTTGGTGTTTATTTGCATGTCAATTGGTATAATAGTGGTACTCTAGTGTAAATACATAGTTAGGAGGCTGATATGGCTGGTTTCTCAATTAATTACCAGAATTGGCCTTTCATGAAAACAATTTTTTTGTCGAGTTGTCAACAAATGCAATGGACACCCAATTGAGTTTCTCACAATACATTTTTACTGTCCTATTTGAAGTTACAATCATCCAGTCTCAACATTGTTTGTCAGCACGGCCATAGACCATTTGAACGGAGTCTTGCGGTACATGGACACCCGAGGAGAAACGCAAACTTATAGCAAATAACTGAGCATGAAAGCAGTGGTGTAAAGTAAGTAAGTACATTTACTCAAGTACTGTAGAGTACTTAAGTCAAATGTTGTTGTAAATTTGGCAAATATTGTACTTTTACTCCACTACAATTATTTGAACACTTTAGTTACTAGTTACTTTGCAGATATAAACATATTACATTATAAAACATACATTAACCACTTTAGCCCTATTTTATACCTCGGCTATTTTGAAAATAGCAGATCGATGCGACGCGTTGTGAGCTTGTAGATCTGCTATTTTCAAACATTTTAGTACTTTAACTTTTGGTACTTTAGTACATTTTGACACCAATACTTTAGTACTTTTACTGAAGTAAATTTTTCATTCCGGACTTTTACTTGTAACAGAGTACATTGCAGTATTGACACATTTTAAAACATTTGAGTACTTTTTCCAAGGTCACCATGCACTGGTAGAAAGTTGCAAAAGTCGCAAAAAAGCAAAGAAAAAGAGTAAGAAAGTAGAAAGCACAGATGAGCTATACAGTGCTAAAACAGCCACTCACAGCGGTGCTGGAGCTACAGTATAGCTCATCAAGTGTGCCAGCCAGGGCTGTTTCCCCACCCTGAGGCGTTGGATATCTCCCTCAGTGAAGATGGCCCCCTGCCAGGGGGGCCATCTTCACTGAGGGACACAGTGAACACACACACACACACACACACACACACACACACACACACACACACACACACACACACACACACACACACACACACACACACACACACACACACACACACACACACACACACACACACACACACACACACACACACCCTCTGACTCCCAGGAACACTGGGGGGACTCAACCTCACACACACACATTTTTGCTGCAATACAGACACTGGAAAGGAAGAGGAATGACAGATGGAACGTTACAGCCCTGTGAGGTTTCTACCGCTGCTTCCCTGTTCCTTTCTCTTTTCCACAAGCTGTTCTACATAGTATTTGTCTCTGTCTCACTGTCAGATTCTCTAACCCATTTAGACCGGGGAGAGAATCTGTGTCATTTTAAGATTTCTTTGGCTATTCAATAATGGCAGATATACAAGCTTGTAGATCTGCTGTTTTTGAAACATTGTGAAAATGTGTGCAAATCTTTGAATATATATATATTTTTAAGGCAAGCATTTGTAACTCAAATCTTTGCTTCTGGGGAATCTACAAATGTCGTCTAAATCCTAACAGTTTTTTTTTGAAAATCCTATGTTTCTATATCAGTAGTTCTGAGACTTTTTCATGTCAAGGGCCCCCAAAATGATATGTATTTGGCTGCGGACCCCCATCTCAAAATATGTTCCAGGGACCCCCCAGAAGCAAAGATTTGAGTAAAAAATGTTCCTTATAAAAAGATATATATTCAAATATTTGCACAAATGTTAGAGTAGTTTTGTTTTTTTAAATAGCAGATCTACAAGCTCATAGCGCGGCACTTGGCGCTGGTGTATATCTGCTATTTTTTGAATAGCCCAAAGAAATCAAAAAATGACACAGATTCTTTCCCGGTATAAATGAGATAACACATCCCTTCTTCTCTCTGCTGTATTCTCTCTCTCTCTCTCTCTCTCTCTCTCTCTCTGCTGGCTTCTCTGTCATTTTTTCCTGTCCCTCGGGCCTCTGCTCTCCTCTTCACCCTCTGACGGAGATGCTGATAAACAGCCCATTGATCTGCACTGTTATGATATGCCAGTAGCATATTGATTTATCTCTGATGAGCCAAATTCCAAATGAAGAATAATCTGGTCATCACTCTCTTTCATTAAGACTAAAGGGTGACAAATGAGAGGCGGGTGGCAGAGAATGCTATGCTTGGGAAGAACGGATGAGGGCGGAGGGAAAGAAGTAGACAGTGGTGGAAAAAAGTACTCAAATGTTTTACTTAAGTAAAAGTATCAATACTGCAATGTAGAAGTCTACTCTGTTTACAAGTAAGTGTCCGGAATTCAAAATGTTACTTAACGTACAAAAGTATTTCTATCCAAATGTACTTAAAGTATCAAAAGTAAAAGTACTACAAGTAAAAGTACTAAAATGTTTGAAAATAGCCGATCTACAAGCTCACAATGCGTTGCGATGCGACGCGTCGTGAGCTTGTAGATCGGCTATTTTCAAATAGCCTAGGTATAAAATAAGGCTAAAGTGGTTAATGCATGTTTTATAATGTAATCATTTATATCTGCAAAGTAACCAGTAACTGAAGTTTTCAAATAATTGTAGTGGAGTAAAAGTACAATATTTGCCTCTGAGATGTAGTGGAGTAGAAGTAAAAGTATAGACAATTGGAAATACTCCAGTAGAGTAAAAGTTGTAACATTGTACTTAAGTGCAGTACTTGAGTAAATGTACTTAATTACTTTGCACCACTGGTAGTAGGAGTAGTAGGAGAAAGGATGACATAAGCATAATTAAATGTGCTCTCTCTCTCTCTCTCTCTCTCTCTCTCTCTCTCTCTCTCTCTCTCTCTCTCTCTCTCTCTCTCTCTCTCTCTGATTGATGAGCAGGTGAACTCGTAAAACAAATTAACCTTTGAAGGTCAAGACAGTAGTCATGATCCCTGCTAGTGGAGACGGCCAGGAGATGCATGGTACTGGAGAGGAAATCAGACGTATCTCCACAGAGCGAACCCCCCCCCCCCTCCCATCCAACCCATAATGGTCAAACTGGAGACGGGCATGTTAATACATGACTGTGATTACAGTGTTACATTCAGTGACATAATGTCAGCCCATCAGACATGCAATGTGCTTTCATGCTATATGGGCCCTCTATCACATGAGGCCTAGCTATTGGCTGTGACAAATGCACTGACAAGGACACAAGCGAAACACGCAGCAACATATGTGTGGTACCTACCGCACTATGGCTTCAGTTCCATGGCAATGTATGATCTTTTCTGGCCCCGCTTTTATTGTCCAACGTCATGTTGACATCGAGTGCCAGAGGTTTTTCTAAAACAGGGTGCAGCCAGCCCAGTGCCAGCATTTTTAACATTTTTTTTTACCTTTTCAAGTAGTAACAAAATATTTTCCGTGATCACCGTCCTCACGGTGGTCCCCTCATTACACAAACAGGGGTCTCGTAGAATCGAGAGAAAGAAAGAAAAAACATTCGGTAATCCGTTCCATAGTTGCAGCCAGTTGAAAATAGCATGTTTCGCCAAAAATACATAGTAAAAAAAGAAAAACCACAGGAGCCGAAATACAGGCTTTTAAAGTAAGTTAACCAGGAAGTGGAAAGGAGTCCAAATCTTCAAAAAATGACATCTCCTGGTAAAAAAAAAGGAAAAAAAAGAAAAACTACTTTTTTAATAAAAATTTTTTTCAAAAACGGACATAGCCGTTAAACAGGTGCAGAAGAATGTCAGCTTGGACCCGTGATTCACTGAACAGCCCTTTTTTGGGGGGGATATATTTTTGGGATTTTTATGAATTATTGATAGTGAAGTGAAGTTAGACAGAGAGAAAGATTGGGAGTGACATGCGGCAAAGGCCGCCGGGATCGGGACTCGAACTCGCAACGCGCTGTCGGGCTACTTTGGAGCCTGACAGCGCCGGGACTGCTATAGGCCAGTGGTCCGGGCCATTCACTGAACAGTCGTGGCAGAGGCAAAGGGAAGGCTCTCAGACATTGTGCTCTAATGGGCCACGGCAAGCAGAACGAGAACATGGAGACAGCGAGTCGATACACCACGTTGTTGTATGTTCAGACATATTGGTCGGTTCGGCGGTGCAAAGTAGATGTGAGGGCTGTGTAGCGGCCCGAACTCTACATGGTACGCGGCCCGAACCAGTGTTGATTTTGACAGCAAATTTTTACTTAGTTTTAGTCATAGTCTTTTGAATAAAATTACATTTAGTTTTTAGTCACATTTTAGTCATCTGAAATGTTTTAGTTTTTGTGTAGTTTTAGTCGACTAAATATCATAAGATTATAGTCGACTAAATCTACAGTCGATTTTGTGGATAAAATGTGTTTTGTCGGTGCCTTGATGGCGTCGTAATGGCTGATTTTACACTTGGTTGCATGCTGAAAATAGCAGATCTACAAGCTCACAACGCGGTGCAACGCAACGCGTTGTGAGCTTGTAGATCTGCAATTTTCAGAGCCAACACCCGAGCACACCCAAACATAAAATGACTTGTCTTTTAGTTCTCCACTAGTCCCTCACTAACATTTTAGTCTAGTTTTTATTTGTTGACGAAATTGTCAATATATTTAGTCTTAAAGGTAGGGTAAGTGATTTGCAATTATTCAAATAATTGCAAAATGGGTCTATGTTCTGATAGTGCTCGTTACTATAGAGTGTCCTGTCCATATAAGGAGTCTCCATGTCTCTCCAGCTCTTTATAAAACAGAAAATGCATTTTCGTTTCAGTTTCAGTTTCATTTCCAATTTTATCCAATCAGGATAGAGAACTCAATCAGGATATAGATTAAACAAGTGAAATTGGAAGTGATGACACTAAGAAATGAGCAGGCAAAATTAGAACTGGAACACTATAAAAAATAAAGCTTAAAAATGGGTACTTTCTCCTGATTGGCTGAGATTTTGACACCTACCAGAAAATGAATTTTCTGTTTATTAAAGAGCTGGAGAAACGGGGAGACTCCTGTTACTGAACAAACACTCTATAGTAATGATTACTATCAGAATATAGTGCTTAAACCTTTTTAAAAAATACTTTTTGTTTTAACCCAAAAATATCACTTACCCTACCTTTAAGTAGTCATCATAGCTTAGTTTTTATTTAGTTTTTATTTAGTTTTCGTCAGTGAAAAAAGGTAGTCGACGAACATTTTTCGTCGTAGTTTTAGTCGACGAAATCAACACTGCGTGTATAGCGGCCCGAACCTCTGGTGGTTAAAAAGAGCAATAAAATGAGGCAGTTAAAATAGCTGCCGATCAGATAAACAGTAGAATCACAGTCTCTTGTGCATTATCCTTAAGTCTTCCAGTGTGCCAGTTATGGCCGTGAGCATGGAGGACATACTAATAAAGTAATAAGCAATCTCATAACACCCTCTATGCATTCTGACACGCTCTCGTTCAGAAATCTCATCGCTTTATCACGCAATGCCAGCAGAGGCTATACGGCACAATGAGATATACACCAGAGAACAGTGGAGCGCTGTAGATCACTGGCAGAGAGGAGGACGGAGAGAGAGAACAAACAGGCAGGAAACATGAACGAGCGATGGCGAGAGTGTGTGTGTGTGTGTGTGTGTGTGTGTGTGTGTGTGTGTGTGTGTGTGTGGGTGTGTGTGTGTGTGTGTATGCGTGTGTATGCGTGTGTATGTGCGCGCGCGGGTGTGTGTGTGTGTGTGCAGCGACTAAAATCTTATGATATTTAATCGACTAAAACTAAATTCAATTTTATTCAAAAGACTATGACTAAAACTAAATCATAATTTGCTGTCAAAATCAACACACTATCATTTCTCAACAGGCTTTCCAGTAGCAAACGACCACACTTGACAAACCAAGAGGAAAAAGGGGGGGGAAAAGCCTAACATGGTACGTTATCCTATTGGAGAGGAAAGATTAGACAAAAGACTTGAGTTTAGTGAGGTGGAACACCCCCCCTCACCAGTGCCTCTTCCTTCCGCAGCATTCTAATTCTCTCCATCCCACCAGGAAGAGAGCAGAGCTCTACCCCAGCCTGCTGACAGTGATGGAACACTGCATTACTCCATGTCTTCTCCCTGGCATTTTTTTCTTTACCCGCTCAAACCCCCCCCTACCCCACCGCACACACGCACGCACGCGCAGTGGTGTAAAGTAACTAAGTACATTCACTCAAGCACTGTACTTACAGTAAGTACAATTTTGAGGTACTTTTACTCTACTGGAGTATTTCCAATTTTTGGTACTTTTACTTCTACCCCACTACATTTCAGAGGCAAATATTGTACTTTTACTCCACTACAATTATTTGACTAAATCTACAGTTGATTTAGTCGACTATGTATTTTGGTGGTGCCTTGATGGCGTCGTAATGGCTGATTTTACACTTGGTTGCATGCTGAAAATAGCCGAATCTACAAGCTCACAACGCGTCGCAGTGTGACGCGTTGTGAGCTTGTAGATCTGCTATTTTCAATGAGCAACACCCTGGCCTAGCGCAATTGCTTTTTGTAGAAATTATAGGCCTACTACATTTTTTATAAAAAACTGTTTTAATTGAGATACAGTATGTCTGATTTTCTTGTTAGACATATTTGGTAACAGTACCTTATTTATAAAAGCAATAACACAATGCAAAGCCAGGGTATATTGTCATTATAATATACTGTACCATAAGGGGGAGTTACCAGCCTGACATGAAGCAACCCGTCATGAGTTATTGCTTAAGTTTGAATGCAGAGAGATGCACACAGCATAATAAGACAAAGAGTAAAATAATGGAGTCATGTGGCACAGGGACATATTATGTAGAACAAAATGCTTCCCCTGGTGAAGTTCTCTGACAGCTCATTGGTCGACAAGGTATGATGAAGGCATTTTCTGAAAGAGGGGTTTGCCCATCGGGTGGGAAGGCAGCTGTAGAGAACTAATGGGCTGTCATTACACAGAACTTGAAAACAGATAACTGGATATGTGTGCAATGTGTCATATATCGCATCTTCAAGAGAAACCCCCTCTAGTCAGAGGCACAGCAAATCTACTGTACTCTACTTTCCAGAACTCCCCATAAAGCTTGGTTATTTAGGCCTAATCGTAATTGGCATTCACATTAATATGGCTCAACATATTGTACAGTAGGTGCCTTAAATTTGTGCAGTAATTGGTGTTTTTTTTGCCATTTTGTCTACCCTCTCTACATAGCACTTTGACTCTTTAAGTTTTACACTTGTATGGGAGATTAAAAGTGCTGAGCAGTGAGAATGGAGCTCTGATGCTGTGTATGCAAGCTCAGCAAAAGTCTACTATCTCCAGCCAACAGTTTGGGAATACAAAAGTGTCTGGATTTATTTTACTTGAAATTATTGTGATTTATGTTTTCTTTAATTCCCATCCCCTTTTTCTTTTTTTTTTAAACAAATTTTCTGAGGTGAACTTAACCACTTAAACCATATACGTTGTTGTACATCAAATAGAGAAGGTAGCTGAGTACAGGCTTCAAACACTTCACAAAGCGACATGTGGTGAACTTGTAGATCTGCTATTTTCACCAACTGCTAGCCTATTTTTAATTGTATTTGCCAAATGTTTGCATACAATGACATACCCAAAATAGGGAAGTAAGGGTTCATGTGGTAAAGTGCCTTAATGGTTTCATAACATAACCCAACATGATAATTTCTGACTGAGGGAAAGCCCACCCCGCCATGGGGGAGCACGGGAGGTGAACTTGAAGAAAATGAGCACTCCTTTTTTCAATCTGATTGGTTCTTCAATCTTACTGTAACATATACCGGTACATACACACATTATGTAATTTTTATATATATATACTTTTACATTGAGGGGAAAAAAAGGACTGGGGGGGATGCAACGCGTTGTGAGCTTGTAGATCGGCTATTTTCAAATAGCCTACAGTACGTATAAGATAGGGCTAAAGTGGTTAATGTATGTTTTATAAAGTAATATATTTATATCTGCAAAGTAACTAGTAACTAAAGTTTTCAAATAATTGTAGTGGAGTAAAAGTACAATATTTGCCTCTGAGATGTAGTGGAGTAGAAGTAAAGTATAGACAATTGAAAATAATACGTAACTCTTTCAGTGCCAATGAAATAAAAAAAATATTGCGAACTGTGCCAACTTTTTTCATTTTTTTTTTCAAAATAAAAAAAAAGTGCTTAGGAAGCCAGATACAGCCTTTTTCAGTTATAGGTTGTGGAGTATCGCTGGGAGATCGCCTGTTAGGTAAGCACCACACCTCGGAGAGGGAGTGGGACAGAGACAGAGAGAGGCTTCACAGACACAGCAGCAGCCTGGGCTGCGTCATAGAGGGGCGTTACCTACCAATTGCCCTCATGAATCAGCCCCATCTGAGCGCACCTGTGTGATCGCCTAGGTGTGGCACCAAACTACAAAATAGTCACTCTGTCTCAGTCTCACCCTGGCTCTCTTGGTGAACAGACGGGTGCTCAGGCGGTAAGCGATACTATCCACTGTTTTCCCTCACAAACGTTGTGTGTTAGTGAATTGTAAAACTAAAAGGACATTCTCTGTTATCTTCATAGGCAACCTGCAGGAGGAATGACAACGGATGTTATGATGAATGACAACAGATGTTATGATGAATGACAACAGATGTTAAGATGCATGACAACAGACGTTATGATGAATGACGACAGATGTTATGATGTAAAGCCCCGGACTCGGGAAGGAATTTATGTTCAACGTTAATATTATTTACCAAATATAAACATTGCTCTATGAGCCTGGCTGTTTACTGCAATAAACGCCCTTGATTGGGTTTGTACCCTGACTTTTGCGTCTTGGCTTGAATCAGTTCCCCACAAGGTTAAACAAAGAGTGGATGGAGCTGCAAATCTTCAGATAATGATATCTTGGGTTCTGAACACTTTTTTCCAAAAAAATAATAATTAAAAACTCGGGATTTCTCGTTCTGGCACTGAGGGTATAACCCTAAAACTCGGGATAACTCGGGGCTTGGCACTGAGAGAGTACAGTACTTGAGTAAATGTACTTAGTTACTTTAGACCGCTGCCAATAAAGTGCCTCAAAGAAAGCAGGATAGCAAAGTAAAGTAAACGCACCTCACTTGAGTACAGTACTTGAGTATAGGTGCTCATAGTTACTTTCCACCACTGGGAGTGAGCCTTATGGCCACAGCACAGCGCTCCTGGCTCCTCTACATTTGGGACCTGGGTGTGCTGGCACGAGCTATGAAGCCCAGCACAACATGGAGCTAATAAATGGCCAAACATTCACTTTTTTCAACCAAATGATGATACACTGGCCTCTCTCCAAGCCTGGCTGAATAAATACAAAGCCTATAAGCTAGCATGCTGGCCACGAGCCAGACATACTTGTACGAGTCCTGCATTGTACACAACAGCTATCCCCTTGTACAGTGCTGCACTGGTTCTCAACCAGTGGGGCCGGGAATATTGCAAGTGGGCCCCCCAAATAATTGGCAAACACACGTAATGATAATATTAAAAAAAATATATATAGGCCTATATATTTAAATGTCATGGTATTTCTATCTTAACTCATTCACTGCCAGTGACTGAGTTTTCCAGAACAGTCTGCAGCCAGTGCTAGCGTTTTTTTGTGAAATTTTACTAACCTTTCAAGAGCCACAGAATATTTCGCTCCAGGACGATCGACACACAGAGTGTCGCAAAAGACGGCGGAGTGTCTCTTCTTCCATCGGGTTAAAAAAAGCGTGTCTCCGCGACTCTCCGTTCTTCAGTTATTGGCTGTTGAATATATAGCTTGTTCTTGCCAAAAACTGCGAAAAAGCAGAGACATTTTTATTTTTATAAATCCGAATCTATGAGCTTGTAGATCTGCTATTTTCGAGAAATCATGAAAGCTTGTGCAAATCTTTGAATGTATACATATTTTTAACGCAAACATTTGTAACTCAAATCTTTGCTTCCGGGGGTCCCTGTAACTAAATATTTCGAGATGGGCGGTCCGCGGCCAAATACATATAATTTTGGGTGGTCCTTGATATGAAAAGGTTTAAGAACCATTGATATTATAGCAACATAAGTGTTTCAGAAAACTCTTAATGGGTTAACTGTCTTAATGGGTTAAGCCCTGTTTTATATACGAATGATGCTGGAAAATAGCAATGGGTCGCAATGTGATGTAAGCTTATATATTGGCTATTTGCACTCCTATAGCCTACTGGCATGCCCAAAATAGGGATACAAGGTTAATTATGGATGTTAACGCTTTTTTCTAGCCCTAAATGCAGAGGCTCAGGAAGTGAGGGAGTTACGAAGGGAAAAGTGAAAAATAGAAGGATGGAGGGAGGAGGAGAGGCTGGGTGGAAAGTGGGAGATACTGTATCCAAGCTGGTGGTTAATAAGGTGAGGTATTTTTAACCAGCTGCCCTAATCACCTCCCCTCCCCTCCCCGCCCCTCCTCTCCCAATGACAGTCTCTCTGAGGGCTGTTCATTAACAGCCATCCATTTGCCTTAATAATACCATTATTAATGTCTCCTAATGTTGGAGAGAGCCACTGCTAGGGGCCCCACACACACACACACACACACACACACACACACACACACACACACACACACACACACACACACACACACACACACACACACACACACACAGTCCATTTTTACACTCTCAGAGTTAATTTAGCACTCGTGGTTTTACTATATAATTTAAAACCTGCAAACTTGTCTTCTCTTTTCTATCATTCACAAAAAGTCAGCACTTGCTAATGACTCTGGAATTTTACAGCTGGATACAAAATGTTTCGTTTTATCGCAAAGACCATCCATGATGACTATCTCGAGATACATAATAACTTTATTACAGAATTGAAAGAATACCACCAGATGGGTGTAGTTGAGTCAAAATCAGCAAACGGCCCCACCAGCTGGTTCCAGCATGCCCTGGGATTGCGGCCATGAGGGCCAACGGGCACACCTCCAGGCGCAAATAACAGTGTCGGCGTAATGAATAGTGGGTATAGTGGACGCAAGATACCGTTTAGGGACAGTGCCAGCTCCCTTGCGCGTATAATTCACAGGGCAGCGGGTAACGCCAACGGGTAAGGCCGCGGCAAAAATAGACCCCTGGGTCTTTTTTCTTCTTTCACACAGAGGTGGGTAGAGTAGCAGTTAACAGTATTTAAGAAGTGTAGTAGATTTAAATATATATTAATCGAGTCTGTGTGTCTGTCTGTCTGTCTGTCTGTCTGTCTAACTGCATAACTTGGGCCAACCGACTGACTTCAAACATGGAGTGCATGTCCTCTAGATGACCTCGGGTGTTATATCTCCATATAATTGGTCCTCTCTAATGCTGTCTACTCGCTTTGCATCTCAGAGGTGGGCTGTTGGCAGTTCAGAAACCTGTGTCTACCAATTACATCATCTGAGGGGATTCGAAGCTAATGGAAACTATATTCCTGGACAGCTAGTACTCTGAAAAGAATAGAATCCATTGTTCTCGCATGAATACAAAATTAAAGTTTGAAATATTGTTGAAATTATCAACAATGATATAATTGGTTGGCAGGTTTTTGAACTATCCACATCCTGCCTCTGAGAGGAGTGGACCATGAAGATAAGGTTGAAATCAGGTGAAGTGCTCCTTTATCGTATCAGAAGGGGTGATGTATGAACCCTGCACGGAAATCCAAGTGTGTTAAAGCTTGACTGGTAATACAATGATAGCAGCATAATAAAGGTTACTTTGTTTCTGGGATATAGACTTCTGGTGTTATGATGGGTCTAACTCCATAGGTTTACAAAATGTGATTTAACTCAAAAAGTGTTGATCGATATTATTCAGTTGAGACAATATGTCACTTTCTTCCATGGAGAGCCCGCGAAATACATTGACATCACAGCAAGGGAACATTTACATTGACATGTACCCAGCAAGTACTAACATCTAATTCACTGATGGCAGTTTAAGGCTCCAGGAAATATTGACAGCACATTCTATGACCTGAGAGATATGATCCATGCCCAGTGAATATCAAATGTGCCATATCATATTAGCATAATCATAAAGATGTTTTATTATATCAGCATCATAACTGGCATAATAGATGGTGTCTCTGCTCTACCAAGGACATAGTGTAATCATAATCAATACAGTGTTAGTTTTGTGTTTGAAATGCCTGGTTTGGGGTTGTCAACTCTTACACTTTTGGTCTGCACTCTCTCACATTAAAGTGTGATGTGCACTGACCAACAGTTCATGTGGAAGAGTCAGTAATCAATAGTCAGTAATCCATAGACAACATTGATACGTTTACTTAAGTAAAAAAAGTGTGAGTACTTTTTCCACCACTGAAGAGCGCCTTGTGTTTTCAGCTAGGAAAACTGTGTTGGTGGACACAAAGCCTTATAGTGTATACTAATTACATTCCCACAATGCTGGCCAAGCAGCTCAAGCTGTGCTGACTGTACTTCACAACAAAAACGGCACTGCTTTTGATATTTCATTTATTCAAAGTTTACTTTGATATGATCCTTGAAGGGGAAGAGTTCAGTATATTGCACATTATATTTGTTATCCTACTATACCATCTCATTACCAGGCTCCTGCAATGGGTAGAGAGATGTGATTTTTTTGTTTTACTTGGAGGGATGAGCTGTTATTGTAGTAAATCCCTCAGTTTGAAATAAATTGTACAGGCATAATAAACGCTTGATGTGTTGATTTGCCATTCAAACCCACCATGGTTTCTCATGGTTTCTTTTTCATTTGAGTGCACAGCAAAGAACCAGGTGTTTTGAGTGGGAGAATTAGCTAGAAGGCCAGAACAGATTGTCGAGTGAATTTGAAAACTTTATTAATAACACTGGACATTTATCATAGTTGCTTCATGCCTGTGATGACGCCATTACTCACAGCCGACATGGACGCTCTCACAGCCGGCTTCTGCCAGCTGCACACACCAGCTGTCCATCACGTCCATCAGTCAATGCAGTCAATTATGGTCTGTCAGTATCTGCGTGCTTGGCAGCCCAAACCCAGTAAGCCATGGTGGAAAGTAACTAAGTACATTTACTTATGTAACACTTTGAGGTATTTGTACTTTACTTGAGTATTTCCAATTTTCAATACTTTTGCTTCTACTCCACTACATCTCAGAGACAAATATTGTACTTTTACTCCATTACAATTATTTGAAAACTTTAGGTACTAGTTACTTTGCAATTGTCAATTAATACATTATAAAACATACATTATAGCTCTTTAGCCCTATCTTATACATAGGCTATTTGAAAATAGCCGATCTACAAGCTCACAACACGTCGCATCGCGACGCGTTGTGAGCTTGTAGATCTGCTATTTTCAAACATTTTAGTACTTTTACTGTTGGTACTTTAAGTACATTTTGATACCAATACTTTTGTACTTTTACTTTAAGTACATTTTGAATTCCGGACTTTTACTTGTAACAGAGTATTTCTACATTGCAGTATTGATACTTTTAATTAAGTAAACATTTCTGAGTACTTTTTCCACCACTGCCAGTAGTAAGCCATGGCCGCCCAAGGATTGACAAACTCAAAGATTGACACACCTGACCATAGAGGAAAGAGGTGTGACCGGGCACATTCAATGAGCTGTTTATCTCTCCGCTGAATGCAATATTTCATGCAGCTGTTTGAAAGCCAGATGCAGCGCGGCGACAAGACAAAATGATGTCCGATAACTCAGCTCCACAACTGATTATGTGTCTGAATGTCCCTGTTTTATTAGCAGAGTATATTTTGGGTCCTGCTGTGCGCTCTTCCTGGTTGGCTATGGAATGATGGAATACTGTATAACTGGTAAGAAATCAATGCTATAGTGTAATACAGTGGTTCTCAAACTTTTTCATGTCAAGGAACTCCAAAATTATATGAATTTGGCCGCGGACCCCAATCTCCAAATATTTTGTTCCAGGGACCCCCCAGAAGCAAAGATTTGAGTTACAATTGTTTGCTTTGAAAAATATATATATATTCAAAGATTTGCACACATTTTCAAGATTGTTCAAAAATAGCACATCTAAGCTCATAGTGTGGCACTTGGTGCCACGCTATGAGCTTGTAGATCTGATATTTTTGAATAGAAAAAGTATAAAATATGGATAAAGGGGTTAAAATGATTGTGACGCTTTATTAACTCATTTTGCTGGGGACCCCCTGGTACCCCTCCAAGGACCCCTGGGGGTCCCCGGACCCCAGTTTGAGAACCAATGGTGTAATAGATTCATTCATTTCACATGCAGCTATAATCATACTTTATTCACTTATTTCATTTAGAAACCAGTAAATAATACAATCCCATGCCATCATGTTTAGTGCATATATACCACATGGGCACAAACATAATCAGGATGTTGTGGGTTTGAATCTGGCATTGTGTTGATTTCGTCAACTAAAACGATGACGAAAAATGTTCGTCGACTACCTTTTTTCACTGACGAAAACTAAATAAAAACTAAGCTATGATGACTAAAACTAAGACTAAATATATTGACAATTTTATCGACAAATAAAAACTAGACTAAAATGTTAGTGAGGGACGAGTGAAGAGAAGAGAAGAGATACAGTAGAACTAAAAGACAAGTCATTGTATGTTTGGTTGCGCTCGGGTGTTGCGCTCTGCAACGCGTCACGATGTGACGCGTTGTGAGCTTGTAGATCTGCTTTTTTCAGAGCGTTTTTCAGCATGCAGCCAAGTGTAAAATCAGCCATTACGACGCCATCAAGGCACCGCCAAAATACATTTTAGTCGACTAAATCAACTAGATTCAGTCGACAAGAATTTCATGATATTTTGTCAACTGAAACTAGACTAACAGTAAAACATTTCAGATGACTAAAATATGACAAAAACTAAACGGAATTTGATTCAAAAGACTATGACTGAAACTGAATCAAAATTTGCTGTCAAAATCAACAATAGACTATGCCCCATGTCCCCGACTCACGTCACCCTGTCTCTTTCTACTGAAGTGAGACGTTGCCTACTCGATTCCAATTACTCCCCAGTGACCACATAACCCAGTCATCACCATCCTTTTTCATATTAATCCAAATATGAATCTGTAGGAATTCCACTCATCTGACACAGTCAACTGCATTAAAGGCAGCTTATATGCTCTGTAATCATGACTGATGGAGTCATCGCTATACTATAGCCGAGAAGATTAGCTAGAGCAGCAGTATAATTAACACTGATGTGCAAGGCCACAGAGAAACGCTCGTGATTAAGACACAGTGACGCTTCGATGACCTCACCCCGCAACGCAGACGTTTCATTAACCCTTTAAGACCGGGAACGCATCTGTGTGTCATTTTAGATTTCTTTGGCTATTCAAAAATAGCAGATCTACAAAGCTCATAGCGCGGCACCGAGTGCCGCGCTATGAGCTTGTAGATCTGCTATTTTTTGAAAAATCTTGACAATGTGTGCACATCTTTGAATATATATATATATATATATATATGTTTTAAAGTGAACATCTCCGATTTGTGCTTCTGCGGGTCCCTGGAACAACATATTTTGAGATGGGGGGTCCATGGCCAAATACATATCATTTTGGGGGTCCTTGACATGGAAAAGTTGGATCACCACCGATAAAGCAACAATATAGGAAGAGTTTAAAAAAAACATGTTAGGATTTAGAATACATTTG